>NW_008349529.1:2506495-2553810 GCF_000622305.1 Nannospalax galili
TTAACTTCTGATTGTAGGGAGAGGCAGATAAATATTCTTCATACAACTCAGTGTAAATGGACTTGTAAGTGCTTCAAATTAATACTAACAACAATGTTTATACTGCCATTTTATGTTATCTGTTTACACAGCCCTTCGCGGTAATATTCTATGAACACGACACTGCAAAACCCACTCTGATTCCGTGCTCATGAATTATCTAACGCTAGATTAAAAGTCTGAAAAGAACAGTGCAGTTTCAGAGAGCACATTTCATGTTCAGTCGAACTTCCATGTTGATACTGATGAGGGTGAATTTTACAAGAGAATTCAGAGTAACACACTAACGCATCAATATTGGCATAGATATGATAGAAAGGTTAAATTATCACATGACTCACGGGAATGAAGTGCCAGAATAGTAAGAGAAGACCTAAAACAAGGTGCTGACGTGAGAGGGAGGAAGAGCCAATAACATGCTTGGAACTATGAAGATGCTGGTGATGTTTTGTTTCAATTTTTAAAATTTATTATTTAGAGGCCATGACATACCATGGGGAGTCAGAGGACAACTCAGGTTGTCAGGCTTGGTGTAACAGGCACATTTACCTGCTGAGCCATGTTGTTGGCCCAAACTTGGCTTCTTATTGGAGATATTGCAAAAGAGTAACACTCTGCTTTCCTGATCTTTTGTCTGATTTACACACCATTCAATATGTAAAATTCAGGGTAATCTGGGTTTTTTGACTCTCAAATCAAGTGAACATGCATGATTCTCTTTTAAGAACAGACAGGCACTGCATCTCTCACACATGACAGGTAGTATGTAGAGAATTCTTAACCCTTAGTTCCAGTACTGAAAATGAGGCTGTACCTGTCCCTGCACACAGGCTTGTATATGTTCAGCCTTAAGGCTCTGTACGTGCTACTGTGTGTTAAGGAAGTAATAAGAAATGCTTACAAACCTAGATGCACCTGTTTTATATATTCAATTAACGAGGCTTTGTTATCATTCCAAAAGAAGGGAAGCTTCTCCTCACGAGGGTATTTACAGCATGACAGCTCCAGTGTAATTTCAAAACACTGGGCCCAGACGTAGTTGTAATCTTGCATTCCACCTAGAAACAAGCACATTTAACTTTTGTTAAGGTCTAAAATTGGAGTGGAGTCAGGCCTCACATACCTTGGGGATGAATGGACGAGACAGTTGCATGGAAAGTACTTATAAACAGAAAAGGATACATTAACATGTAAAATCAAGGCTTCACATTTTATTATCCACATGACCAGGCAACCCTAAATACATCCATGTGGGTAACTGGGTTGGAGCCAGCTGAAGTTCAGTTATACATCAAAATTAAGTGAGGAATGGGAAGATCCTTCTATATCTTTATTTTCTGAAATCTTACATTGCAGAAATTTCTTCCAAATACATTTCTTCCTTAAATTACATTTCAAGTGAAAGGTACCGTGGGTGTGGCTAGAGGGTAGACATTACATTTTAAATGGCTACAAGCTAGAATAAGATTTCTTTCTTTTTCTTTTTCTTTTTCAGAATAGTTTTGAGTACACTGCAAAAAGGCAGTGGGACAGGCAGTCATACCACTTGCAGCAGAGGGTTGTGGGTGGCATGGGGCCTCAGAGTCAAGATTACTTAAAAATATTTCTGTAAGCTATTTATAAAATTAATTCTATAAATTCAAGCACATTAGTTTTGAGGGAATAATATCCAGTATTTATTGAATGTTCACTATTTTTAGGTTCTTTTCAAAGTGCTTTGTATCAACTTATTTAATCCTCATAGCAAAGATCATCCCCTTTAGGAGGGCATGTAGTCATGGATGTTAAGTCACATGACCAGAGACTCTTGTCCATGGGTGGCAGAGACCAGGGTGCAGCTATTCTGTGGGATCCCTGGTGCTCTGACCCTCATTATGCCAAAATGTTTCTGAGAGTCAGAGAAAGGACACTGCTGACTCGAGAGAAAGAGACTAAGGTGCCTGTAGCTTCGGGCTGCTACGGCTCATGTTTTGTTTCCAAGTCTTACCTGGCAAATCCTATTTTCAAAGGGTTACAATTACTGCATATTTTTTAAGATATAAAACTTCATATTTGGGGCTAGAGAGATGGCTCAGTGGTTAAGAACACTGGTTGTTCTTGCAGAAGACCTGGGTTCGAATCCCAGCATCCACATGGCAGCTAACAACTGTCTGTAACTCCAGTTCCAGGGGGTCCGATGGCCTCTTCTGTCCTCCTCAGGCATTGCACAACACACTTACCTACATGCAGGCAATACACTCATACACATAAAATAAAAATAATAAATAAAATATTTTAAAAACCTCATATTTAATATCTCTAAATTGGTATATAGCTTAAATTTTATACCTGAAAAATATGTATTTAACTGAGAAGTTTTTAATATTCCTTTCTGATAGTATGTTGTGTTTGTTTTGATGGCATCTTAGATTTGATGAAATGCAGCAACTTACCTTTTTTACTCTTTTTTTGTGTTAGAGTCTCATGCACACTAGTTAAGTGGTCTGCATGGAGCTATACCATCAGCCCTATAGGAGCTTTGAAGGAAGCACAGTTTACTTTGTGGCACATGCTACTTGGTATTATGTAATGTGAGATGTTCCCCACAGGCTCATGTACCTGGACACTTGGTCCTCAGTTGGTGGTGCTGTTTTGGGACATTGGGAAACCTTTTGGACATGGGCCTTGACAGAGGTGTAGGGCTACAGGGGTAGGGCCAAAGGGTGGTGGTTGTCCCATTCTGGCCTGAGGTCTCTGCTTCTGGATCTGCCAAGATGTAATGGGTTATGTTGGCATCCCACCACCATGGGTGGACTGGGCTCCTGGGGCAAGGCCTCCTGTCATGAAAGCGTGAGCTAACGGAACCTTCTTCCTTTAAGCTGCTTCTGTCAGGTATTTTATACCAGCAATAAGAAAAAATGACTAATATAGTATCTGCCCAAGAAAGTATATGTATTCTCAATTCCATCAGGGTGTTTGAGAAATTTACTTTCAAGAAAATGGTCAAAATATTAAGTTATCTGGGCTGGAGAGAAGGCTCAGTGGTCAAGAGCACTGGCTGCTCTTGTAGAGGACCCAGGATTGATTCCAAGCACCCACGTGGCAGCTAACAACCGTCCATAACTCCGGTTTCAGGGGAATCCCACACCGTCTTCTGACCTCCAAGGGCATTGCATGACACAGGTACACTTATATACATGCAGGCAATATGCTCATACACATAAAATTAAAAAATAATAAATAAGGTTAAAAATACTGTTATCTATATAGACCTAGATTCTAGTCAGAACTTCTAATAACTTTTCTATCTTTTCCATTTCTCTTTTTATCTTACAGATTTTATATTTCTTTCAGAATCCATTTTCATTTCTTTTTCTTTTTTTTGTCTTTTTTGAGACAGAGTCTCCTTGTAGCTCCAGCTGACCTGGAACTTGCTATGTACACCAGGCTGGCCTTGAACTCACAGAGATCCATTTGCCTTGGCCTCCCAAGTGCTGAGGTTAAAACCACGCCTGGCTTTCAAAATTCGTTTTCATACACACACACACACACACACACACACACACACACACACACGCATGTGAGCACAAAAAAAAAGGAGGAAGAAAAGAAAAAGAAAACAAAGTCCTTGACTGACTGGGTATTTCAGGTAAAAGGAATTTAGGGATCAAGAAAAGTATTCAGTATTGAAAATGTCAAGCATGGGGAATGGACAAAGTTCTGGGTGAGGCTAGCCAGGCTTGGCCAGCAAAACTTGCGGGTGGCCCAGGACACTTGGCTCTATGCTCACAGGGCAGCTGCTGTGCCGGTGTTTTCTCCAAGGACACACACTCATACACACATAATTGGAAACAACTTTCAACAACTATGGGAAGTTAGTAAATTTTCTACACATCTGGATTTGTCTTGAAAGTTACAATGAGCATGAAGGACAGCTGTGTCACTGGACAGAAGGGTCCTTTGTAGCTTTGAAGAGGTGAGGGCAAGACTACTGGAGGCCTGTGGTAAGGGTGGGGAACATCCTGGAGCACAGCATGAAGTTTAGGGTGCCGTGGACTTTAGCCTGGCCTGCTGCTTGAGCACCATCAATTGTGGTCTGTGCTTATTTACTGCATCTGGAAAACTGGCAGCGGGCCGCCCAGACACAGAAGTACCAGTTTGTGCTAGATCACTAGACAGTCCATGGCTCCAAAGTGACAGCTGGGGAGGCGCCTTTGGAAGTGGCCTGTGTAGAAATGCAAACTGCAGCTTGCTGCTTGTAGGGTCAGGCCGCCCGGCCTGGAAGGGAATGCTATTTGCCTTCAGCCCACAGTTTCTCCTCTTGCCCTCTTTTCCTAATTGCCTCCTTAATGTTTTTCAGTTTCCAGATTACTTTGAGCTCTTAGATACCCTGGGGTTATATTTACTTTACATTACTCTTTCTGATAAGAATGAGCTAAACTGGGCTGGAGAGCAGGCTCAGCGGTTAAGAATACTGGTTGTTCTTGCAGAAGACCCAGGTTCGAATCCCAGCACCCACATGGCAGCTAACAACTGTCTATAACTCCAGTTCCAGGGGATCCAACAACCTCTTCTGACCTCCATGGGCATTGCACGACACGGGTGCACTTACATGCAGGCAATACACACGTACACATAAAAAAAAAAAAAAAAAGAATGAGTTAAACCTGGCTGTACAGATCTATAAACCCAGCTACTTGAGGCATGAGGTTTGAAAGTTCAAAGCCATCTTGGGCAATTTAGTTAGACCCTATCTCAAAATTAAGAAAGTAAAAAGAGAGGGATAGGGATATAATACAGTTCAATGATAGAGTGCTTGCCTAGCATGTGTGGGGATCATGAATGCCTAGATTCAATCTCCAATACTGCCCCCCAAGAAAAGAAAAGGAAAGAAAAGGGTTATCCTTCCTTCAGAGTATCCTACATAGCAATCACTCCTCCTTTACTTGGCCATTTATTCAAGGGTGTAAAACTGGAAGCCCCCTTCCCCAGGCCTGCCTGAAGAGATTTCTTCATGATATCCAACCTCCTTTTTAAGTTGGAAGGACCAAGGACCAGCAATGGCTGCACTGCCACATAGTCCTACCTCAGTGGAGCTGAGGTAGGACACAAGCATCACCCTCCTCCAAGGTCTGCACTTCCCCCCTGGTGTTGACTGTGCAGCTCTTTGATACTCAGCACCTTTTCTAAATCTCTATTCTTTATTTCTTGAAAAATTATTTTATTATTTTTATTTTATGTGTATGAGTATATTGCCTACAATATATGTAAGTGCACCCATGTTGTGCAATGCCTGTGGAGGTCAGAAGAGGGCGTCGGATCCTCTGGAACTGGAGTTACTGATGGTTGTTAGCCACCATGTGGGTGCTGGGATCCTCTGCAAGAACAATCAGTGTTCTTAACCATTGAGCCAACTCTCCAAGCCCCTAAAATCTCTATTCTTATTCTAATAGCATTGCTCTCACAATTCCTTTTCTGCATCAGATTTGAAGGTGATATCTGTGTCTTTCATCTCTCTTGGCACTGTCCTGGATCAAGTAAGTACATACTGAGTAAACTTTTGAATAAATGAAGGAGGCCATTGCAGTGAGGAGCATATCTGAGCATCTCCCCAACTATCAGTTGCCCCCACACACCTGTGATGTTAGCTGATGGAGATGAGACTGAGGGACGGCATTGTACCTAAAGGGCTCTTGACAACAGCTGGCACTTCTGGGGGAAGACAGTAAGGGAAAGTAAGCAGTGAAGAGTTCACCTTGGAGTGGATACCAAGAGTATCCATTAGTAATTCCATTTTGAAAGTCCATTTTATTTTTACACTGATCTCCTTTTGTCATATTGGGATTCCTTGAAGCATAGGTATATGCCAGGTGTTGGAAAACATCATCATCTGGAGTTAGGCTTCGGGACAGCAATGCCCCCGTTGCTGTATCAGGAAGACAAAACAAGAGCTTTCAACTGACTCTAGAGTCAGAGGAAGTGTACATCATATCAGCGGATACATAATCACAACACACACAAATGTTCTCATTCCCTATTTTGCTAATGTCCCCTCGATGATGGTCAATGAATGACATGCTATCTCACAAAACAATAAGATATATATATATATATATATAAATAATCTCCAAACTCCTAGACCAGCCTCAAAATTAAGTGACTACTTCATCATGCTTGGCAACTTTTGGAGTTCAGCAAACTTTCCTAGGGTGTCCTTAGGGGTTAAAGGACACCGCCATCATATTTTCAGTCCTTAAACATTTCATATCCTACAGAGTCTAAGGAGTCATCACTGTTCATGTGATTAGAAAAAAGGTAAAAAAGGTTAAGTAGCTCTGGGTCTGTTTTCTTTTAGCCACATAACTTAAGTCTGTGATATAACCTACATCTGACTGTACCATTTTATGCTGGTTGTCAGTTCTGTCACACTGCCCATTTGCTGTTTAAGAATTACAGAAGAGCTCAGAGTGTAGCTACTTGATAGATTGCCTGTCTAGCATGTACAAAGCCCTGGGTTTGAGCTCCAGTACCTCATAAACCAGGCCTGCTGGTACATGCCTGTAATCTTAGCACTTGGGAGGCAGAAGCAGGAGGATCAGAAGTTCAAAGTCCTCCTCAGATATATAAGCTACTTTGAGACCAATCTGGCATACATGAGACCAGGTTCTCCTCCCCCTTCCCCCACAAAAACCAAGCAGTTATAGGAAGGACTGCTCAGGAAAAGTGAGGCTTCTTCCTGCCCAGCCAGGGGAGTTAAGTTGGAGTCGAAGAGTTCATTCTGCTTCACACAGCTGTTGCAGCTCTGGTCTGTGGGAACTGGGCCCAACTGCTTACCTTGTGCACCGTTATCAAATGGGTAACTGGCCACAAGGGCTCCACCGTGGAGGTTTGCAGAGAGGACAAATGTCTCTGTTTTCAGCCACTTCATGACTGCCAAAGTTTCAGGCTGCTTTGATATGTTATTATATTCAAAAGCATCAGGGAAATTTCTGTTCAGGTCAAACTTGTTATAATTTTCCCTTTAAAAGAAAGAAGATTTTAGGGTTTTATTGGTGGTGTGGGAGGAGGCGGTTCTTGCTATGCACAGACCTGTGGTTTTAGGCCCTAGGTGATTTCCACATATGAACACAAGTGCAGTGGACAGTTGCTACGTAGACCTCCCATGAATAATACCTGAAGTCACATCCCTTGTGGTCCCCTACTCTGTGATTTGCTCTCACCAATGGGACATTAGCTTCTGTGACACAAGCAAAGTTTAGACAATTGTTTGCATTCTGGGATTTTTTTTGTTCTTGGAACACTGTCTTTCAGACCCTGAGGCTCTCCAATGGTAGCCACAAGGAGAGGCCATGCAGAACAATGATGGACCCAGGTAACTCCAGACACATGGCCCCTGCTAGTTGTCTCAGGAGACCTGACCTGAGCCCCAGATGAAGCATACAGACTGACATCCTGCCCTGCCCTGCCCCTCTCAAATTCCTGACTCACAGAACCAACTGTCAATTTAAAAAGCCTGTGGAGAGTCTGTCTCAACCCCCTCCCGCCCCCACCCCCCAAAAGGCTGTGGAGACTGGTGTACTGCCCTGTCCCTTACAGTAACTCCCTGACTTACAGAACCAACAGTCAATAAAAATGCTATGGTGGGTGGGGAGGGGGTTGGAGAGACGGCTCAGAGATTAAGAGCACCGGCTGCTCTTGCAGAGGACCCACGTTTGGTTTTCAGCACCCATATGATGGCTAACAACCATCTATAACACCAGTTCCAGGGGTTATAACAGCCTCCTCTGGCCTCTGTGGGCATTGCATGCATGTAGTTCGCTTACATACATGCAGGCAAAACACTCATATACAAAATAATTTTTATCAACAAATTTATAAACTACACAAATATATGTGCATACTAAACATTTGAGAAATGCTAAATTTCCTGAGGCAATTTGAAACAAAATAAAGTGTTAAACCAGATCTACTATAAAACCCACTCTTTGTGACTTAATAAACCAATGGATAATTCTAGAAGGCCTCGACACTACACCAGGCAATGAGGAACTAGCAATGATAAACAGGCATTGCTCCTGTCTGCAGTAGCTTACAGTTCAGTGGGGAGACTTTAAACCAGAACTTAGACTTTAGGAGCTGGTGAGATGGCTGCTGCCAAGACTGCCAGGCTGAATTTGATCCCTGGGACCCACATGGTGGAAGGAAAGCACCAACTCCTGCAAGTTGTCCTCTGACTGCCACACATTTGCAGTAGCATGCTCCCTACCCTGCCCCACAAGTAAGTAAATAAATATAATAAAAATTTTAAAAAATTAGACATTGGCTGGGTTTGGTGGTGCATGCCTTTAATCCCAGCACTCGGGAGGTATAGGCAGGTGGATCTCTGTGAGTTTAAGGCCAGCCTGGTCTACATAGTGAGTTCCAGGACAGCTGGGGCTACAGGGAGACCCTGTCTCAAAAAACCCCTCCAAAATTAGACATTAAAAATTATGCTATGACGGTAAAGTGCCAGGGGATCTGAGAGTATACAAGTTGCCAGATACATACTACATGGCTGGGGAAGGAGTTTTTGAGGAAATGATATCTAGACAGTTGGAGGGGATGAAGAGTGGAAATGGATGTACAAAGTACCTGAGCTGAGAAAGACCTGTGAGTTCCAGGACAAGGATCAGAGTGCCCAAAGCAGGGAGGGTGAAGAGGAGTGGCCAGCCCAGGCAGAGTCCTAGGTGCTAAGTTTCCTCCTACAAGATGGTGGCCTGAAGCGTCTCAGCACACCCGTGACACACAGGATCTGAGATGCTGATTGTGAGGAGGCTCCTCTTGCCAGGGCTTCCTGATTGAAGCCTGTATGTTGCTTTGCCTTGCTTTCAAGTAAAGTTAGAGCAGCCCATCTTTACCTTCCATTACTGTAAAAACAGTCAGGCTTCTTGACAGCTTCGAATCCATCTGGGTTCATTGAAGGCATGATGTGGATCCGAGTGCTGTTGATTAGGTTTGTGATTTCGAGGTCTTTCCCGTGCCTGCTTACGAGATAGTCTATCAGGTGGAGCAGCAGTTCTCGCCCCACAGTCTGTGTGAGAGAGGAAAGGGGTGTTATTAGAAAGAAACAAAAAGGAAAAGGTTCCCCAAAGCACAAATTCCCCAGTAGGGGCCTCTAGATTTGATATCTTAGATCTAAGCTAGTTCGTGAGACTTCTGGTTTGCAAGTATGAAGGTGTTGGCCTACTGTGGGGAAGGCTGAAAAGATTCATTAGTGATAGTTCAAGCACATAGTTGCAGTTATTTACTCTTGTATGTGTGTGGAGGAGTGAATCTAGAAAATTTAGACTTTAAAAAATGAATTGGACTAGATTGAAGCTTTATCACAGCGGTTTTCATTTGTGTGTCTTCTAAAGGCAGAGTTACTGAGAAGGTGCTGGAATTGTGCATCAACTCAGGAATGCGTGGTGCACATGAAACCCATCACATTGGATACTAGGTTTTCATACAGTTAGTTTTATTTACTGATCTAATATTTAAATAGAGATTTCAGAGTTCCATATTCTCCTTTCATAAGTTCTCCTTTTGCACATTTGTGTCATTTTTCCATGTCTGTGTATTCCTGATGTCAACATTCTTATGTTCCTGAATTTCCAGTTATTTGCATATTATCCACAGTTTTGGATACATATGTATTTCCATACACTATCACATATTTTTCTTTTAAAATATTTACATACTTTATTATTATTATTATTATTATTATTATTATTGGTCTTTTTGAGACAGGGTCTCCCCGTAGCCCCAGCTGTCCTGGAACTCACTATGTAAACCAGGCTGGCCTTGAACTCACAGAGATCCACCTGCCTCTGCCTCCCAAGTGCTGGGATTAAAGGAGTGCGCCACCACACCCAACTTATTATTATTATTTTTATGTGCAGGAGTATATTGCCCATTTGTATGTAAGAGCACCTGTGTCATGCAATGCCCAGGGAGGTCAGAAGAGAGCATTGTAACCCCTGGAACTGGAGTTACAGATGGTTTTTAGCCACCATGTGGGTGCTGGGAACCAAACCTAGGTCCTCTACAAGAGCAGCCAATGCTCTTAACAGCTAAGTCATCTCTCTAGCACCTAAAATATTTGTTATTTTATATTTATTTACATGCATATGCGTCTGTGTGTGAGTATGTGCATGTGGTGTGGGTACCTGTGGAAGTTAAAAGAAGGTGTTGGATCCCTTGGAGCTGGAGTTATAGACAATTGTGAGCTGCCCAATGTGGATGTTGGGAATGGAACTCTGGTCCCTTGAAAGAGCAGGAAGCACTCTTAACCACTAAGCCATCTCTCAGACTCTACTTATATTTTCTTTAAATGTGCTCACTTTTACATTAAAAATAAAACTTTGTTATCATTACCAGTTTGTTAGATATATAATTTCTAGCATGCTTTAAGTAAAAAGGTGTGATTATTATAGCTTAGAAAAACTCCCACAGTCACCTAAAATAATCTTCTGTACCACCAAGGACATAGAAACTAAAGGACTACGGGAGACTTTGCCTTATAAAACTGGAGAGAGAGAGTTATCTTTTTATTTATTTTAAAAAATATTTCATTTATTATTTTTATTTTATGTGTATGAGTGTATTGCCTGCATATATGTGAGTGCACCCATGTCATGCAATGCTGCGGAGGTCAGAAGAGGGCTTCAGATTCCCCTGGAACTGGACTTAAGGACGGTTCATAGCTGCCATGTGGGTGCTGGGAATTGAACTCGGTTTCTCTGCATGAGTAGTCAGTGCTCTCAATCGCTGAGCCATCTCTCCAGCCCTATCTTTATTTTATTTTTTTGTCTTTTGGAGACAGGGTCTTCCTGTAGCCCCAGCTGGCCTGGAACTCACAGAGATCTGCCTGCCTCTGCCTCCCAAGTGCTGGGATTAAAGGTGTGCACCACCATGCCTGGCTCTATTTTTTTTTTTTAAATCTAAAAAAGTAACATATTTTGGCCTCATTATAGGAGGACTATCTCAAAGCGCTCTCTCTAAGGCAGACTGAAGGACTCTGTTGTTGAAGACCAGGTGTTGGTGACAAGAAGGGAAAGAGGGGCAGCAGGTGATCAGATAAGGGCTGAGTGAAATTAATGGAGACACTGCGCAGGAAGGATTTCACAGAGCCTGAAGGAATTTTCAGTTGCTACTCAACTGTAGGAATTTATTTATCATTGTGACAAAAGATGAGCAGTCCTTGAGTGACCACTGCTCACTGGAACATAAAGAGGCCATATTTTATACATCTGTTATCCTACTGAATAGAGAATAATTGAAACTGGGACTGAAATATTTTGGACATGTGATTTATATATTCATAGGTAGCCATAAAATAGAATGAAAATATACTCATTTTTTTTACTTCAAATTTTTTCCTATTCATTTTATCTCCCTTTTTCACAACCTTGAATTTTGCTTTATGGTCAAAAGGTGTCACTGAACAAAGCTCTGATAGTCTTATAATCTGTAATTTTTCTTTGCAGGGGGAGATATTATAAGAACCTGGAGGTAGGAGGGGAAGTATAGGCCATGGAGGAACGCTGCTTACTGGCTTGCTCCCTGACCCCTGCTGAACCTGCTTTCCTATATAACATAGGCCCACTGCCCAGGGGTGGCACCACCCACAGTGGGCTGGGCCCTCCCACATCTCTCAGTAATCAAGAAGATGCTGCACAGACATGGTCATAGGCCAGTCCAATGGAGGCAGTTCACAAGTTGAGGCTCCCTCTATCCAGGTATGTCAAATTGGCAACTAAAGCTATCTAGCACATAAACCTTGTGAATTACAATAATGACCAGCCTGGCAAGACATGCCCGCTGGTGCAATAAAGGCATGAATGTTATGGAAGTAACCAACTATCTTCTAATTGGATTTAAGGCCCACTCTACAAGGTGGAGGAACTCATGCCTGACACCATTAACAGGGCTAAAAATCAGGTGCTAAACAGGACACGGGCCATAGGGGAGTACCTACTATTATTATTCTGCTAAATGGACACAGTATTAAATTGACTCTTAATGACTTATTGTTGTACCTATAGATTAGTGCATCTCTCTCTTTTTTTTTTTTTTTTTTTTTTTGAGACAGGGTCTCCCTGCAGCCGCAGCTGGCCTGAAAGTTGCTATGTAAGACTAGGCTGGGCTTGATCTCACAGAGATCTGCCTGCCTTTGCCTCCTGAGTGCTGGGATTAAAGGCATTGCCATCATGCCCAGACTCAAAGGAACTTCTTGTTGTAGTACATAGCAGTTAACAAAGACTTACAACTGGACAATATGAAGAGAATAAGGGATTGAAGAGTGTCCAGCCCTAAATGAGATACCACTATCTGACTCCCACCCCCTCCCAAGGCTCAGGGTTCACTGAGGCAGAGAGGACAGAGGAATCCTACGAGCCAAAGGCAGTGGATGACTGCAGTAGAACTGTTTTTTTTTTTTTTTCAGGCACAACAGGGCAGCTGCATATATGAACTCACAGGAGTTGTGACTGTGTACACAAGACCTGTGTAAAATCAAGCCAGAAAAATCCCAGCATGAAGGGAGGATGGGGTCACAAAGCCTCACCCCAGCCGAAGAGCTGTTGGCAACCGATGGATGTTGGGTGAGACAGTCAGTTTTCTTCAAGGATGTAACCCCCTGATAGGTTACCCATGGTTCAGTAAACTGGTTTTCCCATGCTCATACCAGCAGCACTAAGTGGAGTCAGTGGATTTAAAAAAGAAAAAAAAGAACACACATATTCCTGGGCATGGTGGTGCATGCCTTTAATCCCAGCACTTGGGAGGCAGAAGCAGGCAGATCTTTGTGAGTTCAAGGCCAGCCTGGTCTACATAGTGAGTTCCAGGACAGCTGGGGCTACAAGGAGACCCTGTCTCAAAAAAAGACCAAAAAAGAACACATGAAATTGGGAGGGAATAATAATGGCGTGGGGGATAATAGTGGGGGGGGTACAGGAAGAATTGGAGGCGAGGTAATGAAGGGTGGATTTGATTAGAACACATTATATACATGTATAACATTCTCAAACAATAATTTTTTTTTCTAAATGGTGGTTGGCAACCACAGGGTTCTTCAATTACAAAAACCCAAAAGCTGACCTGAGTCCCAATTCCAGAGCAGGAGGATATCAGAATCTCTATGTGTTTTTTTTTTCTTTTTAATATTTTATTTATTTTTTTAAATTTTATGTGTATGAGTGTATTGCCTGCATGTAAGTGAGTGCACCCATGTTGTGCAATGCCACAGAGGTCAGAAGAGGGCTTTGGATTCCCCTGGAACTGGAGTTAAGGATGGTTTGCAGCCACCATGTGGGTGCTGGGAATTGAACCTGGGTCCTCTGCAAGATCAGTCAGTGCTCTTAACCGCTGAGCCATCTCTCCAGCCCCTCTATGTGGTTTTAAGTGGAAATTACTCTCCCAACCCATGCATTCTTAAGCATGCAAGAAATTGGGTCAGGAGCTGACAATGAAATTCACCCAACCAATAGTAAATGAGTGAAGAAGCTGTGATTAGTGAGACTGTGGGTGGGCAGAGCCAAATACGCTTATAATCCCAGCACTGGGTGGCTGAAGCAGGAGATACGGAGTTGGAGGCCAGCCTGGACTGCAAAGTGAGACCCTGTCCAAAGCAAAACCAAAAAAAAAATTAGCAGTGGAAGTATGGATGGACACAGAAGAGCAGATAAAGAGGTTTATAATTAGCAGAAGGGGGGGACTAGGGGCGGCAGGAGAAGGAAGAAGTTTTAAACTGCTAATATCCTTAATTTGTGTAGCAAAGGGTCAGAAAATATTACCAAGAGTTAAATATATATATTTAAATGGTTTTAGTGTTAAGATTTTTCATGTATATATGTTTGGTTGGTTTTTTTGGGGGGAGTGTGCTGGATAGCTTTAGTGTCAATTTGACAAACCTGGGTTGAGGGAGCCTCAATTGGGGAATTGCCTCCATTGAACTGACCTGTGGCCATGTCTGTGGGGTATCTTCTTGATTGTTGTGTGATGTGGGAGGGCCCAGCCCACTGTGGGTGGTGCCATCCCTGGACAGGTGGGCCTGTGTTGCATAAGAAAGCAGGCTGAGCAGGGGCCAAGAGAGCAAGTCAGTGGGTGGTAGTCCTCCATGGCCTGTGCTCTGGCTCCTGCCTCCAGGTTTTTGCCCTGAGTTCCTTCCTACCTTGGGCTCCCTGATGAACTGTGACCTGGGAGATGTGGGCTGAATGAACCCTTTCCTCCTCAAGTTGGTCAGAGTAGTTTGTCACAGCAAAGAAGAGACAAACTAGGACACTGCTAAAACAGCCATCACTATTGTGCCTGTTAGGCAAGTGCTCTCCCACTGAGCAATATCCGGTAATTGTTTTTTTTAACATCAGCAGGATCTTTTGGAAATTTAAGAAATTTTAGGGCTGGAGAGATGGCTCAGTAGGTAAAGGCACTTGCTGCCAAGCCTGATGATCTGAGTTCAAACCCTAGGACCCACTTGGTTGAGAGAAACAACTCCTGGAGGTTGTCCTCTGATTTCCATACATGCACTGTGACACATGTGCATGTGTACATACATACACACAGACACAAAATAAACAAAATGTAATAAAGAGTCTGGGTGTAGTGGTGCATGTCTTTAAACCTAGCACTTGGGGGGAAGAGACAGGTGGATCTCTGTGAGATGGAGGCCAGCCTAGCCTACATAATGAGTTCCAGGCCTGCTGGGCTACAGGGAGACCCTATCTCAAAAAGACCAAAACCAAACCAAAACAAAAAAAGTAACAAAACTTAAAAAAGAACATTAAGCTTAGCAGCTAGTTTTACCTCAGTTTTATTCTCTGGTTAACATACTTAATATTTATATTTAGTCATTTTTTTATTTAATCATATCTATGACTAAATGTTATACACTATCCTTAAAGGTAACACACCTAATGTGCCACACATTTAGGTGACAGTATTCAGAATGATTTTTCTTTGCTCTTATTTTTCTAGTACCACTTTTTGTTTTTGTATTTTGAGACAAGGTCTCACTGTGTAGCCCTCAGCTGGTCTGGAACTCTCTATGTAGACCATCCCAGGCTGGCCTCAATTTCACAGCAATCCACCTCCTCTGCTGTGCTGGGATTAAAGGCATGCACCACCGTGCCCAGCTAGTATCACTTTTTTTTTTTTTTTTGGTCTTTTTGAGACAGAGTCTCCCTGTAGCCCCAGATGTGCTCAGTGGTTAAGAGCACTGACTGCTCTTGCAGAGGTCCCCGTTCGATTCCCAGCACCTACATGGCAGCTACAAACTGTCCTTAACTCCAGTTCCAGGGGAATCTGAAGTTGTCTTCTGACCTCTGTGGCATTGCACGACACGGGTGCACTCACATATGTGCAGGCAATACACTCAGAGATACGCCTGCCTCTGCCTCCCAAGTCCTGGGATTAAAGGCATGTGCCACCATGCCTGGCCTAGTATCACTTTTTAAACTAAAGGAAGGCTTTGTCATCTTCATAAAATAGTAAAATAATATTTCTTCTAGCCGAAGTAAGTGTTCAACCAAAATATCTGTTTCACTATTCTGAAATAAATTACAAGTACCCAACTGCAGAAGGTAAATAAAAACCTTGTGGATATGATAAAGAATCAACTATGGATAGTTTTTAAAGTTGAGATAAATAGCTCTGCGTGGTGATACATACCTTTAGTCCCAGCACTTGGGAAGCAGAGGCAGGTGGATCTCTGTGGGATAGAGGCCAGCCTTTTCTATATAGTGAGTGCCAGGCTGGCTGGGGCTACCTTGAGACCTTGTCTCAAAAAGACCAAAAAAAAAAAAAAAAAAGTTGAGATAAACAGATGAAATTTCAAGGGAGTTAAACAAAATCCTTTTTTTTTTTTAAAAAAAAAATTGGGTCATATTTGCTACCTGTGTGACAGCAGATTTATACCAAAATATGATTCAGATTTTCTCTCTAGCCTTAGTATAAATATCTCAAATATTCATTCATCCTTTATGTATAAAGCACCCTCCTGACCTAAGTTTAAGACTTTTGAATTAGGTCTTTGAGTATGACACTTTGGAGAGTTCAAACTTTGAGGGAATATGGTGAAATAGCCTCCCTCCCTCACCCAGCCTTTCCTTCCCACTGCGCACTCCTATGACGCAGACTCCTAAGGATCCCCGGGAACGGTGGCTGGCCTGAGGCACACACACTGGCTTCTGGGCCTTCCACTGTGACCGAACTCAGGAGAAAATAAATTCCCTCTCAGGTTTAGTTCAACTCAGCCAAGCGGTCATTGGTGAGAGAGGTAAAAATGAGTCTGAGTCTAGCTCTTCAAAGAATGTTTATAAATAATGGAAAAAATTGAAAGAATAATTTACAAGACAGGTGAGAGAGCACATGGGAAGGAGGGAGGGAAAGAGACAGGGAAAGGAAAAAGAGAGAGGCAAAGGAAGAAAGGAAGAGAGGGAAGGGAGGAAAGAGGGAGGGAAGGAGAGAAAGACAAAAACTTCAACTATTCTAATGATAGACACTTTTACATTGCTATTGCTGTAAGGCAGTTGGGGGTAAGGATTAGAAGTCTGCCAATTTTGGGATCCACCATTGTGTGTTACAGATGTAATTCATTTGTGTGCTTGCCTAGCTAATCCTTCTTGGGCCAAATCATTGCCTAAATATTAGATCATCTAACTTGCTTTCCTAGGCTTCCATTTCTGGGCTCTATGTGACCCCATCACCCTTCATACCTGTGTTACCAACACAGCCTGTATGTAGTCACGAGATCGTCCCCATTTCTCCAGGGGTCCTAACTATTTTCCTCTTGACTCTTGGACAATTGCTAATAAATTACTGTTGATAAGCCTGTTACAAGGTCAAGACTATTCTAAAGAAAAAGTTTTTAAAAATTTTTATTATTTTTATTTTATGTGTATGAGTGTGTTGCCTGCATGTTTGTGAGTGCACCCATGTCGTGTAATGCCGTGGAGGTCAGAAGAGGCCTTCGGATTCCCCTGGAACTGGAGTTAAGGACAGTTTGCAGCCACCGTGTGGGTGCTGGGACTTGAACCAGGGTCCTCTGCAAGAGCAGTCAGTGCTCTCAACCGCTGAGCCATCTCTACAGCCTCGAAAAACAGTTTTTAAAACAAGAGGACTTAAGGCATGAAGTGAGGCTAGATGTGCAAGTGATACAGTTATTCAAAGGGTTTTCAATACTGAAAAAGTTTTACAGGATGTGAGCTGACAGCTCTGCTTATGGCAAGAACTTGGGGTATCTGATCACTTTAGTCCTGTTTCACCCAAAAGAGAGATGGAGGAAAAAGTTAACTATTTGAGGAATCTAACACATACTTAAATGAATTAGAAACTTTACCTGGAATAACCATTAGTTCTGCTGAAATCCAAAATCAAAGAATTTAATTATCCAAAGCCACATTACATACATGAGAACATTTCGCAACAGTAATAAAAAATGTGGGAAATGACATTTGGAAAGACAACTTTTACTTTCTGGTTTTGTTTTAATAAATCTGGAACCCTGAACACTGACTATACATCCCAGATTTTCCAGAGCAAGCACAGTTTCAGACACTATGGCCTGCATAAGCCATTAATATATCCTGTAAATGCAAATATTCAGATGCACAAATTAGATCTCATACATCATTTACCTGGAAAGCATGTGCAAATTATTTGCCTTTCAATTTTTATATTTCATGGGGGCTGAGATAGCTCATTTAGTAAAGTGCTTGCCTAGCAAGCCTGAGGACCTAGTTCAAACCCCAGCATCTATATAAACAGTGTGTGTTGTTACGTGTACTTGTAATCCCAGTGCTAGGGAGGTGGAGACAGGAGGAGCCTAATTGGTGAGTTCCAGGTTCAGTGAGAGGCCCTGCCTCAAAAAAATTAGGTGGATGGTTGCTGAGCTTCCACATGCATGCACTGTGCATGTGCACCCACACACATTTGAAACACCCTCACCCCCTACACAAATTAATAAATAAAATATGGTCACTATTATCTATGAATTACAACAAATTATAAATGCCACCAAGGGTGAAATTCTAAATGTGTAGTTTTCAAAAGTCTATACCCCAACAAATAACCATAGTAAAAAATAGTTCATTGATATAGATTAAGATATGAAAGATATGCTATAAAACTTAAAACCCCCTTAGTACCCCCACCACCATATACAAAAAAATCAGAATTGCAATTCAGTTAAACAGTCACTGAATATTTCTTCCATGGTAATCAACATATGGGTCCCGAGGTCAAAGGAACCAGAGCTGGAGCTGCTCTGACTGGTACATTTTTTGTCACTGGGTTAGCTGAAAACACTAGCACCTGATTTTTAGCACAGTCCTGCCTTGTTTCAGTATTTCTTCTGGGAACAAGCAGAGATGGCTTATGTAACTAGAGGTTGCTCATGTCAATTTTTTTCTACAAAAATTTAAGAAGCATGGGATAGAAGATAAGTACAAAAGAATGGGCACAGCATGGGGAAGGAACAAGAGCTCCTGCCCGAGGCCCTGCAGTCCCACCAAGTCCGAGGATGTTAGACACCCACTGTCAGGGTATGGCTGGGGCTTTCAGTCAAGCTCCATTTTAGATTATTGGTTATACTTTTCTTCAAAGCAAACCAGTAGCAGAATGAGGTGGTAAGAGGGGCTTGGGGGAGAGTCCCACTTCCAGACAGTATGAATGCAACAGGAAAGTAGGGACTGGAGAAAGCTACATCAAAATTAACACCTGAGACCCACAGCTGTCAAAGTGCAGAGAATAAGAGATTGTGAATTGGGGCTAGAGAGATGGCTCAGCAGTTAAGAACACTTGCTGTTCTTCCAGAGAACCCAGGTTGGAATCCCGGCATCCACATGGTGTCTATCTGTAACTCCTTTTCCAGGGGATCTGACACTCTTCTGGCCTCTGAGGGCATTGCATGACATGGGGGCACTTATATATATGCAGACAAAACACTTGTACACAAAAAATAAATAAACAAATAAATAAAATATTTAAAAAACAAAATGTGGAGTGCTTAGCCCTAAATGGGACACCTATATGATCTACATGGTAGAAGAGTAGAGGAAAGACTGTAAGAGGCAGGGTGGTAGATGACTATAAGGAAATAGCGTTTTCCAGACAGTTGGGCAGTTACATATATGAACCCACAGCACTTGAGGCAGCATGCACAAAACTTACACAAGCAAACCAGATAAATCCCAGCATGGAAGTGTGCATGTTGTGGGGCAGGGCAGTGGTGGCAAGAAGCCCCAGCCCTAACTGAGAAACTATTGCCAACTCAGCTGCTGGGAGAGGAAGAGTCAGTTTTCTTTAGGGGTGTGACAATGATAGGTTGATCAGCTTCAGGGGAAGGGCCATACTGAAGAGCATTTGGGGATACAAATTAATCCTGAGGGGGTGGAGATATGACTCAGCAGTTAAGAGACTGGCTGTTCTTGCAGAGGACCTGAGTTTGAGTCCTAGCACCTACATAGTGGCTAACAACCATCTGTCACTCCAGTTACAGGGGATCCGACAGCCTCTTCTGTCCTCCACGGGCATTGCACAAAACCGTGCACTTACATGTAGGCATTGTAAAATTGAAACCACAAAAGACAAGTCGAGCCCTCGAGTTGCAAAACTCTGAACTTAAGGCCTTGTATACTCTGCCATCCCCGACTGGTGTCACTAGGAACTAGAGGCAGGGATGATGTAACCTAGGGACAGAGGAATTATTCTGAACATGAAGTCTGACTACTACCATGTTCCTCTTAGGTCTTTGAGAATGAAAGCATTTTCAATTCTTCTCTGTGATTTAAATCCTATTAAAAAGCAGAAGCGTAGTTAACATCTTACACAGTGGTTCTTAACCTTCCTTGGAGATATTTCTTGCTATTCTGGTGTAAAGTTTGACCTCTGACACCAGGATCTATAGCTTTTCTAGAAGTTTAGGAACTTCACATGGTGAATCCCTGCAGGAGGTATATAAACAGAGTGGCATGGCAGACCAAATGAACCACATAATTTGAGGATGTTTCCTCTTACCCCTGGGCCCCACCATATGGTGTGAGGGAGGTGTTGGTTTCCATACTTGGCTCCATGGCTCAATGAAATTGTCTGCAGCATCAGGAGCCAATTCTGTCCCCAACGAATTTCCTCTCTGTCTCTTAATGCCTTTTAAAATTATGTCTTTTTTTTACAATTAAAAAATGATTTGTTAAATTTTCCACTACATATGCAGGAAAAAAGTAACTTTATACTTTTTACTTTTCTGTGACAGCCAAAATTGAAGAGAGGACTACAGGAGAAAGATAACTTTGGTAAATTGGTAATCTATAATTAGTGAGCCTGTTTTACTCCAAAGAAGAACTAAAATTTGAGTTTATATAAAAGTATTGGAGGCGGGGCTGGCCATCTTCAGAACCACATGGGAGAAGAGTTCTGAGGTTCTGCCCTTCTCATTTTAATAAGACCAGCACTTTCTAGTTCATCCAGGCCCTGTTCTGCACACACATGGAATGTTGCCATGCAGAAGCCCCAGTTCTAGGTTTAACTTACGTAGGCTACTAATGGACACACCTGAAATTTAATCAGTTTTTAGATGGGAGGGTTGGTGCAGGCACACTGGGTGGGTCTCTGCCTTGTACTACAGGCATTCATGTTATAGGTCTGGATCTGAGTCCCAGGGTACCTGCTGAAGCTTCCAGGCTCTTATGACCCCCTCAAAGAACTGGACCAGAGACACATGGCTAGAAATAGAAAGTTTATTAAGAAGGGGAAGAGCACTGGAGTAGGCGGTAAACTGAATGAAAAGCATGCACCCCCAAAGCCCTGGGCCTTGAGCCTCATGATCCTTTGTGGATCATTTGCATAGTACCTGCCTTCCATATTTGGAACCTTTGTCAGATCCCCTGGAACTGGAATTACGGACAGTTGTTAGCTGCCATGTGGGTACTGGGATTTGAACCTGGGTTTTCTGCATGAACAGTCAGTGTTCTTAACTGCTGAGCCATCTCTCCAGCCCCACCATTTATTATTTTTATTTTATGTGTATGAGTGTATTGCCTGCAAGTATGTAAGTGCACCTGTGTCATGCAGTGCCCACAGAGGTCGGAAGAGGGCATCAGATCCCCTAGAACTGAAGTTACAGGTGATTGTTAGCCACCATGTGGGTGCTGGGAATCAAACCTGGATCCTCTACAAGAGCAGCCAGTGCTCTTAACCCTTGAGCTGTCTCTCCAGTCCCAGTAATAAATTTCTTGATAGGCCCACAGAGCTCGCAGCCATAGCCACTGGCTGGGACACAAAAGGTGCTGATGATACTCCAGATCCCCACCCAGAACACACTGTGGTATTCTCTATCTCTCCATTTAATGGTCAGTTCCCAGCATTCCTCAAAGACTCAGGTGAACCTGAGAGCCCAGATTTGATGGGGTACAGCCACTTCCCGGAGAGAAGATGCAGTATAGGAAAGAGCACAGGAAGAATGAGCAAGGTGTGAGGGGCTGGAGAGAGCAGGGATTCCTGCTTCTCTCTGAAGTTTCAATTCTGAGGATTAATTTCTGAGCAGCAGACCACAACCTCTGAAATGCCAGGTAGTCAATAGATGAGTTCCTAGAGACAGCAAGTGCATCTGTCTCTTATTAAAAATGGATTCCAGGGGACCTTGATCAAGACTAGATAACAAGAGGAAAAGGAAGTCTGGGCTACTGTGTAACAGACAGATGTTTCATGAAAAGCAACTTTGGTCAGACTCCTAGCAACATGAAGTATCAAAGAAACTTTCCATTATGGTTCTAAAAAAATCATAGATGGACTGAACCTCACCCACCCCCAAATCAGTTTCCTTTTTTTGGGTCCATGTATTTGCCAAGTGTCCTCTCTGCAGGACAGGTTGGGCAGCATGCCTGGCAAGGGCTGGTTCTGTGTGTCACAAAGGGTGGGGCCAAGTCCTATGAAGCCTGAGCTTGAGGAGGGTTAACCCAGGTCGGGAAGCTCAGCATCAATGAGAGCATCCTACCCAAACTATTGCAAATCTCGAATAATTTAGATTTAGCAAGTTGGGAGGTTGTACTTAGTGAAATAGGTACTTACTCTGAAATTCCTTAAAGTTAAATGTACTTTATACAGAAAACTTTGTACATTCTCATACAAATTTTCTTTATTACAATAACTGGGAACTACCTTTGCCTCCTCTTGGTTGCCTGTTGGGGGCAGGGCTCTTGGTAAATAGAACATATGGCAGTTTTCATATTCTTTAAAGTATCCCGAGGAAGCGGGGTGAGAAAGACAGGTGAGCATCCTCAGCTGTGCAGCCATTCTGGCAAGAGTGGTAAAAGGGTATTTTGCAAAACAAAATAAAAATAGAGCTCCTCTCCTCCAACGTGGAAAAGAGGGTAAGATACTATGAAGGACTTTAAGAGGGATTAGTGAATGGCAGGTCTGAAGGAACATGTATAATCACCTCGACTTCGAACACTGAGACCACTGAGCAGTGGTTTAAGACGCTGCGGCAGAACCAGATGTGAGGCTGAAGGATAGACAAAGCGCTTGCCTAGCAAGCACAAGGCCCAGGGTTCAATCCCAAACACCAAAAAATTAAACAACAACAACCCCCCCCAAAACCCGAAGACAAAAAGCTAAGTGTTGGGAGTCTGGACAACTATTTGGCATCTTCTGATTGTTTGGAGTTCAAGTACAACAGAGCTCCTGTGCTGGATTTCCCGAGTGCCAATCAGGATGTGGGAAACCATCCGAGGAAGGAGATGAAGGGCTGAGGGACCAGGCTGGCAGGAGCTCAGAGGCCAGCACTGTTGTTCTTTGAGCCCCAACACAAAAGCAGCTCCAGTTGCTCTCTCAGGGGATGAATCATACAGGTACACAGTTTGATGCTGTTGGAGCTGGCTTCCTCAGTTCCCTCAGAGGCCTCCCAAGAAGCCTTTTCCAGGTCTTGGTGCTTGACTCCAATGCCTGGGACTCATCCAGGCTTTCTCATCAGCATTTACATGGAACATAGAGGCCTGACGGGACATTTCTTTCAGAAATTTATGTTAGGTACATACCTCATCTCCATGCATATTTGCCACGTATTTGAATTCTGGAATCCCAACTCTGTGCTCCTTTGGACACTGTCCCACAATAAGAACCCACAGGTTTCTACCTTTACAGGGAGGAAAGAGAGAAAAATAAGTTATCTCATAAAATGACAAACTCTGAGAGAAAGAACAGGACAGAAGGATGCTGTTCCTCCCTCCTGACTACAATTTCATGGTGACCTAAGTTCCTATGACTAACATTTCCATGCTTAAAATGCACTTCCTTTATTGTTAGAATTAAAGGAGACTCAATTTAATATAAACATTTATTATTCCAGAATGTGATTTAAAAGAACTGAACACATACTAGCTACACTGATCTTATTTTTTCAGAATGTTTATATACTTTGCTCCAAGATCCTAGAGCTTTATAGCAACAATCTTGCTAACACACACAATTACACAAAGTGAAATTATAGTTGATGGTTGACTGAAAGGGTGCCATGACTTACAGGGCAAAGAAAGTGAAAACAGCAGCAGCAATGAAACTTATAATTCAAGAGGGAGATTGTTTTTAAAGTACGAAGTTCTGTATTCAAGTGCTGATTTGACATGGTCTCAGTGCACTTTCTCTCTCTCTCTCTCTCTCTCTCTCTCTCTCTCTCTCTCTCTCCAGTGCTGGGGGTCTAACTCAGCGCCTTGCACACAAATGAGGCAAGTACCTTCCTTCCCTTGGTGTTACTGAGCCCAGGCTGGCCTCAAACTCATGAGTGTTCTGCCGAAGTCTCCCAAGTGCCAGGATTATAGGCACGCATTACCGCGCCTGGCTTTAGTTGTGTCTTTGAGGCTATTGAGTTCTATCAAGTAAGCCAGAAACCACAGCCCATCCTAACAATGCCAAAGAAAGCTTGTAAGTCTCCTTTCTGCCACAGACTGTGATTTGGGCAAGGAAGGGCAGAAACAAGATCAGAGGATATGCATGGGGCAGACATTACAGCTAGTGCTCTGCCTCATGTAATCTCAAGTGCTGTGTTGTCATGAATCACTGAGATGGACTATTAATAAAATGTTACAAGTGAGAAGTATTATGCAAACTGCTGTGATTACACAGCCATCAATCAATTTTTACAAATAGGAAAATATGAAAACCGCTATGATTGCGCAACCGGTAAGAACTGAATCCTGTCAGGAACGGTGGCGTAGGCCTTTGATCCCAGCACTCGGGAGGCAGAGGCAGACAGATTTCTGTGAGTTCAAGGTCAGCTGGGGCTACAGGGAGACCCTGTCTCAAAAAGTCCCCAAAAAAAAAGAATTGAATCCTGAGCTGTTTGACTTCAGTTCTAGCACCCCCCACTAATGAAAACAACTCATCTTTCAAGAGGCTTAATTTCCAATCCAGCAAAAAAATTAAGAAGTCAAGTCAGGCATGGTGGTGCCTGCCTATAATCCCAGCATTCAGGAGGCTGAGGAAGGAGAACTGCCGTGAGTTTAAGACCAGCCTGAGGTACACGGGCAAGTACCAGGCAAGTCAGGGCTATATAGCAAGACCCTGTCTCAGCGCTCTATCCCCCTACCCAAATTAAGAAGTCCCTTTTGATTTTAAAATTACCTGGCCCTTTTACTATAGTTCAGCATCAGAGATTGAAGTATGTTTGACATGTGTTATGTGTATACAAAGTTCACAACTAAGCTATACATGGAATTTAAAAGCCCAGGGAAAGAGTTTAACAGCAACAAATGGGCTAATGTTGAGTAGGTCTCTTCAGAATTTCAAAACTAGTTCCTTAAGTTAGGGATCCTAGAGTCTGGGGAGCACTTGCTGCCATGAGAGGCAAACATACACTGGATTTCTCTTTTTCAGCATTTTCTCATAATTAATTGGAATAATATCTTAGGAAAACCTTTCATGACAGTTTTTAAACTCAGTAACTGCAAAAAAATACCCACAAAATGCAGTTTAGTTGATTGAGAGCCCCTGCTCTGTGCATAATTCTCATCCATTCACTAACTCATTCATTCATTCATTATCTACTTATTGAATACCACTATATTCAATCATCCATCCTGGATCAGACTGTACAAATGAGTCTTGCTCCGTGTCATTTTTTGGGGGTGGGGGGGGAAGTGTGCAGGGAATTGAATCCAAAATGCTAAGCATGTGTTCTTCAGCTGAGCTGTACCTGCAGCCCTGAATGCCTGATCTAGTGAAGAAAAGCGACATGTAAACATACAATCACAACACAGTGTGACATATATAACAACAGAAATGTATGAAGGTACTGTTGTGTGTAGAGTCAAAGCAGGAATGTTTACCCTTTTCCCAGGAGGAAATTATGACACACTCTGCAAAGGCAGAGGTTCAAACATAATGCTTCTGAACAGAGTTCTGGAGAATTCTGAGTTTGCCATGTGGAGATGAACACATCCTCTGCTTATTTCCCATCTGAAGCATTTAATTAACCAGATCCCCTCCATTCCCTAATGGCACCTACTCTCTGGGCATCTGGAACTCTAATCCTACACAGTTAACATTTTTACGAGAAACAAATAATTTTTTATGAGTGAGATGTTAAACATGGTTCTCTGAGTTTAATTCCAGGGAATTCTTTTTTGTAACTATTAATATTTTCAAAGCTAGATAATCACACATTTGTACTGTGTATGGTCTTATTTCTCACGGGCAAGGGAAAATTCAGGATCATTCCAACATCATATTTATCAGCTGTTATTCATAATTCAGAGTCCACAATAGCTGTCCTGTTACATAAAAGACAGTGAATGACAAAACCTTACTTGATATGGACATCTGATATTATTTAGTTTAAAGGAGGGAGGAAATTAAACCAAACAAAGCTAAGTGAAGAAGTACTTTGGTGGTAACTAAATCCCACTTTTAGCATGGATGACCTCTAAGTGAACTGCAAGATGACAAATTGACCTTGAGTGACTCCAGTGGTACTGTGTCTGAGAAAGAAACCAACCAGTCGCCTGTAGAATGCATAATCCTTTTGGAATGAGGACCCTCTTAAAGGGCTTTAACTACCCTCTCTACCAACACTGACCCCTAGACAGAGTAAGCACACAAAAGACACACCACTTACTTTTAACCATATAATTGCCAATCTAAGAGTAATTTAAGTAAGATTTTAATTTTTCTAGTAAGGCTGGAAATACTAATTTTATTCCCCAAAGTTCTACTAACATCAGGTGTGCTCAAGAGCTCTGAAGCAGGGCAGGCAAGATGACTCATGGAATTAAAATCCTTGCTGTGCAAGCCTGACCTGAGTTCAATCTCTGGAACCCATGGTGGAAGGAGAGAATCAACTCATTCTCTTTACTACAAAGTAAATAAAATTTGAATTCAAGAAATTTCAGTATTTGATTTACTAACTCAGGTTTGACACAAACTCTGGGGTTGTGACACGTGTTTTCAATGGGGTTGGCTTGGAGAATCACGAAAAGATTTACAGTTTAGAAGCAGTCACTAAAATCCAGGAGACAGCCTGGGGAGATGGCTCAGCGGGTAAAGGTACCTGACACCAAGAGTGAAAACCAGCATTCAATCCCCAGAACCCACAGCAGAAGGAGAGAACCGACGCCTGAAAGTTGCGTGCTAACCTCCACATGTGTTCCAGGGTACATAACACACACAAATAATAAATACATTTTTTTTGTATTGTTTTTTGAGACAGGGTCTCCCTGTAGCTTCAGGTGGCCTGGAGTTCACTAATGTAGACCAGGCTGGCCTTAATCTCTCTGAGATCGTCTGGCTCTGCCTCCTGAGTGTTGGAATTAAAGGTATATACCACCATGCCCAGCTAATAAATAAAAGTATTAAAATAAAAAAAAAATCTAGAAAACCAGGCATATGCCTCAGATTTCTGTAGGAGTTCAGGAAAATAGAAGAAGCTTAGAAAAGTAAAAGCTTTAACAGGTCAAAATGGGAAAGACGCCATTCCCACATCAGAATCACCTGTAATCCTTGGCAAAACAAAATACTCTCTCTCTCTCTCTCTCTCTCTCTCTCTCTCTCTCTCTCTCAACTTCTGAGTACCAGCCTCCAGCCACTAAATCAAACTTCATAGAGTCTAAAACACTGAATGTGACCCTGAAAGTCACTAAAGTTTGAATGCCACTGAGACTGAGTCAGTGAATGACAGAGTTAGAAAGCAGCTGATCCTTAGATAAAGCAGTCTCACTGTTCATTCAACAATATACATGTTTCTATGTTAAGAAAGTTTTATGTTAATTGTTAGACTTTTTAACATAACTGCTAAATGTCTTACTATAACATATGAGCACACTACCATTTACTCAACCAATTTTCTATTGTTAGTTATCCAATAATAAGTATTTCTATGCAACTGTGACATGTCCAAGTTTTATAACGCAAAAAATTTATAACATAAAAATATCAGAATGCCAAAATTGTGTAACATTCAACCATGTTATAACACATTACTTATTAAAAACCTATAGCCCCATAGCAGATAAAGCCTTCATTTAATTTAATTTTTATAAGCTTAAAGTTGAACGATGGAATCATTGGTAAAGGAGTTAAGTGATACAGTGATACAGCTGAGTAATTTCTTTTAACTTTTCCATTTTTTCCAGGTTTTAATTAAATAAAAAGAACCAAAATTCTAAATCTTAGCATTTGTTATGGCCAGATTTTATGTGCCAGGGACTATGCTAAGTAAATACTTCATGCAATTTGATCCTCACAATCTGTGGTGGGTGATAGCCACAATTTACAGCCAAGGAAATCAAGTTAAATGGCAGAACGATGGTTTAAACCCAGACCTTTCTGATTTCAAAACAGGTGCTCTTTTGACAATACCATGCTGCCTCAACCTTCCTCAAAGTATCAGACAGGCCAGAGCCAGCTGTATCCTGGGGAAAAATTCCCAGGAAGTTAGTGTCATTTTGCTATGATTTGCACTACAGCAGAAGTCTGCTTACAACCTGGCTATGACTGATCCAGGAAAAACAACTGAACCAAAGCTATGTTCTAGGGTCTTCTAGACTAGGTATTGAGATAACACATCCAGACTACTTCTATATTGAAAGTTTCAGGGGACATGCCCAGAGAGAAGCAGAGACCTTGGGTGGCTCTGTCACTGGGACAGAACTGCAGTCCAGTTTGTCATGAGGCTTGTCAAATGCATGTTCTGACATACACAGCTCTGGTACCCAGGGTACCAGCTTGTTTCCTCAGACTTCCATATTTCTCTGTGTGCCCTTACAAGCACTCACTGACCCAAGTTGAACCCTGAGAACACTTACCCAGTGCACCGGTTTCAGCCTCCTCAAAGATCAGAGGGAGTAATAGCCCCACTGGGAGGGCTGATGTAAGAATGCCCAGGGTGATTTCTTGACTGTTTTTGAGTTCCTTTTACCTTTTACCTTTGTGCACAATCCCAATCCCAACAAGCACTGAAACTTACTGCACACGGCACACAAATAATGAGTCCATAGGAGAGCTGGTCAGCATATACTATCTAGGTCAATTTAATCTCTGTCTTCAATTTAACTCAGTCTCCAAAGTTCACATACCCTCTTGCCTATAAAGTAAGGGAAAGAAGTCCCTGCTGAGTAGGCAATTACAAAACCAAAACAAAATTAACACACACACACACACACACACACACCCAAGCAGATGATAACAAAACAGTCAAAAAGCATGGACAAAATGCCTAGCCTGGCTGTGCCTGCTTAGTGTCATTCACAGCTGAAGGCACCTTGCATATGTCCATTCACTTAGCTTGAATCACCACAGCAGTGGGTATTAGTACTAGTCTTCCATACCCAGACCTCATAAGGTAGGGATTCTCAAAATGTCCCAGGACAGCACCAGCATCACCTGTGGACTGGTCCCGCCAGATATATCGAGGGAAACCGGGAATGTTTTAATAAGCTCTCCAGCTGACTGCCATGCACACAGAGATCAGAGAACCAGAACAGCAAGACTCTGTCCAGTGTCTTTGCTCTGTTCTTAGCTGCTGGGTTACACTGCTGGTCACTAAGATGGAAAATGCATATTAACAAAAATCAAATGAACAACAAAACACCACTAATGAACATGAACCTCTAAACTAAGCTTGCTGTGCAGCCAACTTATGCTGTGGAGACTTTACTCTTTCTCACCCCTAGGAAGAACTGGATATGGGGGTGGGGTGGAGAGGAAGATGAGGAGCTCAGTGAGAATAGTTTGGGAAGTTACAGATATTGCTTACTTTTTTTCTGGCTCTGTTTGATTAGCTGTTATGTCCCCACATTCCTCTCCACTTGGAACCTAAGACAAGCCTTAGTGATTGTGTGTGCTCCGAAGCTGTGGACGTGGGGTGGCTGTGTTTCCTGGCTCTGTTGATCTCATCTTCATTTGCCTAGTAGGGTTTCCATCCTGTACAAAGGCTCACCCACCTTTTCAAATACTATGGATTCCACAAAAACTACTTTTAAGAAATTTCCTTCAAGTACTCTAGTGCAAACATATCTCTCTTTTGAATACACAAGCATGAGAGCGAGAGAGAGACAGAGAGAGAGAGAGAGAGAGAGAGAGAGAGAAAGAGAGAGAGAAGGAAGGAGGGAGAGAGGGAAGGAGGGAGGGAGGGGGAGAGGGAGGGAGAGTTAGCTCCAGCAAGGCGAGTGGAGGAGACACTGAAGCAGCCACAGGCAAACAGCCATCAGTATTTGTAAGAACACATGCCTGCCTGGCCTTAAGAATCAGGAACTGGACAGCAAAGACGTCAGCTAAACTACAGATATGAGACCAAACTGGAAGCAGCAGCCTCAATGAAGTAAATGCCGTTGCCAGAGGGGACCAGACCCACTGTAAACCTTGGAATGAACTCAGAAATAAAATCAGATACATGTACATCATGCAAACAGCCGTCCTGCACAAAGGCTTCACTTTCATCTTTTATTCACTCAACAAATATTTATAGACATCTGTCTTGGGTTAGCATTTGGTCAGCCAAAACAAATGCAAGTTACTAATTGATTCTATTGTTCTTCAATACACTAATTTTCTATTTCTGACATCATTTCCATCAATTAATAAAATGAAGTCTACAGGAAGCATGGTGTTTGTAAACTGTCTGTGACTTGGGGGACTACTCAGATGTGACTGGATCACATGCACCACTTGCTTTTACTACCATGGCTCCTGTGAGAGCAAGATAGAATACATGCCCTTCGGCAGCACACTGGGCCTGTTGGGCACTGCCCCATTTCTGCCTTGGGTATCCCACCTCCATCTCACATGCTAAAGAGGCAACCATCAAAATTTGCTCTTTCTTATGCATGGACAGTTGTTGGCCACCTGATCAGTGGCCAGATTCTACTTGCTCAAGTAAAATGCCTTTCTGTCTGACCTCTCCTCCCAGTCAACATCCATCCATCCACCCACCAACTCATCCATACATCTTTGTGTTTTCTCTCTTGCTCTTTTCCCCTCTTTACTTTTGTACTTTTAACTATTTTATTTATTTATTTATTTATTTATTTATTTATTTATTTATTTATTTATTTATTTATTTTTATGTGCATGTATATAAGTGCACCTGTGTTGTGCAATGTCTTTGGAGGTCAGAAGAGGGCGCTGGAGTCCTCTGGAACTGGAGTTATGGATAGTGGTTAGCTGTCATGTGGATGCTGGGAATCAAACCCAGGTCCTCTGCAAGAGCAGTCAGTGCTTTTAATCATTGACCCATCTCTTCAGCACCCACTTTAGTATTTAAAATTTTTTAATTTATTTTTACTTTATGTTTATGAGTATTTTGCCTACATGTATGTAAGTGCACCACATGTGAACAATGCCTGCATAGGCCAGAAGAGGGCGTTGAATCCCCTGGAACTGGAGTTACCAACAGTTGTTAGCCACCATGTGAGTGTTGGGAACCAAACTTGGGTCCTTTGCAAGAGCAGCCAGTGCTCTTAACCATTATGCCATCTCTCCAACCCCCAGTTTTGTGTTTTTGAGAGTCCCCTAATATAGTTTTGAATGTCCTAGAACTGGCTATAGCTGGTGTTGAACTTGTGGTATTCCTCCTGCCTCTGAATTCTCCAAGCACTGGGATTACAGGCATGTGCCAGCACACCTGGCCTCCAACATCTTTCTTACCTTTCTCTTATTCAGCCCCACCCTTTCCCAGCCCAGACTGGATGCTCCCCCCTGAACTGTTGTAGTACCACTGCAACTGCTTTCCACAGTTATTGGAAGTACAGGGTTCCTGTAGGCTGGAGCTATGTTTCTCTGTGCTTACAGAATTTCAAATAGCCCTGGCACATATACAGAAGATCAATAAATGTTCACTGAATAAATGGGTGAGTGACTAAATTAAACAAATCAGAGGAGGTTCAATTGGAGCTGAGGTTATCCCTGGCCCAGAGTTCCCCCTTCTCCCGTATTGATGGAAAAACCTGTGATTAGCCTACAAAGTGCCTTCTGGGGTGGGCTTTGGAAAGAAGTCACTTTTCTGGATTGATTCTAGAATAGATGGATCTTCCTGGAGTACTTCCAAATAAAAGAGTACTGAGGTCCAAACCAAACATAGGTCTTCATGTTAGACTCCTCAGGCGCATGCTGACTGGCACGGGCTTTCGTTTGCTCATACTTCTTTCCTCATAGTGTTTTTGATCTTGTACCTGAGAAATGTAGGACTGAGGCTTCATCTCATTTCTTGTTGAACAGGTGAATAGGGAGTTTGGGGGTTTTAAATGCCTAAATGAATGGTGTTTCTATTTATTTAATTACTTTTTTTGATTTATTTACTTTTATTTTATGTATGTGACTGCAACACATGTGTATAATGACTGTGGATACCTGGAACTAGAGTTATAGACAGCTGTTAGTTACCATGTAGGTGTTGGGAACTAAACCCAGCCAGTGCTCTTAACTGCTAAGCCATCTTTCCAGCCCCGATTTACTTATTTTTACAGTGCTGGGAATCAAATCTAGGTCCTTGTGTATGCTAGGTAAGAACGTTACCTCCAGCCTGACAGTCCATTTTTAATTGAAAAAAGAAAAGAAAACATCTGAAGATGAATCAGATTGGAGTATGTTTTATTTTTGTTTTGATTTCAAAACAGTCAAGATTCCCAGAGGAAACAGAAGAACTTGTCTCATTAATCACCAGCTATCAACCAAACAGGAAGATGTAGATGAATCCTCTGCCTACTTCCCCTTGCAACCCTACTGTCTCTATGGCTCCCACTCTATCTGTTCTTTTCTATATACTGAAAATGGCAAGTTATGAAAGTGTAAGAGGTTTTCAAAATGAGGTTTTCAAAACTATAGACATAACTGTCATGTTCCAACCATCATAATTTCTGTTTTCATATAGAGACAGGAAACTTGTTTTTAAATCCCCAAAGCTGAAAGTCTCTAGTGGCCTCATACTATAAAAAGCCTCAGCTTCCCTTTTTGGTCCCTTGGGGTAAAAGCAGTTTAATCAGCTAGAAGGGCAGGCAGTTCTGCAATGATAACAAGAAATTGAGTGTTATCTTGAAGTACAAACAAGTACTTAGGAATGCTTAAATGTTCTTTTAAAATGTTGTGATGTTGGGGGTTGAACCCAGGGTCTCACACATGCTAAGCACATGCTGTGCTGCTGAGCTACACCTCCAGCCCCCTGGATACAATAATCACCACCAGCAGTACGATGCATTGTCATTTGGAATTTCCCTTTTATACAGAAGAGACATTCTGGTTCAGTGGCCATGTCTGGCCAGGTAAGCTCCAGGAGGTACTAACCAACAGGCCCCTAAAGATAGGACATAAGAACAGTGGGTGAGCCAACACAAGGCCCTGAAACAGTATATAAAGATAATGATGATGATTGACTGGTGGTCAAGATATAGACAGTGGCACTGGTCACTCTGCCAGCTCAGGGCTCCAAGAGCAGGATGTAAAGAACGATGGGTGATAGTGCACATTAACTAGATCACATCAAAGCAACTTTAGGGACTGCCTCAGCCAGGGACCATGTGCACAGTGCTGTTACCCTTTCCCATAGTGAACTCTTCAACTTTAGGGACATTTAAACCCTCTCGCATATTCCTACATCCTATATATCTACTTAAACTGGATTCTGAATAAAATGGACTCTGAGTAAGTCACACCCTTTTTTAGAGTGCTGACCCTGGGAGAGGCATTAAAGCAAGAGACAACAGGGAGATGAGACACCTCGGCCCCATGCCTCTAGGGTCCAGGCCGCTGCTGCTTGGCTTGGCTCTCTCTCTTTTTCCTAAAGAGAGTCTTCCTTACTCTGATTAAACTCTTGACAACTTGAGTTATTACTGTGTTGCATCTGAATTCTTCTCTTTCGGGAACATAAGGACAGAGGCTGCTGTTGAGATCGAGAGCAGAGAAAACTGGGCAGTGAGATTGTGGGCCTTCTAGCTTCAGTAATGCTATTTATTTATCTATTTATTTATTTATTATTTATTTTATTTAATAACCACATGATTAGAAAAAGCATTTCATTATAGCTTTAACATATTCAGTAACAATTTCCAGAGCAAGGATACATCTCTTTCAAAAGTAGCTGTAAATTTTTAGGTTCACAGTTGAAATGTTGAATTCAGTTTAAACCCTGTAAGACACAAAATTGAATGAGTTTTTAACCTTTAAAGAAGATCTCCATTTAATTTTAAAATATGCTGTTTAAAAAATGCATTATTATCTAGATAGGCTGACTAGACCTCAATGGATGAACCTACACTGAGGGATGTCTGGGAACACTAACTTGACATGATAGGCCTTAATGCAAATGACAGAAAGCGTGAATTCCAGTGGGGGGGCGTCCATGGGAGGGTGCCAGTGGGGAAGGGGGTACAAAGATGATTAAGATGTTCTGTACGAAACACACAAAAATTCAATAAAAATTTTATAAGAAATGTATTATTTGTGTGTGTGTGTGTGTGTGTGTGTGTAGGTCAGGGGGCAACTTTGTTGTCAGTACTGTCCTTCAACCTTTACATGGGTTCTGGGAGTTAAACTTAGGTTGCCAGGCTTGAGCAACAAGCTCCTTTACTGGCTGAGCCATCTCACCAGCCCTCTAGTAGTGCTCTTATTTCCTACCAGTGCCTATAGATGCACAAAGCTGTGATTTAGGACTAGGTTAATTTTGAGCCACTTAACCTCTGATGCCCCCAAACTGTGTTGAGGTCTGCTAATCCTTATTGCTATTTATTTCTACCATAAGAATGAATCTTTTTGTTGCAGGGAAAAATGGTAATTAATTTGCTAGTTTCCCCAGAGGCTCTCCTAGAGAAGAGAGACTACTCTCAGGCTCCTGTTTCTCATTCTAATGCAAAGCAAGCCAGAGTCCAGAATGAAGGATGCTGAGCTCCTGTCAACATGAGACGGTTTGAAGTTGCCAAAATGAGGTTCCTTCAAAGACCGAGTTTCAGCTGGGGATAATGGCAGGCCTTTAATCCCAGCAATGGGGAGACAGAGGCAGGTAGATCTCTGTGAGTTCAAGGCCAGCCTGGTATACATACTGACTTCCAGGCTAGCTAGGGCTACATAGTAAGACCCTATCTCAAAAAATGAAACAGAACAAAAGGAAACAAAACAAAAATCCTAAAGCAACAACAAAAAGACTAAGCTTGACTTATACCTAGGGCATTTGATGACTTAACAAAGGTGGACTTTTCACGAGTCATTATTCTGACTTTTGTTGTTTGCAGTATAGGGATGGAATAAGGCCTTGTGCATGCTAGTAATCTACCACCGAGCAACCTCCACATTCACCTTTTTTTCTTTTGAGACAAGGTCTCATTATGTAGCCCAGACTGGTCTGGAGTTTGGGAGTCTCATGCCTACCCTCACCAGTGCAAGGATCATAGGCATCTACCACCATAGACTTCTACCACCATTCTGACTTTCAAACTTCCAAATGAAGCACCTGCTTCGTAAGCACCTGTATTTGCGTGGTGGGCTATCTGCTCTTAAACAGCATTTGTACTCTCTTAGATGATATGTAGCTCCTTCTGTGGCATGTTACAGAATGAAGTGCAATGATTCTAAAAATGAACAGTATTTAGAGCCTGCTCTGTCACTTGCTAGCCATGTCATACTGGACAAAGTGCTTTATCTCCCAGTGTATCACTTTTCTCATCTGTGTTATGGGATCAAGGGTACTGAGACCTTGAGGGGTTGTGCTATTTTATTTGATCCTCCCAATATTTAAAAACATTACCAGTGAGCTGGGGAGGTAGCTCGGTGATGGAGTGCTTCCTGAACATACTCAAGGCTGTAGGTTCAATCTCCAGCACCACAGAACAACAACTACAACTACAATTCAGGCACCAGAAACATAATAAGCGTGTGTTTGTTGTAGGACAGACCACAGACCCTCTCAGACAATGCAGCATTAGAGCAAAAAAAGCAGTATTTCAAATATAATCAGTGTTCAAAACACATGGATGGAGACCTAGGCCAACAGTCACAGAGCTATATGCTCCAGAAAATCTTCACGTTAGTTTGGATAGATCAGCACTCACTGGAGTGCACAAGAAGAAAACAGAGTGTGGCTTTAGAAAGTGGAAGGGACTATATTGAAAGAACATGCTTTTCCAAACGCCTTGACACAAAAGTTGTCACAAAAGCTCACCCCACCAGGCATCGGATGAATTTACATTTTAAATCCAAGAACTGAGTCTTAGTTAGAATTCCCAGGGCACGATGCCAGAGGACAGTGCCCAGCCTGGAAGTGGCACACACTACTGTGAGGGCAGGGCAGAAAGCCAAGTCACCTCTGCTAGTTGTGTGGGATCATTAGCCATAAAGACATCTTTCAGAACATTCTTCTTACATGGCCTGCTTCCAAAGTGATCAAGGTCATCGGGCAGATTTTAATTATCTCATACTAAGGAGGCTGAACACCGTGCTAAGAATGTTCAGTCTGGCTGCTATGAAGAGACTCGAAGGTACCATTGAATGGGGCAAACCAAGGGTTTGTTGACCAGAAACTGGCTCATTAGGAATCAATCAGTGACAGAAAATTGATTCAGTGTGAATTGCTCACTGTCGACACAGGGCAAAGGGACTGGTCACAGATTTTGAGACTAAAAAGACACACAATGCATGCAGTGCTGAGCCTTGATTCAATTTTGGGAGAAAAAAATTACAAAAGGCATGTGGTTGGAGCTTTTGAAAACTTTAATAATGCAGTATGATGTTTGATATTCCTGTTATTATTTTAAATATTTATTATCTTTATTTTATGTGTATGAGTGTATTTCCTGCATGTGTGTAAGTGCACCATGTCATGCAATGCCCATGGAGGTCAGAAGAGGGTGTTGGATTCCTGAAACTGGAGTTATACATGGTTGTTAGCTGCCATGTGGGTGCTGGGAATTCGATCCAGGTCCTCTGGAAGAACAGCGGCTGTTACTAATTGCTAAGCCATCTCTCCAGCCTCAGTACTGAATTATTATGTTTCTTAGTTTAATGATGGTATGTTGTGTATGTATATTTTAGGAGGTATTTAGGGGTGATGTGAAACACCGTTTACTATGTCTAATGATTCAGTAAGATCAACAGAGCTCATGAGAGAAAAAAATATTGACATCTGGTGGATTATATGACGTATATGCATTAATTTTATTATTTTTGCAATTTTTTCTATAGATTTAAAAATTTCAATACAAAAAGCTGAAGGAATCAGGAAGGTGAAAAGACAAGTTACAAACTGGGAGAAACTATGTGTGAAAGCTACAGCTGGTACAGAACTTTGCTCTGGGGCACAGAAAAGAACTCTTAAAACTCAACATTAGGAATAACTGCTGGGCATGGTGGCACACTTCTGCAATTGCAGCACTTGGGAAGCAGAAGCAGGCAGATTTCTGTGAGATATAGGCTAGCCTAGACTACACAATGAGTTCCGGACCAGCTAGGGCTATAGGGAGACCCTGTCTCAAAAACAAACAAAGCGAGCAAACCATTCCGCAGGTGTGGTGGTACATGCCACACATCTATAAATCCCAGTACCTCAAAGGCAAAGACAAGATCAGGAGTTCAAGGCCATCTCTCAGTTGTAGAGTAAGTTTGAGACCAGCCTGGATTATTTTAAGACTATGTCTTAAAATAAACCATTTGGTTAAAAAGTGCACCAAAAATTTTATAGAAACTTCACCAAAGAAGTTACAGAATTAATGTATGAAAAGACATTCCACATTACATGTCATTGGACAAACACAAATTAAAATGAGATACTACTGTTATGGTCTGAATATGAAATGTACCCCATAGGCTTATGTTTTGAAGGCTTAGCCCCAGCTGATGGTGCTATTTTGGGAGATTCTGGAGACTTTAGAGGGGGGCCTCGCTAGAGGAAGTAGGGCCCTGGGGATGTGTCCTTTGGGCTGTATCTTCTCATAATTCTCTGTCTCACTACGCCATGGAGCTGAGCATGGCGATATAGGCCAGCCTGGAGCCTCTCTGAAACTGTGAGTCAAAACAAATCTTTCCTCTTTTAAAGTGGTTCCTTCAGGGGCTGGAGAGGTGGCTTAGTGGTTAAGAGCACTGGCTGCCCTTGCAGAGAGAGGACCCAGATTCAGTTTCCAGCACCCACATGGTGGCTAACAACCATCTGTAACTCCAGTTCCAGGGGATCTGATATCCTTTTCTGGTCTCTGAGGGCATTGCATGCATTTGGTGCACACACATACATGCACGCAAAATACTTACATGTATAAAATAAAAATGAAAACAATTAAGATTTTCTTTTCAGGTGTTTTTCATGATGAGGAAAAGTCAGAATAACACAGGTACGCATCTATTAGAATTGACAAAATCTAGGACATTGACTCCAACAAATGTTGGTGAGGATGTGGGGCAACAGGCTTTCACTCATTTCTGGTGAGGATGTGAAACAATGTGCTCACTCTGGAAGACAGTGTAGAAGCTTCTTATAGAACTAAATTTCCTCTTATCATATGATTCAACAATTACACGCCTAGCTATTTATCCAAATGAGCTGAACACATAACACACATACATACACACAGACACACACACAGCAAATAAATATAAAAACATACAAAATCAAGGACATGAATTTATTTTTATTAAGTTGGAAGAAATGAAGATGTCCATCAGTAAATGAACAGAGAAACTGTAGCTCAACAAGGCAGTGGAATATTAGTATTAAAATGTTAAAAAGGAGAAAGTTATCAATCTTCAAAAAGCCATAGAAGAAACTGAACACATGTACTAAGTGAAAGAACCCAACTGGAAAAGATGATCAACTGTATGATTCCAAGTATACAGAATATTCTGGAAAAGGCAAAATTATGGAGACAGTAAAAAGATCTGTGGTTCTCATGGGTTAGGGAAGAGAGAGAGGTGAAAAGGTGGTCCACAGGATCTTGGGGCAGTAAAAGCACTCTGTTAATGCACTGATGGTGGAGACATGTCATCAGGCATTTATCTAACCCTACTGAATGTGTGACACTGAATGACATCACAGAGTGCACAGCACTCAGAGTGGAACCCCTGGACTTGGGTGATCATGGTGTATCTATAGAGGCTCATTGTCTGTAAAAAACTGTATTCTGGGGAGGCTGTGCATGAGGAGACAGAGGTATGATGGGAATTCTCGCTACCTCCCTCTCAGTCTTGCTGTGAACTTAACACTACTCTAAATAAATAGTCTTAACGAAAAAGCTGTTGGGGGCAAAAATGTTCAAGAGCAATAGAAGAAATCCTGCCTTAGTCCACTGTTTCTGGCAAAGGTGAGCAACAGGGTCAAGAGAAGCCAGGGTGGTTTGAAGGGTGAAGCCAGCGGAAGACAGAATGCAGACCCCCAGGTGGAAAATTCACAGGCTGTTCTTCCTGATGAAAAGACAGGATTATACTAACAATATTAGAAAAGAGGCAAAGAAAAAGAGGTGTCATTCATCTAAAACGGTTCAATTCATCAACTATCAAGTCTCCACATATTTTTGGAAAGAAAACCATGGATGCTGATAAGAATGTTAATGAAAGGCTGGGCATTTAAATTTTTTATTATCACCAGAAAAGGGAACAAGAATATTTTTAAATTATGTGATTTATTGATCATTTAGCATCATGGTCATTCGATCAATAATTTTTTTTTTTGTCTTTTTGAGACAGGGTCTATCTGTAGCCCCAGCTGTCCTGGAACTCACTATGTAGACCAGGCTGGCCTCGAACTCACAAAGATCCGCCTGCCTCTGCCTCCCAAGTGCTGGGATTAAAGGCTTGCGCTACCAAGCCCGGCCTCGATCATTAACTTTTTAAAGGCCAAATGATTGATATAAGAACAAAGGAGCAGAGCTAGAGAGATGGCTCAGTGGTTAAGAGCACTGGCTGTTCTTGCAGATGACCCGGTTTTGCTCCTGGCACCCACATGGCAGCTAACAACGCTCTGTAACTCTGGTTCCAGGGAATCCATTGCCCTCTTCTTGCACACACATAGTGCACATGCATACGTGCAGTCAAAGTACTTATACATATAAAATAAAAGAACAAAGCAGTGCACCGTGGTGCCTATCTGTAGTCCCAGCTATTTGGGAGACTGAGGTGAGAGCATCACTTGAGTCTAGGAGTTTGAGATCAGCTTGGGCAACATGGCAAGACCCCTGTCTCAGAAAACAAACAGCAAAGAACAGGAAGAACAAAAAGGGCTTTGGGTGAGGGAAAAATTTAAATAATTGGCATTGTTCTCCCGGCCTGGATTTGATCACCACAATCGCCACTCTCCTTGAGTCTTTGTGTAGAAGAGGGTAGCAGGACTATCAGTCCTGGGAAGGGGATGTTGGGAATGAGAGGACATGAGGAGCACCTGAATGTCTGCTGACTGAGGAGCTCTGCTTCAGAAAGAATCAATGCAGAGAGATGCCACTGGACTTTTCTGAGACCCTTTCCATTCATCCTTTTACAAAATCCTAGCATACTGTCAGCACACTAAGGAAGCTATGTGACAATCATTCAACTTTTTCTAAGAGGTGTGTAAATATGAGATTCCTGTTAGTATTTATATTTTAAAAATAGCCAAGAAGGATGTGAACATACTTTAATACTCTGTAAGTATAGATAACTTAAACCATGAGATGATAAGTAGTTTCTATAACAAAGTAGCATGTTACTGGGGAAGAGTGGTCCAGTCCTGTAATCTTAGCACTTGGAAGGCTGGGATAGAAGGATCATAGTCAGTTCTAGGCTAGCCTGATTTACATAGTAAGTTTCAGGCCAGCTGGGATTTAGAGTGAGATCCTGTCTCAAAAACAAACACTCAAATAAACAAGCAACAACAAAAACAACAAACCAAAGTCTCAAAAATTTAAGGACTTAAGGACTTTCTGGGTTACAGAATGACTATAAGGCCAGTATGGAAAATTTAGCAAGACCCAATCTCAAAATAAAGATGGCTGTGGGTTTGGACTCTAGCACTGAAAAACAAAACAAAACAAAACAAAACAAAAACCAGTGCATAAGCTCCTGCTATTGGGAACTGTCAATATATCACTCAAGATTATCACAGTAACTGGCAGCATCCTCAGGTGAATACTCTGGAAGGAATTCCTACTGCTCTGGATCTTGGGCAGCATTTCATTGAGATTTGGGTGATGAGGATTACAGAGGATAGAAGATTTAAATGATGTCATAGTCACCACAGAGAATGAACTTAAAAACTTCAGGAAATTGTTACAGCTTATAGAACTGTCATTTTATATCATTTCCAAGGAAATTAGTGTCATATTCACTGTTTTATGGAGGAGGAGACAGGTTGGGGCTGCCTGGGCTCTGCCCTGGGTTTTCTTTATTTACTCCAATGTTAGCATTTCCTCTCTCATGTGTAACAGGGCTTCCTCTCTTACCACCTAGATGTAAATGATGTTTACCATTTTTAGGACAAAGAACTTGAGGCATCTAACTCTGAAAACAAAATGGGAGTTTCATCTCTCTACCACCTCCCCAACCCAATAAAAGCAGATTGACGTCTCATTACCAATGATGGCAATCCACTCATCAATGAGCAGATGCTTTCTGGAAAGCTGTGAGCTAATTTTCTTTCTTGTCTGTAAGCTTGAATACTCACTTGCAGTTAAAAGTCAGTGTCATCTATAGTTAGCCTATGCACACTAGACAAAGAAATCAGAACTGAATTTGGTTAATTGGTTAAGTTTGCTAGTTGTTTCTCAGGCTGTTCATTTACAATGACCTGATGATCCTAAGTGTAAGCTTTTCCCCAGGATGTCTAAAGGAGCAACACTGCATGCTAAGGCCTTGAATCATTGATCAGAGGACCCAAGATTACATAAGTCACCTCCACTGAAGTTTTAAAAAAAAATTTATTTATTCTTTTTATGTGTATGTGTGTATTGCCTGCATGTAGGTTAAGTGCACCCGTGTCGTGCAATGCCCGTGGAGGTCAGAAGAGGCTGTCAGATGCCCTGGGACTGGAGTTACAGACAGTTGTTAGCTGCCATGTGGGTGCTGGGATTCAAACCCGGGTCTTCTTCAAGAACCACCAGTGTTCCCAACCGCTGAGGCATCTCTCCAGCCCTTCCACTGAAGTTTTTTAAAAACTTGATTTTAAGTCAGAAAATCTGCAAGGCCCAACTCAGTAGCTTCGTTAAACTGTATAATTAGATTGTATCTTAGATCATCTCCTACCTTCAAATATGAGTTGAGAAATGCCCTCTTGGAAGGAATGTGAGGAAAGGCAATTGCAAATAAGCAAATAAGCCACTTGGGTTTACCCACCCATTAAAGCATAGCTTATCTTGATCTTAGTTTGTACTCATTTAATTAACAATTCATGCCTGTGGATTTCACAAAGGACAGGAGGCAACTTGGTCCCATAGTACACTGCTCACTGGCAAACTATTCTCAAGAAAGAATGGGCCATGTGCCATACCCAGAGGCATAGTTGACTTCATGCACCATGTACATGGTACAAGTCAGAGAGAGACACAGAAACCTTAGTAGAAAGTCCAAATAGTCATAAAGAACCATTTCAGGGATACTCTTAACAATATTAGATTTTCTCATAGTGGACTGACAGGCCCTGGTTTGTATCAAATCCACTGTGATAATTTCAACTTCTGTTTTATTTTGTTTTGAGACAGGGTCTTGCTGTGTAGCCCAGGCAGGCCAAAAACTCACTGCATAGCCTGGGCTGTCCTTGAACTCATGGTTCTCCTGCCTTGGCCTCGGAAGTCCTGAGATTACAGGTGTGTGTCTCCGCACCTGGCTCATAGTCACAACTTTGCACCATCATAGGCAGCACTTGCTGGCCAGCCTTTATCCTTTCTGACAGTCTACCTATCATTTGCCTCAGTTGAGTCTAAGAAATGTGTGGACATGGATCTCTTTCAAGGTGCCATCTACTTTGCCTTACCACATTCCAATGAGACAGATTCCTAGGGGGAGGGAAAACAAGATTTGCTAAGGTTTTCTCATTGCTCAACAAGTTAGTAATACTCAGCAACAGAATTACTAACAGGTCCATTCCTGGAGACTTGCCCAACTACCACGCAGCAAGAGAGGAGCTCTTAAAGACCAGGGATAAGGTATTGTTCAACCCACTGTCTCTCATTGAACATGCTTCTAAGTGGGCATGAAATGGCATGACAGAGGCCCAGAGAGAAGGCTGGGAAGAAATTTAACCACAGCTTTTGCATTTGGGTAGAATGAGAGCGAGGAGTGCAGGAAATACAATGTGATAACTGAGTTCCTCTAAGGGAGATATACTCTGATAGAGTGAAGCCGGGCCTGGCATTTCTCCTGCTGGCAGTTAGAAGGCAGGAAGGTCTTAAAACATTTCTCAGATAGGTATTAGAAGGATCTTGAGAAATCTGGTTGCAGGCACTTTTGTGTAAGGCTTCCATGTTCTTGTGCACGTTTCTTTCAAATCATGAAAGATATCCTGCAACATGAGTTTAGTCTTTCTTGAACAATTTTTTGCTCTGCTTACACAGTCCTGTGGATGGCCAGGGCTAAGTAGGTCAGTGGTAGCCTTGGTCAGTAGCAACTTGTGTTTCTTACAAGTTTATCTGGATGGCCTCCAGCAGAATTACCTGAGGTATTCGTTAACTAGGCATGAGTTCAAGAGTTTGCACATTTCACAAACACTTCAGTTAATTCTAATCCACACCATTTTAAAGAGCCATTTAAACTTCCAGCACTGCAAGAAAATAAATAAAAATGAATATCCCCAATCATCCAATTTTCTGGTCATGGTAGCCCACACCTTTAATACCAGCACCTGGGAGACAGGCAGGTGGATCTCTGTGAGTTACAGGCCAGCCAGGGCTACATAGTGAGACTTTGTCGCAGATAAAACAAAACACATCCCACTTTTTAGAGCTGAGGATGTGGTTCAGTAGCAGAGTACTTGCCTAGTACATGTGAGGCCGTGGTTCAATCAGCAGCAATATAAAAACAATAGCAACAAAAGCTCTTTAGAGAAATACGATATGTATGTACAATACTCCCCATTGAAAGAACTGTGATGAACACAGACTACAATACACATAGAAAACCATACCCTGTACAGTGGGTTTTTATAAACTGAGCACACACTTGTGAAGGCAGCACCCTGTGCCTGCATCCAGCCTCTGGGACGTGTTGTGGATGCACTCCTATTCCCAAGTGTAAATGTAAGTCATTCATTTACACTTGGCTAGTCTATCAGGGGATACAATCCAAGTTGAAAACCACTGCCTTCCCAGTGTGGCACACACAGAGTGCATCGCTGCCTGAAGGAATATATATAGGCTTCTCAGCTCTGCCTCATGAAATCTCATGATAGGGGTACTTTTCCCTGACTACTGACTTTGCTGAAGTAGCCACTCTGGAGGAGCATTAACAGAGTAGTTATGCTAATCTGGAGCCAGAGGACTTGGCTACAAATTGCAGTTCTGCTACTTCTTGTGTGACCTTGGCTTCCTAACACTCTGGAGCCTTAGTTTCTATGTGTGTGAAATAAGGCTCATCACAGTTCTTCACAGAGTTATTAACAGATGTGAAGGACTTCTGGACTTGACATGCATGGCTATTGCACTCATGTACAAAATCAAGCCAGTCATAATTGTAGCATGGGTAGGGGAGAAGCTCACAAGGCCCCACCCATTGCTGAGGAGCTATGGGCAGTTGATAGCTGCTGGGGAGGGAGGATCATTCTTCTTTGGGGGTGTGGCCACTGGTAGGTTGCTCCAGTGGCTTACCCTACACTCATACACATATGAGCAGCATTACTTGAACTTAGTAGGTTACTAAAAAAAAAAAAAAAAAAGACATTAAGTTGGGAGGTAGAATGCACTGGGGGAACCTGGGGGGTTGGAGGAGGAAAATGGAGATGGATATAATCATATTTATTATATATGTATTTCAAATTCCCCAAGAATAAATAATTGGAAATTCAAAAAATTATGTAGAAGTGAAATTTTAATTTACTTTTAAGAGGAAGAGTTAGTATAACATCTAAAAATCTGAAAAATTACATTTTACTCAGTATTTTATGCATATAAGCATCAGTTTTAAGAAAATATAACATATACTTTAAAAAAAGAAGCAAAGGAGATAGCACTCAAGCATCCAGAGCAGGGCCTGCCACACAAGGCAGTCAGAAAAGACACGTCTGAGAGGTGAACTGTTGCTTCTAAGCCCATCAGTGCCACACACCATAGAGGTCACATGAGTCTAAGGCCAAAGGAAGAGAGGAACTGCAGTGATTTGGGCAGGTTAGCCTACGAGTCCCGTTCAGCCTCCCTTTAAAGAATTATCCACCCAATCCTGTCCATTTGTCATCCATACTTCTGCTACACAGCATTATCTTTCTAAAATCTAGAAGTTAATTGGAACGCCCACACACGTTAGCAGTCCACTAGCTTTGCGCACCAGCACGAATGGAAATACTCAACCATTAATCCAGGGCTGGGTTATTTTTTTGAATAGGATATTATTTCAAGCTCATTTTTGCCCCAGATGATAGATTAAACGTTCTGTTATAGTCCAATCTCTGATTCATTCTGACTTGTCATCTGGCTCCTGTAAAGCTATGACATTTTATTATGCTCATGTATTTCCTGAGGTGCCTCAGCTCCTGGGACACGAAACCCACTCGGGGTGCTCGTCCTGCCTTTGTCCCTGCATGGACCCATCACAGCCCAAATCTTCTCCTTCAGCCACAGCCTTCTTTATTCCTTCCCCTTCTCTCTCCTGGGTATCATTCCTTACATCTCCTTTCAAACTTCTCATGATTCTTTCTGCTCATGAAAGTCACAGATACTTAAAAAGGTGACCATTCACAAACATGTACTTTGGGATGTGAAATCTGTTGACATAGCACAAAAGAGATTCCAGATGAATTTAGGTACTAAAGCAAAAACTATAAAAATGCTAGATTATGTTTATGAGCTTGGGGTAAAGGTGCCCTTTTAAAACAAGGCATGAAATAACAAAAGCTTAGAGAAAAAGACTGATGACTAGGACCTGGTACAAATAATAATAATAATAAAAAAAAACGTGTAAGGCAAAAGATACTGCAAAGCAAGTTTTGTTGCTAAGTCACAGAACAGATGAAAATAGCTGCTACATACATAACAGAATACCAAAGAAGGTCTAAGACCTAGTAGAAAAATAGGTGACAAGCATGTGAGAATATAAATGGGCAGTGAACTGAGTGCTAGGTCCCCAAGGGTGGGAACTGTGTTTGCTCTCTGCTGTCCCCCGTATTTCCCTATGGCACAGTCATAAAGATGACATTTAAAGTGAAGGGTTTTTTACTCTCCACATAGGAGAAAAGTCAAATATTGGTGAGGGAGTGGGAAAATGCTCATGTGGCATTGGGAGTGTATGTAAATAATGCATCTTATTATAAAGGATTACTGTCAGTAGCTACCAAGAACAGAAATACATGCTCAGATGGGCGTGGGACTCATGCCTTTAATCCCAGCACTCAGGAGACAGAGGCAGGTGGAGCTATGTGAGTTCAAGGACACCCTGGTCTACATAGTGAGTTCCCAGCCAGATGGGACTACAGTGAGACTCTGTCTCAAAAAGACCAAACACAAACAAAGAAAAGAACCCCAAGATGCATACTCTTTTCTTTTGGATTTAGCAACACCTACCTTGGGAAGTTAGTGAGCTAATGTGCTTATTCAGTGGTATTTATCACAAGGCTGGTATGGTGGCAAAAACCTTTAACCCTAGCACTCAGGGGGCAGAGGCAGGCAGATCTCAGCGAGATGGAGGCCAGCCTGGTCTATATAAGTTCTGGGCCAGCTGGGGCCACAGAGGGACTCTGTCTCAAGTCCTCACCCGAAAAAGGTATCTATCACAGCATTGTTTGAAATATCTGTAAGTTGCAAACAATCAAAATGTTCACCAAAATGGAATAATGAAATAATAATAAAAATCATGCAGCAGGGTAGTTATGAAGCAGTTTACAGTGAAAACTCTACATTCACTGACCTTCAGCATACGTAGATGAGAAAGACAAGCTGCACAGCAGTATTTTCAAGAATGATGACTATAAAATAAAACCGTAAGGCCAGGCGAGGTGGCGCTCACCTTTAATTCCAGCACTTGGGAGGCAGAGGCAGGAGGAGCTTTGTGAGTTCAAGGCCAGCCTGGTCTACATAGCGAGTTCTAGGCCAGGTGGGGCTACAGGGAGACCCTGTCTCAAAAAGACAAAAAACAAAAACAAAAATAGAAAAACTGTAGATGTAGACATATCTGTAAATGAACAGAAAAAAAATTGAACCATATGTTCTGGACATTGTCCCCGGTCAAAACACAGAAATCTGATTTTTAAAATAAAAGTTATATACTACTCTATTGACTGGGTTTGCCCAATTTCCTGTTGGTGCTTGCTTAAAAGGAATATTGACAACTGATTACTGCTGATGAGGAACAGCTGACCCTCCTAAAACAAAGACCTCTAGATAGGCTGACTAGATTCACCAGAAGGGCAAATAGTGGGGAATGGCTGGGGGTGCCGACAACACATCAGACCATAGCAGGGATATCAGAGTATAAGGGTTCTAGTCGGGGGAGGGAGGCTATGGGAGGGTGCCATCTGGGAAGTGGGTGTATAGTCCAATGAGACAGTTTGGGATGTTCTGTGTGATACATACACACACACACAAAATCAACAGATTTTTAAAAAATGTATTGCGGGGCGTGGTGGTGCACACCTTTAATTCCAGCACTCGGGAAGCAGAGGCAGGTGGATCTTTGTGAGTTCAAGGCCAGCCTAGTCTACATAGTGAGTTCCAGGACAGCTG
>NW_008349529.1:2554586-2555146 GCF_000622305.1 Nannospalax galili
ACCTCATTTAATTTTATGTCTTATAGGGTTTATACTGAGCACAATATTGTATATCTGTAATAACTCAACTATAAACCTAAAAATGTACAGCCAATTTTGTAAGAGATGCAGCCTAGCTCAGAAAATTGTTATTGACTATGTCAATGCCGATGTAATGAAATGCTTCTTCTAAGTATGTGGTTATCAAATAAATATTTTTTAAAAAACCCACCCCCCAAAACCTTTATTAATATATAATTCACATTCTACACAACTTACCTATTTATAGTGCATAATTTAATGGTTTCAGGCATATTACATTAATAATTTTAAAATTCGTGCAATAGGAATTACAGATGAGTAGTCACACTGACCCAGTTATAAAAAGTGATTTAAAAAAAGGCAGAGGCAGGTGGATCTCTATGAGTTCCACACCAGCACAGTCTAGATATGGCATTCTGGGCTAGCTGGAGCAATATAGCAATACTCTGTCTCAAAATAAAAAATAAAAAAAGAAAATATTTTGGGGTGTAACCCTAAAAACTTTCCTTTTTTTCTTTTATTTAAAACAAAATGAAATT
>NW_008349529.1:2555179-2577189 GCF_000622305.1 Nannospalax galili
ATAAAAAATGTTTTAGAAGACACCAGTAGCGTATCCAACCCTGATATGCTCTCCACTGATGAGGATTAGAGAAGTTCACCCTTTTCTCATATACTGTGTCTAGAATAAGAGGTAAATAAGAATCTAAAGACTGCACAATTAATGATTCAGAAGTATTTGCAATAAATGGAAACAAACTTTTTCATAGGAACATTTGAAAACAAACATGATGTCTTACTTTAAGTCCCTTCCAAACTAGGGTCTTAAAACTATGATTGATTAAATAAATAATAAATTCTGCTAAAAGCACATGACAAAATTTGTCATTTTAATCATTTAGGTGTACAAGTCACTGATGGTAACCAGACAGCTGATTTTCATTTTTCACTATTATAATGCATGAAGCAAACCCACATCCTTGTTTGCAGTCTGTGCAGAGGTTTCCCTGGGATACAAAGTTTCTTGTGAGAGACAACGAGGAAGATAAAGGATGTCGGAGAAAAATGGGTTGGTCTTTCCCCTAAGATTACTACACTATTCCTAAATGTGAGTTTAAACTTTTGAATGAGACAGGAATTTTCCAAAGCAAATGTAAATTGGACAAAAAAATTAACCCCCCCAAAAAACCTGGCTTTTCTATGTTTACACCCACACAGCCAATGAAAGGAAAGGATGGTTTGCTGCCCAGTACTTGAATGTACATATGGTTTGTCCCGAGTCTTTCTTGCCACACATCCACAAGCAGTTGGTCCCTACCTAGAGACACACGATTGGTATTAGATCTAGTTTCCCAATCCAGACTTCATAGCTTCATTAGAGGGTGACCCTGGCTGACAGCTGCCTTCACCCTATGCCCTCAGGTTCCTCCCTGTATAGCAGAGAGCTGGTCAGGATGTTGTAACTTGTGTGGCCCAGGTCCCACTGTGTGCTGGCATTTGAGAGTAGAAACAAGGTTGGCCTTAACCTGTAGCTGTGGAGGAAGCCAAGCTCTGCAGACCTGGCTCCAGCCCCAAATCTGCCAGGAACTCTCTGTGGCCCAGGGCAGTTCCCTAACACTGGGAGGTCAGTCTCTGAAGCTGTACAATGGTATTTGCCTCTGAGGGTGCTGTGAAGGTTCAATGCGATGAAGCAGGAACACTGCTTGGCCCTGTGCCTGACACCAAACACGTCCTTGGTAAACCTTGAGGGTTTTACACGAACTCATGTCAGTGCTGTGCCTCTGCGCTGTCAAACAGAGGCCAACTCAGCGAACAGCAGCAAAGCAGCACAGGCTTCCACTGTGCTTCTGTGCCAACTGCACACATTTATTGACTCGTTTAGCCCCCTCAACCACCTAGGAGGCATGAACCATTGTGTCTACTTTACAAAAGAGACAACAGATACAGAGACAGGAAGACACTGGGGCAAGATCACATCACTCAGCTGCAGAGCTAGGGTTTGAACCTGGCTAATTCATGCTCCTTAGAGTCCATTTCTATCATCATTGTCATCGTCATCATCATCGTCATCATCATCATCATCATCATCGATGTGTGTTATTGCTGTTGTTGAGATAGGATCTCACTTATGTAGCCCTGGTTGACCTGAAATTCACTTAAATAGATCAGCTTGGCCTTGAACTCATAGAGATTTGCCTGCCTCTGCCTGTCGATTGTGAGTCTATATTCCTAACTAGTATTAACTGCTTTATTGTTTACACATTATCTGTGTATTTAGGGGGTAAACATATAAATAGGTGCTTTCCTCTATTCTGATAGTTCCCAAATTTCAATAACTGATACTAAGATCTCTTTCTAAGTTTTTAAAAATTAAGATGACAGGCTAGGGATAAAGCTTGTGGTACAGGACTTGGCTTACGTGCACAAGGCCCTGAAAAAGTAGTGTCAAGGCGACTTTGTCAAACACTTCATTTTCACACCACTACCTAGTTCAGGAAGTCCCTTCCTTCCCTTCCTTCCTTCCTTCCTTCCTTCCTTCCTTCCTTCCTTCCTTCCTTCCTTCCTTCCTTCCTTCCTTCCTTCTTTTTATGAGATAGGGACTTGTACATTCCCCAGGTTTGTCCAAGTCTGGGCCTCATGGTACCCTCCTGCTGTAGCTTCCCAGGCAGCCAGAACTGCAGGAACTCTGTGCACCACCATGTTCAGCTCCTAGAAACCCATTTAAGAAATGACTGCCAATTGACTACTTGTTATTAAGGTGATATCAAAATAAAGCCATTATTACATTTCTCACTGGCCACTTATGACCTCTAGGATCACACCAGGACCTATAAGCCTAATGTAGGTTTGGAGCTCAAATGCTTGGCAAATTGTCTTTTCACGCTATGAAATACTCTGTTCCTTTAGCTTGCTCACTTTCCCTAAAGTTTCCACATCAAAATGGAAGAATTTCTCAGTAGATGACATGCATCTTTACATCAGCTCATAATATACCCTCAGAGGAAGTATCTGGCCTGCTCACTGAGCAAGCCTCAGTGCCTAGTCAGCAAGCGGTTATTTTGTGTTCTTTCCTTCATTCACTCCTGTAGCACACAGGGAAAGCTGTCTCCCTCTAGCTAATGGCCCCCAGTGGTGAGGACATAGCTACTTATGTAAACTGAAACTCTCTTCCTGGGATGCAGAGGACCTCAGGTTGCTCAGGCTTCTGCACCCCATTGCTATACTGGCATCTTTTTGTAGACCTGAAAGGTGCTGTATAGACTGTCCCACCTATAAATCTTTTTGACTCCAGCACCATCCTCCCCCAGAGGATCAGCCCTCACAGTATCCAAGGTATCTCACGTTGTGCTCACTGATTCCTGGCGGCCAGTTTCTGCTCTTACTCTCCTTCCCGCCTAGTCTACCTTGTCCTCCATGAAGTCCATCTACATCTGAAGCTCAGCTGTGAGCAGAGAGGCTCCTGAGTACAAGCAAATCAGAAGTGGCTAAATATTTCTGAGGATGTGGGAGTGAATGTGGTCAAAGCAGTATCTTTGGTCTAACCTAACAAAGAGGTGACCTGCCAAGTCACCTTATTTGGCTTGATATATAGGATACATTCAGTAGTTACTTTTTCATTTCTTTCTTCTTCTTTTTTTTTTTTGTCTTTTTAAGACAGGGTCTCCCTGTAGCCTCAGCTGACCTGGAACTCACTATGTAGACCAGGCTGGCCTCGAACTCACAGAGATCCATCTGCTTCTGCCTCCCAAGTGCTGGGACTAAAGGCATGTGCCACCACGCCCAGCACATTCAATATTTTCTAACAGTCTTACTTGATCAGGTTTGGAGGTCTACAAATCTTTTAAAAAGTATTTTTCATATTACTCACCCCTGGTGATGGACTTTTATTCCAGTAAGATCTCATGTGGAAACTCAATGTAAAAATTCAAGCTGAGGGGGCTGGAGATGGCTCAGGGGTTAAAAGCACTGGCTGGAACTGGACTATAACTTCAGTTCCAGGGAATCTGATGCCCTCTCTGTTCTCTGCAGGCACTATGGATGCACTTACATACATGCAGGCAATGTGCATGTGCACGTGTGCGTGTGCGTGCATGCACACACACACACAAACACACATGCAAACACACACACAATCAGGCTGAGTTGCTCTGGCTTAAGGAGAGAAGCCTGAGGGTTCCTGTCTCCTTACCTAGGAAGGAGCCCAGCACAGCATGCCTCTACAGAGGCTTGCAGGCCCTAGAGACCCTTTTGAAAACTAGAACTGAGGATTTGAATAACAACAAAACTCTGTTCTTTAAGTCCTCTCAGGCAAGTCACCTTCCCTGAGCCTCAGTTTCTCATCTGCAAAGTGAACATAACATGACCTGATTCATAGGGGTGAGGATGAGGGTAAGGAGCTAATACACAGTAAGCATTCAATGGAGTACACCACTTGCATTACTAATGGTCCAATAGCCCTTTCTATTCCATTTATTTCTAAGGACAAAGTTTCCCAAGGACTGAGAACAGAATGTCCTATGGAAACATTTCCCCTGGGAACACAAATATTGCCAATTTTACTGAGAAGTTACAGGAGTCACAAACCTTTTCCTTACTTATCACTGTTCTTTGGACAATCTGTTTTCAAAAATAAAACTCACAAGGAGAAAAGCATTCTGAGCTGTATTTTCCAGCAAGTATGAATTAAGATGCCTTGGATGCTAAGCTACATTAGAAGAAATTCCCACCAAATCCTCATCCTGGACCATGTGTCTGGGCAGTCTCATTGCTTTAGCATACAAGGATGGAGTTGCCTCTTTCATGGTCTGTCAGGCTTCAGTCTCTGTGAGCTATATAAGCAAGTGAGATGTCCCATTCATTTTACCTGGAGGTCTTCCTCACATCCCACACAGCTGCCTTGGAACATCTGAATCTTTGTTCAAGCATCACCTTCCCTGATAAGCCTTTCTTATATTTACCAAGCACCCCAGGGCCAGATCTCAGATCACAGCTGTCAGCAATGCTTTTCCCATCACAGTGACGATGATTGGGTGGCAGGCCCCTCAGCTCTATTCTTAGAAGTCCAGGTTTTGGTCTTTGTATCCTCCTGCAAAGGCTCTGGTAGACAGCGGGAGCTCAGTAAACAAATATTTGTTAAATGGATTCATAAATGAATTACTAAAAGACAGATTTGGGTTAATGAACCAAATCTATCAGTTATCAAGGTTAACTTTGGGTCACCGGTTTCTTCCTGTGTCTGCTTACACCTGTAGAATACAAATACAATTTTCATAGAGTTGATTGTATTTCTTTCTTGTTTTAAGACAGGGCATGTAGCCTAGGCTGGCCTTGAACTCACAGAACTCACTCAAACTCATCTGCCTGCCTCTGCCTCCTGAGTGCCGCCATGCCTGGCTTCAATCATATTTGTTAAAATAATCTCTGGACTAGTAAAATGGCTCAGCATGTAAAAGAGCTTGCGACCATGATTGATGACCTGAGTTTGATTCTGGGGACCCACTTGGTAGAAGAAGAGAACCAAGCCCTGAAAGCTGACCTCTGATCCCCTCACACAAATAAATTCAATTACAAAATTTTAAGAAGTAATCTCTAGCGAATTATAAAATTATTAGACTTTTTCAATCAAGAAAACAAATCTGTCACCTGCCTATCAGGCATAAATCCCCAAGGTGGTTATATCCCACCTTGGATGAAGCAAAAAGTCTTTGAAATGATGTTTCAGTTTCTCCAAGTTCGCCTTCCTACCTCCTTTCCTCCCTCTGCCACAATGAACCTCTTTTATAACTCAAGGTCCACGTGCTCCTTTACCTCCAGGCCTCCTGTCTAAACTCTCTATCCCCAACCTGGCTGAGTTCTTCGCCCTGCAGGTCTTGTCCGCTGACTCTCTCTGGAGCTCCCGCAGAACTAATCAGGTCTGCATTTACTAGCTTTCACTTCTCGCCTGCTCTCCCCAGCTCTGTTGGAACAGTGATCATGTCTAACTTCTTTACCTCCATATTCCTATGTTAGCACATGTCACCGATTATTTTAGGTATTGAACAATTGTTAAAATGAATGATCTGGGGGTTGGAAAGATGGCTTCAATGGTTAAGAGCACTGACTGCTCTGGCAGAGGCCCTGGGTTTGATTCCCAGCACCCACATGGCAGCTAACAACCATCCATAACTCCAGTTCCAGGGAAATCCAATGCCCTCTTCTGACCTCCTCAGGCATTGCATGCTATGGGTACACTTATACACATGCAGGCAATACACTCATACACATTAAAAAAACAAACAACAACCAACAATACCCAACTAATCAACCAACCAACCAACCAACAAACAAACAAACAAACAAGAATAAATCTGTCTGCAGAGAAATGGAATTTTGTTAACTATACTTTGGGTCATATCACTTAACTTTATATGGCTCTTAGTTTTGACTTCCAGCAACCCAACCAACCAACCAACCAACCAAACAAACAAACAAACAAGAATAAATCTGTCTGCAGAGAAATGGAATTTTGTTAACTATACTTTGGGTCATATCACTTAACTTTATATGGCTCTTAGTTTTGACTTCCAGCAACATTTGATATTAACCATGGCCTTGAGAGGAAACTGTCAATGCAGTCAATCTGCTTTCCTTAGTTCTTGCTTATCTCTAGGAACACCAGCAGTCTTGGCAATGACCCTGAACCAAACTAAACACTAAGGTCCTGAAATGTTCACTACCTGCATTATTGTGTATCCCAAGGCAGCAGATCAGGATGTACTGAGCCTGAACACATTGACAAGGGCATGTTCCTAAGAGCGGGAACATGGTATTTCCTAGGTTGTCTTTGTGCTTCTTACAAACAGGAGGCAACTGTGCTAGTCTGGCCCAGTCTAGCTTGCTAGGGCTCAGGCTCTGACCCTAACAACTCCGGGTAACATTACCATAAAACTAGTTTTAGCAAAAAAGTTATAGTATACAATTTTATTTTCTTGAGAGATTACAGCTTCTTAGAGGAAGTAACAAATTGAATTGAATGAAACTGAAAATAGATTAAATGATCAAATGGTCTCTGACAATTCAACGCTTCTTGCTCTAAAAATGTGATTTAGATTGTTTTACCTGACTGCTTTCATGTACATACTCTATGAATTTTGTAGGAAGATCTTTGTTTAAGACAAGATCCCATGTAGCCCAGGCGGACCCCACATTCTTGATCCTCCTGCCTCTACCTGTGGAGAGCTGGGATTACAGGCATGGGCCATTATACACCAATACTGGAAAAGTCTTAGTTATGTGTTTGGAAGCCTGTCAGGTCATGTGGCTTTAGTTGTGCTTGTTAATGTGGTTCTAGTTTCCATAATCCCTACTGGAAGGTTTTATAAACTGGATAAACAATAGAACCCAAAGTCACTTACACCAGCAGAGAATGAAAATCCCCGTGGAGATCTGGGACAAGGTAAAGGTGCCATGCAGATTGAGCTTGCCATTTGTACTTCTGGGAAGCTCCTGATAACTCTGGCACAGGCGGATTTGAAGTATGCACACTGTTTCTGATGCAGTGGTGATTAGGCCCTTCAGGTGAAGATGAGAAAGGTCACAGATAAGAACATTTGTACTTTTTAAACATCTAATTTGAAGCAGCCCTCAGAAAACAAAGACAAGGAAAAAATTAATGTGAATGCTTTATTATTTACTTTTAATTTTTGGCTTTATTCTTTATTATTATTCTATTCTTTATTCTCTTTAATATTTTATATATTATTTTTATTCTATGTGTATGAGTGTATTGACTGCATGGATGTGTAAAGCCCGAGGAGGACAGAAGAGGGCATTGGATTCCCTTGGAACTAGAGTTATGGTCGGCTGCTAGTCACCATGTGAGTGCTGGAAATTGAACCTGGGTTCCCTGCAAGAGCAGCCTGTGCTCTTAATCACTGAGCTGCCTCTTTATGTGTATGAGTGTTTTGCCTGCATGTATGAAAGTGCACCATGTGCATACAATGTCTGATGAGGTCAGAAGAGGCTATTGGATCCCCTGGAACCAGAGTGGAGTTACAGATGATTGCTAGCAGGTTCTGGGAACCAAACCTTGGTCCTCTGCAAGAGCAGCCAGTGCTCTTAACCGATGATCCAGCTCTCCAGTCCCCAGCGAATGTTTTATTTAACATAAATGCAAATTAGGCCTTCTTCGTCAGTTAGGAAACTGCTCTATTACATTTAGTTGCTGGGGGACTCAAAGAAATGTTACTACTTTAAATCACTAGGTAAGATTTAAGCTGAGCATGGTGGCACCTGTCTTAATACCAACACTTGGGAGGCAGAGGCAGGTGGATCTCTTTGAGTTTGAGGCCAGCCTGGTCTATGTAATGAGTTCCAGGACAGCTGGGGCTACAGGGAGACCCTATCTCAAAAAAGACCAAAAAAATTTTTTTTTGATTAGATTTCTTTTCCCTAACCCCAACTCATGTTGGTATTTGGTACAATATTTGGTTTTAAATCTCTCTGTAAGATTCTTTCATTTTTGTACTTGCAAAAAAAAAAGACATTCTAAATAAGCCAATGAAAGGAGGAAACAGGGCTAGTGGCAGCCTTGACTCTCAAGTCTAGGTGCTGCAAACACCAGTGCTATGAACAGATAAAGAACAGAAAGCAAGCACCCGGGTGGGGGCTGCACACACTGGAAGTGGGTTCCCAAGAGCTGTCTCTGTGACTAAGAGCTCTCAGTAGGTACGACAATTCCTCCTTTTTTGTGTCTGGTATTTTGTAATTTCTTTACTATGCTGGTATATGGTTCATAACATGTTTATGTACATTGTTTCAAGAGGATCAAAATAATGTTCAAGCTGTTTATAAAAGAGAAACAGAAGAAAGAAACTTACAGACTGGAGAGATGGCTCAATGGTTAAAAGCGCTGGCCGCTATTGCAGAGGATCTGGGTTTGGTCCTCAGCACCCACAACCATCCTTGCTCGAGTTGCAGGGGGATCTGACACCCTCTTCTGGCCTCCATGCACTTTGAACAACATGAGTGCACTTACATATATGCAGGCACAACACTCATACACATAAGATAAAAATAAACAAATTTAAAAAAATTTTTACAAAGAAAGAAATTTGGGGATGGAGAGATGGCTCAGCGGTTAAGAACACTGGCTGTTCTTGAAGAAGACTAAGGTTTGAATCCCAGCACCCACATGGAAGCTAACAACTGTCCGTAACTCCAGTTTCAGGGGATCCAACAGCCTCTTCTGTCCTCTGCGGGCATTGCACGACATGGGTGCACTTACCTACATGCAGGCAATACACTCATACACATAAAATAAAAATAATAAAATATTAAAAAAAGAAATTCATATACGATACAAGATGTAAAACTCTGGGATGATTCCACCAAAAGGCAAGAAGAAAGTCAGATGTGTTGACCTTTACTCACAGTGCACAGATTACAAATGGAGAATGGTTCAGCTCTGTAGGCACTGGTGACAGGATTTGGGGGATGTGAATATATCTAACAATCAAGTTGAGAGCAAAACAATATAATTTTCCTTTGATTGATCTATAGGTGAATTTCTGGAAAGTTCAGTGTATATTAAAACTGGAAAAAGCATTTTGCCTTTGTACATTGTTTGGGTTTAGACTTTGATGTCTGTTAGTATGCTTTTCACTTATGGTGGACACTGGAAAATTGAGGAGACCGATCTTTTACTGTGTGTGACTGTTCGGCAGGAGGAGGATCCATCAAAGGGGAACCTCATCTCTCCCTTAGCCCTCTTAGCTATAGCTAAATCTTTGCTTCACTTTTCCAAAATGCACCCCCCTAGGGGGCGATGCTGTCTTTAATGAGAATTCCTCTTCCTTAGCTCAACATCTCCATCTCAAGATGGCAGTCTTGTGATGGGAATCCCCAGACATATGTGCAAATCACAATCAGCCTTCTCCTTTTGCTTTATAATCAAAGAGTTTGGGCACGGAGAGTGGGCTAACTACAACAAAGGATGGAATTCAAAGTACTTGGATGAAATTGTGAGCATCAAAAAAGAGATCAAAGAATTCCATTGGAGACCACTCTGCACATAAAGAACATTTAATACAGACCTTTTCTTGGTTGGCAGACAATGCTTATCAACTCTTTCATAATCATAGGGCACAGGGAGTGGGGGGCAGATGGAGGACCAGGGTAGGGACCAGAAAAAGACAGCTGGAAAAACTTTATAGCCAAAAGGCTTGTAGATTCATTCCTTGGCCCAAACAGGTTCTTATTCTAGTCAAACCTCTGTACTAACAATGGATAATTTCTTTACTGTTAATTCTTATTTTTTCAAAGATTTATTTTACTTTTATTTATATGTATGTGTATGTGAACAACTTGTGTGTGTGTGTGTGTGTGTGTGTGTGTGTGTGTGTGTGTGTAACCAGAAGAAGGTGCTAGATTCTCTGGAGTTGGAGTTACAGGTAATTGTAAACTGCCTGATGTTGGTGATCAGAACTGAACTCTGGTCCTTTGCAAGAGCTTTAACTGCTCTTAATGGCTGAGCCATCTCTGGTCCCCTGAATTCCAATCTTTACACATAAATCAGGGTGGTGATAATGGGGTTCATATCATTATCAGAATGCTTAAGTGACAGATATACATAAAATGCCAGGCAAGTATAAAATTTACTTGATGCTGGCTCTCATTATTACTTTTTAAGATCCCTAAGTATTGCTGTTTAGCTGTATTTGAGATTTGGAATAAAAGTGGGTACCAGCTATAAATGAAACAGAATAAAACTCTGGCTTACTTTTCAGATAGTCTCTGCTTTAATTACCTCTTAAAGAATCATACTAAAGATGCAGAGGATAGCTAATTCATTTTCTCATATTTAAAAATGTAGTATATATTTAAAAGCCTGAATAATTATAAAATAAGGCTTTATTTATTAGATTTCTTGTTAAAAAGGAAAGACTTGCTAAGCTCATCTAACTGTAAAACACATACACATGTACATTTATAGCTGAAATTCCTGGATTTTAGTGCTTCTCTTGGTATTTAGTTCTTGATATGCCAATATTTTTATCACAATGTACAGAATCTCAATCAAGTTGTTTTTAGAGCATATTTGGAACATGAGCGAGTGTGACAGAGAACCAACTGCTGTGTCCAAATTCTATATACACGTGGTATTTCGGTTTTATTTGTAAGATAAAGCACTAGCTAAAAAAATATCCAGTCAAGGGCAGGAGAATATGAGAGATTATGTATGTAAACGCAATGTCTGCCCTGTAGGTGCAAGAACCTAAGTCAATTCCAGGGAAATTTCTGAACAATTGAAATGACATAAAGGCTCCAAAAAGAGAAATTCAGTGACAGTCACTGAATGAACATGTGAAAGTGAGAGCTCCTGGAGAAAGGGGAGAGAGAAATTATTCCTCATGTTTCAACCACAGCAATGAAAAAGTACATACTTTCAGACTGTAAGAGCCGGAGGAGGTAGGCGACCACAAGGAAATAAAGTCTTCCAGATGGGTGGTCAGTTATTCACATGAACTCATAGTAATGGTGACAGTATGTACAAGTCAGCTCTACCCAAGCTCAAACTAGATAAAATCCCAGCATAGACATGGGGAAGTGAGTAAGAAATCCCAACCCAACCTATGGAACTAAGGCAGTTGTTGATGGCTGCTGGAAGGGGGAAAACAATGTCTTACAGGGATGGGACTCTTGGTGAGCCCAGTGGATGGACTCACACTGACGGACATTGGGGAACACAAATCATAATAGATAGGTAGATAGATAGGCTCCAGAGAGTGTATATAAATACATATATATATGAAAGTTCATTGAATTGGGTGTGGATCTAAATGCCATTAAACTATATTGTATGAAAATCTCAATAATTCAATAAAAAAGTTGATACTATCAAACTACTAATAACAGCTTAAGTTTTATAAAGTTTCCCCTTAATATATGTTTCTTAAGGGCTATAACTCAATATAATAGTAAAAATGTTATTACTTTTAAGAGAGATCAAAGGAAAACTTGTGGGACTTGGCTCTTCTCTTTCACCATGAGTCCTGGGATCAAACTCAGGTTGTCAGGCTTGGTGGCAAGCACCTTTATCCACTGAGTTATCTCACCAGCCCAATATGTATCAAATTCTTAAAGTGGTTTTAAACTTAGCAATTTCTTTTTAGAAACATATCTTTAATAATAATAATAATAACAACAATAGCAAACAGCAGGTCTTACATAGCACTTACTATATATGTGTGAGGCCCCAGGATTACACATCTACAAAGCTGAAGATCTAGAATTGAACTCGGGAACCCCAATTCCAAACCTTGTGCTCAAACAATTGTTACTGTCTTACTATGAGTATGTTCACCACAGCTTTGATTATAACAGAAAAGTTTAGAAATAAACTAAATATCACGTAACCATCTCCAACTGAAGCAAGGTGTTTGTCTGAAGAGATGTTCTTATATTAGCAGACTTGAGTTAGAATCTTTGTGGGTTTGTGTGTGTGTGTGTGTGTGTGTGTGTGTATGTGTAAGGGTGTATACATGCATGTGTTTGCAAGTATGTGTGCACATGTGTGCAGATGCATGTGGAGGCTAATATTTTACTTTTATTTTATTTTATTTTATCTATGAGTGTGTTGCCTGCATATATGTAAGTGCACCCATGTCATGCAATGCCCACAGAGGTCAGAAGAGGGTGTCAGATCCCCTGGAACTGAAGCTATGGACAGTTGTTAGCCGGCATGTGGGTGCTGTGAATTGAACCCAGGTCCTCTGCAAGAGCAGCCAGTGCTCTTAACCACTGAGCCATCTCTCCAGTCCCTCTTCACCTTATTTTTTGAGACAGGGTCTCTCACTAAACTTGGTGATCACCTGATTTAGTAAGATTAGCTGGTCAATGAACCCCAGGATCTTCCTGTTTCTGCCTCCCCAGTGATGGGATTACAGGTGCAAGGCTCTACACCCAGCTTTTCACATGTGTGTTGGGGATCCGAACTCAGGCTCTTATGCTTGTGTGGCTTGTTAATGGAATGAGCCATCTCTACAGCCCCGAGCCTGAATCTTCTAATATGAATTAGCTGTGTGATCGTCAACCTCTCCATGACTTACTCCACATATTCTGTAGGATAACACCAATTCTGAATTGGTGATATTGAAATAAAGTATTCAGATACTTAATATATGGATGGGTCTCCCTAACAGGGGTTTTTACCTACACAGTTCCCTTGCCATATTGCTTATTCAGGTAAAATAAAGGTTAGATTTAGCAACAGGCAAGAGAAGCTTCTCAACACAGAGATGGTAGGAAATCCCACTTAAAATGATCCTTTAGGATTTTATATCTAATACAACACCTCCTTCATTGCAACCTATTGAAAGCCAGCCTTCTGGGCATAGTGGCTTATGCCTACAATCCTAGTACTCTGAAGGCTGAAGTAGGAGGATCATAAATTCAAAGCAAGTTTGTGTTCTATAGCAAGTTCAAGGCCAATCTGAGCTACATCTAAGACCTTGCCTTAAAATTTTTTTTAGAAGGCTGGGCGCAGTGGCGCATGCCTTTAATCCCAGCACTTGGGAGGCAAAAGTAGGTGGATTTCTGTGAGCTCAAGGCCAGCCTGGTCTACATAGCGAGTTCCAGGCCAGCTGGGGCTACTGGGAGACTCTGTCTCAAAAAGACAATTTTTTTTTTTAGAAGAAGAAAGGAAGAAAAAAACTCAATCCTTTATGAAAAAGTCTGTTGGGGGGGGGGAATAAAAAAGTCTTAGATTGATGTTGCAAGGTATGGATAACTCAGTCTAAGAAATTAATAATGAATATATTTATATTTCAAAAAGGCCTTCTGATGGCAAGAACAGATGGGACACATCTTTGTTTACTCAGAAAACATGCAAGTCATGAAATAGATACAGAGTATAGACAGATATTGAATATTGTGTCTGTTTGAGTTTTCCAACTTGATCATCAGGTTTGAGTACTTCTCTTTCTTCATCTAAGATTTTCTCCACTCTGTCACCAGCTAGTGGGAATTCCTCCAAAGTCTCAACTCAGCTATGGTCCATCTATGATGTCTGAATTTAGGAAAAGAGTGTATTCATGTCCCACTATTGTGTGGGTTTCAAAAATGTCAAAATAAAAGTTGAAAACAATTCCAAATTATAATAGAAGCTAGTTATCACAATATGCATCAATGGATTTATATAATCATTGTTTGTAATGGAAATAATCATAAAGTATTGCAATGTCCCAAAAAGCTGAATGACTAAGAAAAGCCACACAATTAAGAGGATAAAGATCAAGAGAATTCATATCTATAGTTCAAATCCACATATTTCCTAGAAATATACAATGAAATAACATGAAATGGGAAAAAAAGAATTCATAATTGCAGCAATGAAAAGAGGGACAAGTGTTTACAAAACTCAAAAATGCATTTGGTCAGCTAGACATTTTCTCTTCTGGGTAAGGTTGTCCATATTGACAACAGAAGAAAGTAACTAGTAACATCTAGAGAAAAATCCTATTATTCACTGAGCAAACATATTCCATGTGTGAAAAGAATGGCCAGGGGAAACTGCCTATTAAGTGGAAAAGAGGATCACCAAGGCATAGCATGCTTCAGTTATTAAACTAATATGCAAGGATGCTTTGGCAACTGGGGCCCAATTACTGGTGTACAGTTTAACCTACTACCTGGAACCTAATGGCAGATTTGGGATTTTTCTTAATCAAAGTAATTATTCAGAGAAACATACTCAATATAGAGCCTTGATTGCTGCTGTCAGGTTTTATTTTTACATGATAGTCCTCAGTCCCTTAATTCAAAGACTGCATACACAGTTAAAAAACAAAATTAAGCCTGATGGTTTTTACTATTCCTGTGGTTTGATTTCAGGTGGGATAGATGAGAATGGGTAGCTTACATTCAGGAAGTCCCAACTATCTTTCGCAAGCACTTTGTGTCTGAAACAGAAACTCACAAATCATTCAGTAGTGGAATTAACATCATCTTATAGTTCCAGTGATGACTGACAGTAACTCAAGTTAGTTGGGTTGTACATATCTTTTAGTATTACAATTAGTATTCTTAAATCTTTTAAAATTACTCTACTTTAGCCCTAGGGGTAAAATGTTTCAATAGGTTAAAAATACATACGCTGATTCAAGATAGGATTTCTCACACATCCAACCTCTGTACTTTGAGTTGTAGAGCAATATAGAGTATTTCTGGCACTGACTCTTTGGCAATGTTGTCTAAAATATTCTTTTACACACAGGCCAGGATTTTAAAAATTTATACTTTCATACTCTTTCTTTAATGTAAGAACTATAATAATTGTTTTGAAAAGTGATTTCTTAGTATTATGGTTAAGAGATTCCCAACTGACTCAAAAGATCGAGCTAAAATGCAGATAAAGTTTGAACACAGCTTCCAAAGTTGAGATCCATACTGCATAAACTTATGAAATTTTTAAGTCAAGCACTAAGTTTTCTGGTAATCTCTTTGGGGGTATCACTGTATTAACAAGATTGAGATATAACGATAGCTACTAAAATTATTTGTTCCACCCAAAATGATCAGGTGCCGATCCTAGGTAAAAATTCACCATCTGTGGCTGGGGGTGTATCTTAGGATACAGGGTTTGTCTAGAATGCATGAGGCGCTGGGTTTGATCTCCAGGACTGAAATAGATATCAGCATGTAGGTGACTTGAACAAAATAGTTATTTCTCTGATCCAAATCTGCTGTCTCCACCAGTGAGAATACATAATTTCTAAATTAAAACAAAATAAATGGTAAACAGGAGGACGCCAAGAGCACTATTCATTGGTTCTTACTACATAGCACTTGTATTCTTCAAACCACTGCATTAAGACAGCCTTCGGTCATAGAATTGCTTTTCTTTTTCATAACTTTAAGCCATGGGATTAATTATAAAAGCATAGAAAGTTTATCAACAGAACGATGACACTATTTTAGTTTAAAAGCAATTTGAGGAAATGGTAGTTAAAAGTCTAAATCAGTACAAAAGAAGACAACAAAAAGGGAACTAAGGGGTCAAAAGAAGACAACAAAAAGGGAACTAAGGGGTCAAACGGACTTCCTTGGGAGATGTTTGCCCTGAAATGGATTGAAAAATACGCATCTCAGATAAGCAGAGTCCCTCAGATTGCCAAAGGCAGACCTCCAATAACAGAAAGGACTCAATGACACTGTGTTTCAATGGGGAAACTCGGTAAACTTCAGTTCCTCCTACTGCTCTCTTGACCAAACAAAATTAAACAAAACAACAAACAAAAGCGGAAAAACCACCAACAGGGCAAGGCAGGGTTTACCTGTTTGGAGCTCATCAGACGGGGACGAGACGCTGCGATTTAAAGAACCTGAAGGCGGGGGCTGAGGGCTTCGAGGCACCTACCTCTCACGGATTTCCCAATGCTGTGTAAGTGGGTGATGGAACTGTAGTTCTGGGCAACGCTCTTCAAGAATGCTTCCATGCCTTCCTGGTGGTGGTATCGGAAATCCAGCGCGGCCAGCACAGGCAGCAGAAGCCCGAGCCACAGGCGCGAGAGGTCCATGTCCTAGAGATGGATGGGAAGCAGAGAACGCTGACGACCGCCGCGGGAAGCGGGAGCACCTGAGCGATCCGAGCCCTCTTCCGAGGGGAAAGTTGAGGGGACCCTTCAGGAGCCCGGAGCCCCGCAGCCCGCCGCCCGCGCACCCCATCTCACCTCTGCCCAGGCGCGCGTCTCTGCGGCCGGGGGCAGCCAGGCGCTCCACAGAGTTATAGCCCGGCCAGGGGGCGGGGTCCGGGGCGCCCCGCCCTCCCAGTCCGCCCCCTCCACCGCGCCCCCGCCCCAGGGCGGGGCCTCCGCCGTCTCACCCAGCACCGCGGGCCAGGCTGGGTTTCCAGGTGCTGCCGCCTGGGCCAGTGGGCGGCGGAGGGAGGGCGAAGTGCCCGCGCTTCTTGGTGGACGTGCGACCCGGCATCCGCCACCGTGGTCCCGGGACGGGGCACCCAGGCAGGAGACGGTGCCCGCGGTGGGCGGTGCCGGCCACCTGGAGTCTAACCTATCTGCCTTCCAGCCTGTGCTGCACTTGGGGTATTGGGGGGTGGGGTGGGGGGAGAGGCTTTTAAGAAAGACGTGTGTGTGTGTGTGTGTGTGTGTGTGTGTGTGTGTGTGTGTGTGTGGTGTAGACTTTAAGTGCCGTCAAGTGTGCAGTACAGGAAATTTTCCAACAGATTTATATAGTAGATGGGATTTGACTAAATCAGAGTTAAGTTTATAACCAACCCGGACGGAAAAAAGCAGAGCCACTGTTGGAAATCTGGTTCTTTAGGCCAGTTTCAGTTCTCTCTTCCTAAGTTGTTGCTTTCTGGAAGGATAGGGTGGGCTGTGTTGGCACTGAACACAATATAGACTGCCTGCTACTGATGCAACGGAGTGGTTTGTGGCACAGGCCATCCTGCTCTAAAGGACACCACACACACTGTCATCCCTGTCTGTTGGATCTGTCAGAAATACCGACTTACGCAAGAGTCTGGTCAGTACGGACTTTGAAAACTACTGATTTGTGATAGTATTCTTCTTGAACAGATTTAAAAATATTGATGACAGTGGCGATCCCTGTGGCCATCCCAAAAGGGGACGGTAAGGATGCAGGAAATGGCTCAGTCGGTAAAGGCGCTTGTGGTGCAAGCCTGGCCACCAGAGTTTGATTTTCCAAACCCACATTAAGATAGGAGAAAACAGAGTCCACAAAATTGTCCTCTGATCTCTACAGGTATCTTCTGGGGACATGTGGCTGGTGATGCATTTCTCCCAACCACCACCATGCACACGTATAATATTAATTAATTAGTTGTCTTAAATGTTTAAAAAAATAAAAGGGACCTTGAATGAGTCCAACATGCCTTTCAGAGTGGAGCCTGTGGGCTGATTGCCCACCTTTTGTCTTACAGATGCAGGTAGAGCTAGAAAACAGTACTTGGGGATCCCTGAGGGCCCCTGTGATTCCAGGCAGCAAAGCCCGGTGTTTAAATGCCAGTCCTTCATCTGACACTTGGTCCCCATGTGGATTCACTGTGCCTTAGTTTTCTGGCCTGTAAAATGAAAATCTTATTTTAACTCACTGAATAAAGGTTGGCAAGCACATTGTTAGAACCACAAGGTGTTTATTAAATAAGTAACCCAGTTTAATGAATACATCTTTAAGGAGAATTTTCTGAGAGTTGGAAAATCTTAACACAGCACTTGGGTTTTGAAGGGAGATCTTTTCTTTTCGTTCTTTTCTTTTCTTTTCTTTTCTTTTCTTTTCTTTTGTCTTTTTGAGACAGGGTCTCCCTGTAGCCCCAGATGTCCTGGAACTCTCACTATGTAGACGAGACTGGCCTTGAACTCACAGAGATCTGCCTGCCTCTGCCTCCTAAGTGCTGGGATTAAAGGTATGTGCCACCACACCAGGCTCTGAAGGGAGTTTTATTTTATTTATTTATTTATTTTAAACAAACAAATAGATGCAGTAGTTGCTATGTAAAAATGTGACTTCTGCCAGAGGCCTTACTGTTCATGGGTGAGGAGGCCCCAGAGGAAGAGGGGACTGTGGCTTGGGGAGAGTCACTGCACTTTAGGCAGTGACTAGAAGGGATAGTATAGGGAAGTAACTGGGAGTAGGGTAAAGGATTGCCACTAGAAGTGACAGAAGCAAAACAGTGTGACTTCTTGCAGTGGTGCTGTGGCTGGAGCCTGGGGGAAATGGTGGTTTCCACAATACTGAGAGGGATTGCCCCACACTATTCTAGAAAAACAAGGGGTGAGATATAGTTGAAACTGATGCCCAATAAAGAAAATCAGTTTATTACCAGTGAGAAAGCACATTTAAGACACCTGGAGTGTGTCACCTTGGAGTATGCAGGGAATACAGGATCTCTTGTCCTATTGCAAGTCTACTGAATCAGATTTCCAGACACCCATCCTACATTCAGATTTGAGATCCACTGATCTAGAGAAAGAGAGAGAAAAAAGAAAAGGTTCAGTGTTAGTATATGAATGATACAGGAGGATAAAAGTTTAGGCTAATAGAGGAAAAAAAAAAACCCAGGAAAACTTAAGATTTCAGAGGTGATCTTTCTAGCATGAAATGATGGAAGGGAAACCGTAATTCAAAGACTGATAATTTGACTATGTAAAAGCATATGGCTTCTATACAGGCAAACTCAGAATAAAGCTTACAAGAAGAAAAAGGACAAACCAAATCATTTGAATATCCCTACAGGCACATGTGTTGAAAGCTTGGTTCTATGTGCCGTGTTCAGGGGTGGGGCTTTTGGAAGCTGATTGGACTACAAAGGCTCTGACTTCATTAGTGGATCGATACATTGGTGGATACATAATTGATGGCATTATTGGTAGATGATAGAAACTAAGAGGTAGGACTGGGAGGGGTAAGTAGGTCATGGGGGACATGCCGTTCAAGAATCTACTCCCTACTCTGCTCACTCTCTGTTTCCTGCACTTTGCAAGGTGAGTGGCTTTGCTCTATCACAATTCCTACTGTGATTCTCTGCCTCACCACAGCCAAGAGCTTACAGACTGAAGCCGCTCAGCCTTTGAGCCAAACTAAATCTTCCTGTAAGTTGTTTTTCTTGGGTGTTTTGTTATAGTGACAAAGGCTGACTCATACACCAGAAAACAGAATTAACAGCTCTTACAAAAATCACGAATGGGCAACAGACATTAATAGGTAGGTCATAAAAACAATAATATATGTAGCCAAGAAACACAGCAAAAGGTGCAGAACTGGCTAACAATCAAAGAGTTATTTAAAGGGCAAAATAATATTTGTTTTGCTGGAGCATAGTTTTAAAATGATTGACAGTGCCTGGAAAAAGATATGATCTGGGGAAATGATATGTATGCTCTTTCAATTGTGTTATAAATGATTATACTTTCAAGAGGCAGCCTGGGAAAAGACAGCACAATTTCAAGTGCACAATTTCATCTATTACAGCAATTTAAAGATGTGCTGCATTTATACTGTGTAGGTTACAGCTTCAAGAGCACTGCTGTTTTAAAATTCCGACAAAGTAAACAAAACCTAAATGTCAGACAACAGAAGACCGCTTACAGTGATGCTCATTGGGCAATATTGTCCTAGGAGATACTTGGCAATACCTGGAGCCATTTTTGATAGTTATGACCTGGGGAAAGTGTTCCTGGCATCCAGTCCTGAGGCGGTGGGTAGGTAGGCTACTGAACATTCTACAGAGCTCAACATTGCCTGCCCCAGCAAAGAACCATCCAGCCGAAGCATCAGTCATGGTCAGGTTGAGACAGTCTAAGATGAAGAATAGTGTGGCCACTCAACTTTTCAGCTTAGTAATGATGATAGAATCACTACATATTAACTTTGAGACAAACTAAAGACAAATTGTCAGTGGAAAAATGCAGATGATAAAAGTAAAAGTCGGATCTTTTGGGATACAACAGATTAAAAACTATTGCTAAAGAAATGTTTAAAAAATTATAAACATGTAGGGGCTGGAGAGATGGCTCAGTAGTTAAGAGCACTGACTGCTCTTGCAGAGGACTCGGGTTTGATTCCCAGCAATTGTACAACATGGGTGCACTCACATACATGCAGGCAATACACTCATACATATAAAATAAAAATAATTTTAAAAATTATAAACATTCTAAATGATAATCCTTGGGATGCAACATTTCAATTTTCTTTTTCTTTTTTTTCTTTTTCCTTTTTTTTTTTTTATCTTTTTGAGATAGGGTCTCCCCATAGCCCCAGCTGTCCTGGAACTCACTATGTAGACGAGGCTGGCCTTGAACTCACAGGGATCTGCCTGCCTCTGCCTCCAGAGTGCTGGGATTAAAGTCATGCACCACCATGCCTGGCCTCAATTTTCTTTTTAAAAAAATATTGTATTTATTATTTTTATTTTTATGTGTATGAGTGTTATGCCTGCATGTAGGTAAGTGCACCTGTGTCGTGCAATGCCGGCCGAGGACAGAAGAGGCTGTCAGATCCCCTGGAACTGGAGTTACGGACAGTTGTCAACTGCCATGTGGGTGCTGGGATTCAAACCCGGGTCGTCTGCAAGAACAATCAGTGTTCTTAACTGCTGAGCCATCTCTCCAAGCCCTCTTTTTTTTTTTCTTAAAGTTTGTGTGTTGTATGTGGGTGCAAACGTGCCAAGACGTGCGTGTGGAGATTGGAGTACAGCTTGCAGGAGTTGTCTCCTGTGGGGATCTCAGAGATTGAATTCAGGCCAGCATCAGGCTTGGCAGCAAGCACTTGTACCCACTGAGCCAATTCATTGCATTGCCCCCACCACCACCACTTTAAGCTATGGGTTCTCAGATCAATTTTTTTCTGAGCTAAATGTTACTTCTTTTCATTTTAAGAAATGCATTTTTACCTAAAAGCAAAGCTGAGCAGAAAGCACAGAAGCATTAGAGATGAACAGCTCTGAACGGAGACGGGATCTAAATGTCATCGGAGTGAGTTACAGAACTGGAGAGGAAGCTAAAGGCCATCGGGAAAAATGGGATAGTAAGGAACTGAAAAGTGAAGGTGTTGGACTATTCATGGGCCTTGAGAGTCCCAGAAAACAGTAGCAGGAATCAAAGCAGAGGGGAAAACTACGGTCAGAAGTTAAACACCTGAACAGATGTTTGTAAGAGTGAAAAGAACAGTGTAACTAGACTTGGTGACTTTCTTTCTTTGTCTCTTGCTTTCCTTTTTACATTTAGTTAATTCTTCTGTGTGTGTGTAGGTACATACACATGGAGGCCAGAACAAACTTGTGGGAGTTGGTTCTTTCCTTCTACCATGTGGGTCCCAGGAACTGAACTGGTGGTTAGGTTGGTGGCCAGCATCTTTATTGGCTGAACCAGCTCACTGGTAATCTTTTTTGCTTTTGGAAGTGTCACAGAAAACATGACTAGAAAAAAAGAGGAAAGCTTAAAACCCAAGTTTTCACTTGCTTTGAAACAGCCATTCTAGAACACATGTGGGTATTAACCAGCTTGTTAACATTGACATCTCCTGGTATCATTATCACACACAACATATCACTTTACATTCCTAGAGCAAATCTTTAAGCACATCTTTATTTCCTTGGGCTCAGTTTTTAAATGTGGGTTTGCTAGGTAAAAGAGTATGTACATTTTAAAAACTTAAAATATTTGGGTCAAATTTTACTCATAAAGTATCAAATAATTTTCAAACTGTTAATACTGGGGCTGGAGAGATGACTCGCAGGTAAGAGTGCTTACTGCCCCAACAGGACCAGAGTTTAGATCCTCCCAGCACCCACATTGGGTGGCTCAAAAATGCCTGAAGTTGCAGCTTCAAGGGTATCTGACACCTCTTCTGGCCTCCATAGGCACTTGCACAGACACATATGAATAAGATAATGAAATAAAATAATAAAAGAGGGGTTGGGTATGGTGGTGTATGCCATTAATCCCAGCACTTGGGAGGCAGAATCAGGCAGACCTCTGTGAGATCAAGGCCAGCCTGGTCTACATAGTGAGTTCCAGGCCAGCTGGGGCTACAGGGAGATCCTGTCTCAAAAAGACCCCCCCCCCAAAAAAA
>NW_008349529.1:2577409-2694108 GCF_000622305.1 Nannospalax galili
AAAAAAGCAATATCCTAGTCTTCATGCAAAATCTACTATTCAAGTCAGGCATGGTGGTGCACACCTTTAATCCTAGCACTCCAGAGGCAGAGACAGGTGGATCCCTGTGAATTCAAGGCCAGCCTGGTCTCCATAGTAAGCTCTAGGCCAGCTGGGGCTACAGGGAGATCCTGTCTCAAAAAGACCCCCCCCCCAAAAAAAGTTTATTCAGGTTGAAATGGCTTAGTAGGTAAAGGTACCTGCTGCCAGGACTGATAACCTGCATTTGATCTCCTGCGTTGCAAGGAGAACGGATTCCCACAAGTTGTCCTCTGGTGCCCATGCACAAAAGTACACATATACAAAATAAATGCTAAAACGGTTTTTAAAAAGAAAAAGGAATTCTACTTAAAATAGTTTATTCATACCTTCTGCTCATTTTTCTAATTATTTCATGTTTATTATTTTTCTTTTAAAACTTTGTAGTGTAGTTTTCTTTTAAAACTTACTTGCTTGTTTATTTATTTATTTATTTATTTATTTATTGTGCATGTATGTGCAAGTGTGTTATGGTGTAAGTGTGGAAGTCAGAAGACAACTTTCAGGAGTTGATTCTCTTCTGTCCCGTGTGAGTCCTAGGGATTAAACTCAGGTCGCCAGGTGTTGTGGTAAGTGCCTTTTCCTTCTGAGGCTGTTTTCTTCTTGAGATATAGTTTTGTTATCTATTTTTATCAAGTTCATTTTCTGTAATTATATATTTATTAATTCATATGTCCTTCTAGTGTTTTGATATTTTTATTTTTTACATTCACTTTGTTTCCTCTTCTTTGGTCTCATGTAAACAAATTAACTGACATTTTTAGAGCAATTTTAGGTTTGCAGAAAAACTATGTAGAAAGTACGTAGGCTTCCCATATACCCAGAATTCTCATATACCCAGAATTCCCGTATACTCCTTTCTCCCTCTCTGCCCAATGCCTATTCTATTATTGACATTGGGGGGTGGAGAGGGATGAGGAGCAGGTCTAGATATATAGCCCAGACTGGCCTCCAACTTTAGACCCTCCTACTCAGTCCCCTTCCTCCCCGCTCTGCCTCAGCCTCCTGAGCGCTGGCATTATAGGTTTGGACTGCCACACTGGGCTTCTCCTTATGGTCTGTTTTGTTTATTTTGTTGAGACAGGGCTTGCTATGTGGCTCAGGCTGGCCTCGAACTCACAATTTTGCTTCAGCTTCTCTAGTGCTGGGATTGCAGATGTGTGCCACCAAGCCTGGCTCTCTGCACGATTTCAGTTTGATTTTCCCAGTGACTAGAAATACTGTTTTTTTTTCTCATGCTTGTTGGACATTTGTGTATCTTTGTAGAGAAATGTCTATTTGTGTACATTTGTGTATCTTCATAGATAAATGTCTATGCAAGCCCTTTGCTTCTGTTTAAGTCAGGCCATCTTTTTTCCGCAGATGATGTTCTCAGTAGCTGCTCTTTCTTTAAAATTCAAAAAATTTTGTTTATTTATAATTTTTATTTTATGTGTATGCATGTATTGCCTGCATGTAGGTAGGTAAGTGCACCCATGTCGTGCAGTGCTCACGGAGGTCAGAAGAGGCTGTCAGATCCCTGGGACTGGAGTTACAGACAGTTGTTAGCTGCCATATAGATGCTGGGATTCGAACCTGGGTCTTCTGCAAGAACAATCAGTATTCTTAACCGCTGAGCCATCTCTCCAGCCCCAGCTGCTCTTTCTGTACTGCATTGCCTGCATGTACTCTGGGTAGCAGCCCCTCACCAAATGATTTGCAAATTATCTGGTCACCTAGGCTACCTGTCACTCTGTGCATAGTTTTCTGCAGCTCTTTTTACTTTTTTCTATTTATTTATTCATTTAGTGTCTCTATGTGTGTATCTGTATAGGTGTGTGCATGCCATGACACATGTGTGGAGGTCAGAGGACAACCTGCTGAGTCAGTTATCTCCTACCAGGTGATTTCTGAGGATCAAACTGAGATCCTCAAATTTGATGTCAAACACCTCTACCTGCCAAGCTGTCTCACTGGCCCCCTGCATGTGAGTCCATTTATCCAGTCTTGCTTTTATTACATGTGCTTTTAGTGTCCTCTCCAAGAAGCCCTTGTCATATCCAATGGTCTTTCCCTACATTTTCTTCTAGTTTTATAGTTTCTGGTTCTAAGTTTAATCTCCAATTGCTTAGAGTAAATTCTTGCATATGGTGTACAATGTGGATCTAAGTTCATTCTTTTATATGTGGAGATTCAGCTTTCCCAGCATCATTTTGGAAGAGGCTGTCTTTCCCCCTCTGTGTCGTCTTGGTATCCTTGTCACAGATTATTTGACCATATTTATGAGGGTTTCTTTCTGAAACCTTGTGTTTCACTAGTCTTCATGTCAGTGTTTATGACAATGCCATGCCATTTTGATTGCTGTGGCTTTGTGATATGTCTTGAGGTCAGCAACTCTCCAGCTTTGTTTTTCTTTCTGAAGATCATTTTGACTTTTTGGATTTTATGATTTTTTTCCCTCTTTCCTCATTGGGATTTTGGTAGAAATTGTATAGATGACTTTGGCTAGTATAGTATGAGACTTTTAATGACTGCTACAGCAGTTGGTGATTGTCTTTTGTAAACCTCATATTTAATAAACGTTAGCAAACTCTATTATTTGTTTCCCATTGGGGGCCCAGTAGATGAGGCAGCAATCCTTCATGTCTGTTACAGTCCAGTGTCAAGGACACCACACCTTAGCCTAGACTCGAGAAGGAAGGAATGCTTACTGGAGTTGCCCAGTGGCCCTCGGACTCTCTGCTCTCAAGTATTACCATTCTGATGCTCAAATAAATCTGAGCCTCAGACACCCTAAAGAAAAGTAAGGAGACAGGGTATCCCCCCCCCAAAAGTTATTCTCAGTCAGTCATGGTACATGCCTTTAGTCCCAGCACTTGGGAGGCAGAGGCTGGAGGACTTCTGTGAGTTCAAGGCCAGCCTGCTCTACATAGCGAGTTCCAGGCCAGCTGGGGCTTCAGGGAGACCCTGTTTCAATAAGACCAAAAAAAAGTTATTCTCTTCTTGCTAAAGATGCATCTTCTACATTGGGGCAATATAATGAATACTTAAAGTTTTTTTAAAAGTATGTATTTCATTTATTATTTTTATTTTATGTGTATGAATGTATTGCCTGCATGTATGTGAGTGCACCAGTGTCGTACAATGTCACAGAGGTCAGAAGAGGGCATCAGATTCCCCTGGAACTGGAGTTAAGGATGGTATGTTAGCTGTCATGTGGGTGCAAGGAATTAAACCCGAGTCCTCTGCAAGAGCAGTCAGTGTTCTTAACTGCTGAGCCATCTCTCCAGCCCCATAAAGTTTTTTTTAAATAGAGATTAAACAAATTTCAAACCTGATTTCATCACTGTTTAACCTTGGGCACCTTACTGAACTCCTTTGAGTGCCTGCCTCAGTTTTTCTTATCTGTGAAACAGAGAAAATTGTAATTTTGGTTTTTGTTTTTCTTCAGTGCTGGGGATTGAACCCAGGGCTTTGTGCACTGAGCTGCACTCTCAGCTCTACACAGGATTACTGAATGAAACAGTGGATGTAGGAACACATAAATAGTACCTTACACAATAAGATCTTGTAATTATCACCGTAACAGGCTATGTTATTATTGTACCCCCATGGCAACTCATCAACATTCAGACAACACCCATTCCTTCTGCTCCATGTACTGTTCTGACTAACAGTAGCAATTGCTTGCTTTTCTTATTCAGCTTTGAGCCAGCCAGCTTTGAGGCACTTTCTGTGGCAGCTTATTTGAAGTCTCCCTTTTCCACAATTTTAGTATGTATCACCTCATTTGGTTCTCTTATGAGTCAGACACAGTTATTATCCCTGTTTCTGTTGATGAAGAATATTACTACAGGCAATCTCCCATAAGCCCCGAGAGTCCCTACCTGTCCTTGCTGAGTATGCCAAAAATTCAACCCTAAAAGCCACTTGTCAGGGTTGTCTGTGCCACCTGCAGCCTTGAGATGAAGTAATACCTTCCTCCAGGACAACGAATCATGTGGCTTCTACTTTTTATAAAAGTAATGAGGGGTCAGCAAGGTGGCTTAGTGGGTAAAGGTTCTTGCACCCAAACCTGATGATCTGAATTCGATCCCTAGAACCCACATGATGGAAGGAGAGAACTGATTCCCACACGCTGTCCTCTGACCACCACACATGTTCCTTGGCACATGCACAGTACACACACACACTCACACACACACACACACACACACACACACACACACACACACACAGAGTTCTTAAACTCTGTTCTGGGCTGCTATGCATACCAATCCCACTTCTACCATCCACCTGAGCCTACTGCATTACCCCTGCAGGACCCGGGGAGCAAAAGCAAACAGGAAGCTCATGCTGCTCACCTGGATATGAGTAATGAAGTCCTCTGTCTCTCCTTCAGGAATCTTATACCTTCTCTAGTTCTGGTGAAGCAGAAATTGGTTTGCTTACTAACTTGCAGCAAAATTTCATGCCCCAACAAGGAAGTAGCCTGCTTGTTTGCCAGTGTTACAGCTAGATTCCAAGCCCTACAAGATAAGGAACTTTCTTCTCTTCATTCTTGCATGTGGAGAGCACAGCAGCGTGCCTGATGTAGAGTGATCCTTACTAAGTCTTTGTTTGATGAATATTTCAGAAGATGTGTGATGTAATTTACACGTTTCTCACGTGATCCCTGTAAGGAGCTGAGAAGGTAAGGGTTATTCTCTTTCCTAAAAATATTCTATTTTTTAAAAAATATTCTGTTTTATAATAAAATATTCTATTTATTATTTTAATTTTATATGTATGAGTGTATTGTCTGCATGTATGTAAGCAAGCACACCCATGCAATACCCATGGAGGTCAGTAGAGGGCTTTGGATCCCCTGGACCTGGAGTTATGAACAATTGTTAGCCGCCATGTGGGTGCTGGGAATTGAACCCAGGTCCTCTGCAAGAGCAGCCATCTCTCCATCCCCAGGATTATTCTCTTTTTACAATTAAGAAAAGTGAAACTTAACGTGCCCATGATCACTTAGCTAGCAAATGGTGCAGTCAGAACTGAATCCTGCCTTGGCAAAATCTAAAGTTCATGAATAAGTTACTCAATATGGTAAAGAAGTTAAAAAATATATATTTGTAATACGTATAACTTAAATTTATGAAAATATATGTGTTTAGCACAATTCAGCACAGTTCTCTCTCTCTCTCTCTCTCTCTCTCTCTCTCTCTCTCTCTCTCTCTCTCTCTCTTTCTAGACAAGTTTTCAGAACTGAGCATGGTGGCACATGCTTTTAATCCGAGCACTTGGGAGGCAGAGGCAGGCAGAAATCTGTGAGTTCAAGGCCAGCCTGGTCTACATAGTGAGTTCCAGGCCAGCTGGGGCTACAGGGAAACCTTGTCTCAAAAAGACCAAAAAAATGAATAAATAAATAAATAAAGACAAGTTTTCTTGAAGCCTCACACATACAGTATAGGGCTTTAGAGTACTGTTTCTCAGTTCTCCTCCTCCTCTTCCTCCTCTTCCTCCTCCTCCTCTTCATCATCATCTTCTTCCTTTTTTAAAGAACAGTATGCACTCTTAAATGCTAAGCCATCTCTTCAGTCCCTCAATGATTCTTTCTAACTCTTGATACAGCCCACATCTGGGTATTTGTCTTAAGCCTATTTTTCCTGGTTTCACACTCATCTCTGTATCTATCTCCTTAAAAATTAGCACCTCCAAATCAGATCTTTACTGCCATCAAAACTAGATTTCTTAGTTCTTGATAAAAAGGAAAGACGATTGCATCTTTATAAGGCCACAGAGTGGAAAGATGGCTATTTTTAGTTAAGGAGATGAAAATTGTTAGTGAAAACTAGATGGTTTTCATTAAGGCCCAAAAGTCTGTCATTTCCCTGGGTTTCCACAGAATTGTATCTAAGCACTGGGAACCAGAAGTATAAAGAACATAATTCAACTCAAACACTCTCTATTTAAAATAAGAATTCTGCAATTTCTGCTGTATAACTTAAAAAAGTTCCTTTATTTTCTTAATAGTTTTTGTTTTTCAGCACTGTGTCTCTTTTTCACAAGCGTTTCTCTAGAAACCATGACTGTGTTTTCTGTTTGCTATGCAAATAGTCAAAATTCAAAAAGAGTAGTTCTTTTAGAAAATTTTTCATCTTTTTATTTTTTGCATATCAGTGTTTTGCCTGCGTATATGCAAGTGCATCCATGTTGTGCAAAGGCCAGAAGAGGGCATTGGATCCTCTGTAACTGGAATTAAGGATGGTTGTTAGCCATCATGTGGGTGCTGATAACCAACCCTGGGTCTTCTTCAAGAGTAGCCAGTGTTCTTAAATGCTGATGTGCAATTGTCAATAAGGTACCTTTCCATTAGGGGAACTTAGACAGAATCTCTGTTACATTTCTGTTCTGTTGAGCTTCTCAATTCTAGAATTTTTGATGGTACACAGGAAGAAGTTTATCAATTAAAAATGCTATCTGTGCCTTTAAGCACTAGGGAAGTAGAGGCAGGCTGATCTCTGTGAGATCGAGGCCAGCCTGGTCTACATAGTGAGTTTCAGGCCAGCTGTGGCTACAGGGAGACCCTGTCTCAAAAAGATAAAAAAATTCTAAGTCATAAAAATCATACTCTAATTGTGAAGAAAAAATATAGCAGTAAATGTAAAAGCATTCACTATTATCACCCTGTCTATTGTTCAACAGACAAGTCTACGTGTCTGTTGGGGATACCTTAGTCTAGAGTGTAGAAGGAAGCAAAGTTTTCTGAAAGCTGCCTAGTGGCCCTCAGACTCTCCATTCTCAACTATTACCTTTCTGATGCCCAAATAAACCCAAGCTTCACTAAAGAAAAGTAAGGAGACAAGGCATTCGAACCTTTCCCCAAAAGTTATTATCTTTTTGCTAAGGCTCCATCTCTTATATTGGGTTAATATAATGAAAAAAGTCTCAACAGAGATAAACCAATTTCAAGTCCCAGTTTCACCACTGTCTAACCTTGGGTAACTTAACTGAACTCCTTTTGGTGCCTCAGTTTTCTTCTCTCTGAAATAGGGGAGATCATAGTTTTAGATCATAATAATGAATGTTTTTTAGCATTGTCAGGGTGTGCGTAGTGCTATTCCTGCTCTCATGTAATCCAGAATCCTAGCCTCATGCAACATAAGTTCTACAGGAGCCAAATCTCTCTTAGATAAACTGCCATGCTCTAAGGAACCTGTGGTTTTTCCTGGTAGTGTGCTGGCCTAATGTTAGTTACCTCTACTTCCACCTCAACTTTCACTGCTTTATGCTGCATTTGATGATGGACATTATGACCTAGACTCAACATTGTATCAGCATTGGAGCAAAGTGCAAGTTTAATTAGATAAGTGTTTGATCTGACCATCAGCTGAGAAACTGTTTAGTTCTGGAAGCTGGGGAGGGAGGGTGGTCTGCTGAATTTCTTTGTTTCTTTTGTGGCCTCTAGGTCAAAAGTCAATGAGGCTTGCCAGTCTCTAATAGTCACTCTAGAAAGGGCATGGTATTATACATAGTAGCCAGATGGTACATTGTTAAAACCTTGCCACTTTAGGAAGGATTATATACAATTACACATCAATAGATGATACGTAGTAACCAAAATAGTACATTGTTAAAAGCCAAGTCTATGGAGCCACTCTGACATAGGTTAAACCCTGGGTTTGTCACTTGCAGTGTGGTTTTGAATAAGTCATTTAATTTCTATGTACTTCCATTATTTATTTATAAAATGTAAAAATAATGATTTTTATAGGATCTAGAAATCATGTGAATTGTAGGTTTTATATGAACTAGAATGGGTAGCAGGCTTAGAACCCATAATCTGATATATTGTAACTATTTCCTAGGCCCCAAACTGCACTGTGAAAATGAACTAGACCACAAAGGGATATAACTAATTGTATATACTTATCTTTCTTTTATTTCTGCATTCTAGATCCTTCCAACAGATTCCCAAAATAGAATAGATCTTTATCAAGGTAAATTGGTGATGTTACTTGTAGGGAGCAGTTAGAATAGTGACTTTTGAGGCCAAGAGTGCTGGTGCACACCTTTAACCCCAGCGCTCAGGAGGTAGAGGCAGGCAGATCTCTGTGAGTTCAAAACCAGCCTGGTCTACATAGGAAGTTCCAGGCCAGCTGGGGCTATAGGGAGACCCTGCCTCAAAAAGACAAAAAAAAAAAAAATAGTGACTTTTGGGTCAAGAAGATGGCTCAGCAGGTAAAGGCATTGGTCACATAAGCCTGAGGACCAGAGTGGGATCCCAGAGGCCCACATACAAAGCAGGATTCCATGACCGGATCTGTCATCTCAGGAGTGGGGACAGGAGAATTGCCTGGGAACGGTCAGGTCAACTAGCCTGGAGTACAGAGCAATCACTTGCAACAGCAGAAACAAAGACCAGCAGGGTACAAGGAGAGGACTCACCCCCGGAAATTGCCCTCTGACCCTTACATGCTCACCATGGCATGCATCTCCTAAAGAAATAAGTAAATACATAAATAAACAAATAATTTTTTTGAAGAAGAGGGCCATGGAGATGGCACAGCATGAACACACACAGATACACAATAATCATTTTTTTAATTGGATAAAAAAGAATTGTGACTTTTTCTCTTAGATGCAGGCCTGTTAAGCAAGAAAGTAGTGCTGATGCTTTCTGCTACACATTATTTATGTGATAGGTCTGAGAGAAAGCCTTCTGGCCCTAGAAGGTGAATTCCAGAGCCAAGGCATTTAAAGGGTCACTCTGGTAGGTGGATATCACAGTATTTCACATGAGAATAGATGAAAAAGGAGCTGTTGTCTCTTTAGAAAACAGATAATCTCTGAATTTAAATTCTTCTCTGACTTTGTTTTAAATATTGAGAATTAACTATTGTTGGCTTATTTTTTTAACATATCTGTTTGAGAATGTGTATATCTCAGTGACAGAGCACTTGCCTAACATGTATGGGGCCTTGAGTTTGGTCCTCAACACTGCACCACAGAAAGGGTTTCAAATCTTAAAATTTTTTTATTTGTATTTTTTAAAATGTGTATGAGTGTTTTATCTACATGTATGTATGTGCACCATGTGTATGCAGTGCCCACAGAGGCCAGAAGAGGGTATTGTATACCCCAGAACTGGAGTTACAGATGGCTGTGAGCCATTATGTGAGTGCTGGGAACTGTGCCTGGGTCCTCTGCAAGAACAGCAAGTTCTCTTAACTGCTGAGTCATCTCTCCAGTCCCTCAAATATTTTTTAGAAGACTTTATTATTTTTAATTATGTGTATCTGTGTGTGTGACAGAGAAAGGGAGAGAGAGAGAGAGAGAGAGAGAGAGAGAGAGAGAGAGAAAGAGAGGAAGAGAGAGAGAGAGGTATGAGTGCCTGAGGATGTCAGAGGCATTGGATCCCCAGGAGCTGGAGTTACAGGCTGTTGTGAGCGCTGCTGAGAACCAAACATAGGTCCTATGTAAAGAGCACTAAGTGCTCTTAACTGCTGAGCCATCAATAATATGTAATATTTATTATTATATATATGTGGGGGGGAGAAGTGTGTATTATGTGGGTGCACACATGCTATGACATATGTGTAAAGGTCACAGGACAACCATGGGGAGTCAGTTTTCTGCTACCTTTTCAGGGGTTCTAGGGATTGAACTCAGACTGTCAGACTTGTGCTGCAAGCACTTTACCTGTTTAGCCATCTTACCAGCCCCCAATTCTCTTCAATGACTCTTTGAAAACAAGCTAACTGTGTCTATTCAATAATGATGTCCACAAAATCAAACTAGAAATAGATGACACTCAAGTTCTCTTGTCTCTTCATGATTGAGTTAATAGTTCTCTCAGGCTGTTGATAATTATTTATTGAACAGTGGCATGCTAAGCCCTGTGGGTATCATGGTGAAAAGAGAAACACAGTCCTCACTTTAATAGAGTTCAAACTGTATTGGAGAAGCTTCAGAGATTAACAAGTATTCAGATACCATTTCGATGCATATGACAAAATGGGAGTTTCAGGATATGGGATATTCTAAGAAGTGTTCGGCAGGTTGGTGGGTCTAATGTAGGCAGCAGAGGCCTTCCTAAAGATGTGTCTGTTTGAGCTGCAACTTGAAGGATGGAAAAATGCCAGGTGCAGGTAGACAGAAGAGCATGTTTTACACTGTGTATTCATGTGCTTTGTGGTACTTTTTCACTCACATTAGAAACGATGTTCAGACTAGGACTAATTTCACATAAAGATAGATTTATACTACCATCATAATTTCAGTCCACGTCCAATGCTTCCATTCTCTAAGCAACTCTCGCATTGTTTCTTGTCTCAAAGCAACTTACAAGGCCCCAAAGAGAGTCTAACAAGCAGGACTCACCTCCACAGGCACTGAGCCTCCTTGAAGGAAGCCAGCCATAACTGATTCAACCTTTAGACTCAGTCGCTTGATTTCAGCTTTGCCTTCCCAGGATCAGCAGAAACTTTGAAACCTGAGTTTTTGAGTGTGCCCTTGATCTGTGCTCCCAAGCATGCTGAGTTGTTTGCTTTTTTATCTGTCTGTGATAGCTGAGATACAGGGATCAAATAAATTCTGCCAATAATTTGTTTTCTGGAGTTACATGAAAAGTGTGAAACATTTTTGTATGACCTCAACTCGTCCTTCATTGGGATGGGCAAAGGAAAACGCAGTGGGGGTAGGGGAGGGTCAAAGAGTGACTGATAGGCAGTTTAGTGGGCCTCAGGGAAATGGGAGTTTTCAAAGTGTAAAGCAGACACAGAAAAGGCACTGAAGGGGCTGGAGTTAAGAATGCTTGCTGCTCTTCCGAAGGACCTGAGTTTGGTTCCAGCACCCACATCAGGCAGCGCACAACCTTTTGTAACTCCAGCTCTAGGGGATCTGATGCCTTCTTTTGGCCTCCGTAGGCACTCACACACAAATGGCATACACGCACATACACATAAGTATAAATAAAGAATAAATCTTAAAAACTGATTTAAATAAAAAAGAACTGGAAAATAGTCATGCTATAGTGCTGTGGACATAGCTCAGGGGCAGAACAGTTTCCAAACATGCACAATGCTTTGGTTCAATCCCCAGTACTACAATAAACAAATAGATAATTTTTAAGAACCCAAAGTACAAGGGCCAAGCATGGTAGTACACTTTAATCCCAGCACTGGGGAGGCAGAACCAGGCAGATCTCTATAAGATTGAGGCCAGACTGTTCTACATATGGAGTTCCAAACCAGCTGGGACTACAGGGAGATCCTGTCTTGAAAAATCAAATCAAACCAAACTAAAACAAAACAAAAAGTCTCAAATACAGATACCCTATATATTCTGAAAAATATTCATAATATAAAATCAATAAGTCATTGATCAAACCCACTAAATTATTTAGTTTCCAGTGGCTGCTTTAGGAAATTGAGAAAGCTTTGGGGTTTGGAGAAAGGAAGTCGGAGTGGTCCCTCTACCTAGTTCACTCTTTTTCTAGAACTCCAGAATTCCCAACCTGAATAAAGCTCTTTCCCACATGCTATAGCAGAGTTTGGAGCAATAGCCTCAGTGATTGGACTCTTAGCATCCCCTAAACAGGAATTGCAGTGGGGGTAATTTCACAAGGATGGAAGCCTGGAGTTGCTGCAGAAGGGAGAGGGCCTTGCTATTGATTTGGAGGCCATTTAGGACTGAGTATATGTGCACAATCTGGCCAACCGTGATGCTCTAAATCTGGAGCCATGGCTGAGTAGCAGAAGCAGATTGGAGTCAGAGGTCAAAGGGCCCTACCTGGCAATCCATGGCTGATATGGATGGACAATGAGATGTCCTCTAGAGCTCAGGTACTGGGGGCTTCATTGCCAGCTGAAGGGCGTTTTGGAAGTGACTGGGTTCTGGGAGCTCTAACTCAATTAGTGGATTTGTCGTTTGATGGATTTTTAGTACTGACTTAGTTTCTTTTCCTGTTGCTGTGATAACATACCCCAACAAGGGCAATTTAAAGGAGAATGGGTTTATTTGGGCTCACAGTCTCAGGTTACAGTCCATCATGGCAGGGAAATCAAGATGGCAGGAGCTTGAGGAAGCTGGTCACATTGCATCCACAGACAGGAAGGAGGGACAATGCATGCTAATGTTCAGCTTGCTTTCTCCATTTACTACAGTCCAGGACCCCCTGATCAGGAAACAATCCTATCTACAATTAAAATGGGTCTTTCTACATCAATTGACATAATCAAGGTCATCCCTCTCAGAGGCCCAGCTCTCAGGTGATTCTAGAGTCTGTCAGATTGACAACACGAATCATCACAAATATGCTGGTGTTGTTGAGAAGTGGTGATAAGTTGGAGGGACCTAGTTGGAGGATATAAGTCTCTTGGGGACTTGACTGTGTCTTGGCCCCTTCTGGTATTTCTCAGCTCTGCTTCCAGGCCAGCATGCTGTGGACTGTTGTATCATACATTCCCAGCCACGATAGGAGGAAACCCCTGAAACTGTGAACAGAATAAATCTTTTCTCTCTTAAGTTTCTATCAGGTATTTGGTCACAGCAATGGTAAACTAAGATTGTAGCTCTCTGTGGGCACACACATTTCTCTAGTAACCAGTCAGCCACTGAGGGCTGGAAGCAGACTGGTAATCCTCCATCAGGCCAACATGTTATTTTGTATGTAATAAAAACCATTCTGGTTGTAAGAACAGGTTCTAGAGTTAAAGAGATAAGGATTAAAAACCAGAGCGCTGGACATGACTATGGATTTGGTATGCAGAGTTGTAATTATATATTTACTACTTACCACCAAACTTTATCTAGTATCTCGCTTTTCATCCTCTGTCGGTTCCTCCTTTCAAAAACGGGGCTGATAGCTTCTGTGTCACATAGCTGCTCTGAGTGGCCTTCAGTAAATGTTATCAATGGGGTTGTGCAGTAGGTGCTTGAGAAAAGTGTGTGAAATTGTTGGATTATTGAATATGCTGTGAGTGCTTGGGCCATAGAACCCAGGGAAGTACAGCTTCAGAAAATTCTAGTGGGGGTCTGGTTTCAGGATGGCATGCTCAAGGGCTAGGTGATGGCCTCTTATAGTACACATTCTAGCTGTACCCATAGGGTGCCAGCTCCATTCTCAACCAGGCTGACCTCTCCAGGCTCAAGACCCAAAGAGCTCACTGCCCTCAAAGTCAAATCAAAGTTCCAGAATGAGCTGAGGAATCTGCATCAGTGCCCAACATGTTCCTACGGTCTTGGGTGTCACATACCCACTGGCTTGGGATTTGTTCACCTCCGGAACCAGAGAGAAGACAGCTGCTCCTCAAACAGATGGGCCAAAAGTAGAGGAAGGACTGATGCTTCAGAGAAAATGAGGCGTATACTCTAGAAGATGAATGCTTAGTGTGTAGCAAAGAGTTGGTGCCTGTTACATCCCTACAGATTTTCACAATTCCTGATATGACATTCAGTGCCTTGAGGGACTGGTCTTCCTCGTATGATCAGTGTCCTGTGGTCAGTATGCCTATAAGAGAGAGAGTGGCTTTGTCTTGGTGCTGTGGGGGTGGCGGAGGTGGCAGAGAGCATGCTGAGGAGGGCTTTTCTTAGTTTGAATCTGAAACATCCCCCACAGGCTCATATTTTGAACACTTGTTCCCCATGCGCCTATGCTGGGAGACTCTGGAGGCTATCCTTGGCGCCCAGTTCCTGCTGCCCTCTGCTTCCTGATCCCACTCCTGCTGCTGCAGACTGAGCTACTCCACTACGTTTTCCTGCTATGATGGATGGAGACCCTCTGAAACAGTGAGCCAAAATGAACCTTCCCCCTTTAAGTAGTTTCTGATAGATATTTTGGTCACATTGACAGAAAAGTAATTACTAGTAATACGGTGTCCCAGATACAATAGCATCCAAGCTAAGATCAAGACCAGGTGGGAGACTTCAGGATTTCTGGGAGGGAGACCTTATGTATGTAAACCCTGGAGGCAGGAGCCTGATGCGTCTCATCATTGTACAGTTCAGATGTACCTGCCAAGTGCTGGCCACACCCCTGCTACTGGTGGATCTTGTGTCCAAAGTGGGAAGTATGGATGGAGACCCAGAGGTGGGCAGAGTTCAGGCAAGCAGAGCACAGTCAGGCAAGGAGGCTGGATCAAAAGTCAGCAAGATTCCCGAGACAGTGCCCCGGGTGGGAGTCGGGAGGGAGCACTGTATTCTAAGAAGTTAATGTCATTTAATAAGGAAAGGGAGAAGGGTGGAAAAAAGGACAGATGCATGCATTAAATGTGTGCCTCGACACTGTGGAGGAACCTCATGAGGGGAGAGGAGGCTGGAGGTCTGTAGTGGGTCTCTGTGAACTGGTGATTTCTTGCTGCTCTGTGATACATGCTTGCCCCTAGTGCTACAGCACTTGAAGTTATTTGGAGGTCTGGAAAGACTTCCTATCTGAGTAATAACAAGAGGGTAGCTTGAGGACACATCCCTTTACTTAAAAATTGATGTTGGGTTGCACACATGTGCACACAGCTGTACATAGACACGCATGTGCACATAATTAAAAATAAAGTAAATCTGAAAAAATGCTATTTACATTTTTCTCCGTGATATGTCTATTGGGTGCATTTTCAAAATAAAGAGATGAGATTACAAGCATGCACCATCATGTCCCCCCGCCCCCCAATTAGGTAATGAACCTGGGACCTTAGTACATTAAGCACTCTATCTTTGAGCCATACACCTACTCCTATTTTTTTAAGGATAAATATAAGCCTTCAAAGGACTGTCTCATTAGGGACAGCTGCTTCCTGTTTCTTCCTCAGTCCTAGGTCAGTCAGTTCCAGGTCGCTTTGTTCTATCGGTGGATGTACTTGGGAGGAGAAGGTCAAGAAGACCGTCTAAATGTCTAGGTCAGGCTTGTGCTTGCTTTTCCCTGGAGGTTTGTTCTTTCTAGTTTCCAGAGTGTGTAGGGCACAACGGGACCTGATTATTAAGAATTTCCAGAGGGCCTCAGAAGAGCATTGAACCAAGAACAACTCAGTTCAGAGTCAGGGCCCAGAGTACTGTGTGATTAACAAAGCTGTCAGTCTACCCTTCCCCTATCCTTCCCACACACAGCTGGGATATTTTTGAAGCCACCAACTAAAGGGAGGAGGCACAGAGACCTTCCTCCAATTTTTCCTGTTCACGATCTTTTCGTGTGTCTTCAGTCTCTGCACTCTCTGAATGACACAGGACAAGAGTCCATGGAGCTGCCATCTTGTCTTCAGGTGTCCTTGATGCCTGGCTTTTCCCATGAAGGCACATAAGGAAACCAGGGATGTAGCTCAGTGGTAGAGCACTTGCCCAGCATACACAAGGCCTTTATTGGATCCCTAGCATAGCAAAACAAACCAACCAACAAAACAAAGTAGGGAAGGAAGCCATTTGTGGTAAACCACGAACTCTTCCTCTGGGTTTGTAGCAGATTAGAAGAACACGGGTCTTGCAGTCTGCTACCTGTGTTATATCCTGGTCTATAGAAGGATTCTTGCTGAGGCTGGACAGCAGATGACTCTTGTATAAAATTTCTAAGTGACCTATCCCAAAATTGCTCTTTCTTAAGAAGGTTAGCTAAGGGATGGAGGAAATATCTCTCTCCCTTCCTCCCCCTTCCTTCCTCCATATCTCTCTGTGTCTCTGTCTCTGTCTCTGTCTCTCTGTGTGTGCTTAAATACACACACACACACACACACACACACACACACACTCACATGAGTTATTCCTATGGCAAAGCCAGGGTGTTCATACACGCAATTCCTGTTGAATACTTGGCTTATTGGTAGGAAATGAACTCAAGGCAACACAGTCTCAAGTCTGGATGAAAAGGACTCCCTTGTGCATAGAGGTCTTTTTTCTCTCAAGAACCTAAAGACCTCCTTTCATGGTTAAACATCTTACAGAAGCAGTTCTCTTGTTTCTGTGCCCAGCATAGCTTTCCTTCTCTTTCTGCCTGTTGAAATTCTGTCTAGCCTTCAAGGCTATATCAGAAGCCACAATTTTTCCAATAATCTTTTCTGATAGTATTCATCCTGTAACCCTTTATTTATATTTTCCTATTTATTTCAACATATTTTGAGATGTTTGTTCACCAATTCATTAATTTATTTGAACTGTGTACCAAATACACTCATCGTCTTTATTCTGAATCCATTTGTGCACTCTAACATTGACTGCCTTCTATATCCAGACAGACCGAGTCTCTGTCCTTATTACTGTGGCAGCCTGGTGGCAGAGAGATTTCTTGTTAGCTTTTGAAGACAGGGACTGCTTGTGACTCATGTCTGTCTCCTTCAGCAGCAGGCACAGCCTCCTCCTATCTACTCAATAAAAATATTTGTGGAATGAAGTGAAATACGATACAAGTTCAGTAGCAACTTGTGGATCAGTGATATAAAAGTTGGCTACAATTCTGGACAAGTGTTATGTGAGTCGTAGGGTTTGTTATGAATGCCGTAGCCACAGAAGTCATCACCTCGTGTTTACGGAGCTTCCTTAGCGTTACGACATAGTTCATTGGGCATGATGAGTTATTCCCAGCCAGTTTTTCTATTTTTGTTCAGTTTTTTACAATTGCTTTTATTAGTTATTCCTTCAGGATGTCTTGGAGAGCTGCCCCATAAAATACTAATGCTGCTTATTCAGGAGCTCTTTCATGGCACTTGACGGTTTATGAGCTGCGTAGGTGGCAATGAAAATTTTACAGCATTTTTCTGTTGTGTATATGCTCTGTGTGCCATTTTTGTTTTTAAGAAAAAATTAAAAACATCTATGAACATCACATACTCCAGATCTGACACAACACTTGGGGCTTTGCCCAGCCTGGCAGACGAGTCTCTATCTAGTCCCTTGTCCCCTAACCTTTCCCATTGCACTCAAACTGCCAAGGACTTCTAAGGCTACACATCTGTCTGCCTCTGATGTCACTTTCATCACCACTGGACTCAGTTTTTCTTCTGTCAACTTGAAGCACTATCTCTTTTTTTCTGAGACACATACCTGGACTTAAGTTCTGCTCAATAGTTCCACCATCTGGGAGTCCCTTCATGACTTCTCTGCTAAGGGATGGTGTCTTTGACTCTTCTCCCTTTACCATGTCTCTTTAGATGATGACTGTATGTCACGGACATTCAGATGTGTGTGTTTTATGTTTGACCTTTCCTTTGTGCCCCAGAGTCACACAATTTGAATGAACATATGCTAGTTTGACTTGGATGTCTATTGGCCACCTCAGATGGAACACTTTAAAAAAATGTTAACTCTGAATTTTTTCTCCGCAAAACCTGTTCTGTCTAATTCTTCCAACCCTGTCTTGGGAAATGGCCTGCCCCGTGACCCCGTGATCCTTTACTCACCCCCAGTCCCCATAGTTGTCTTGGTGTGCAGAGTAACTTCAGTTGGCAACTTGACACACACAGGAAGAAGGGAACTCAGCCGAGGAATTCTCTCTAATCAGATTGGCTTGTGGGCATGTCTGTGACAAATGTTCTTGATTCTTTAGTGATGGGGGAAGGGGAGCCCACTGTGGGCGGTACTATTGCTGGGCAGGTGGTCTGAATTGTATAAGAAAGCAGGCTGAGAACAGAGAAGTAAGCCAGTAAGCAGCATTCCTCTGTGGTCTCTGCTTCAGCTCCTGCCTCCAGGTTCTTGCTTTGAGTTCCTGCTTGACTTCTCTCAAAGATGGACTGTGCCTTAGTAAGATGAAATAAACCCTTTTCTCCAAGTTGCTTTTGGTCATGGTGTTTATCACAGCAATAGAACCCAGACTAAGACACTTGGACTCTTCTTTCTGTCTCTCCCCACTTTCCATGTGCAATGCATCAGTAAGCTCTGTTGACCCCATGTCCCCCAGATATCCAGACTCTGTCTGCTGCTGACCTTCACTGAACCATCCTGGCCCAGGCCACTATCACCTAATTCCCTTCTTTTCCTCTCTGCCACCATGGTCTAGTCACAGCTCAGATGCTAGCACATTGTTTCAGAACATAAGTGGCACCAGTCATTCCACCCTAATGGCTTTTAGTCAAACTCACCATCAAACCAGAAGCCGATCCCTGGACTCTTCCAGCTTTGCCTCCCTTGGTAATACTGTACACTAGCCTGAGGGCCATGGCACCAGCTCTGCCCTGTGTCAGACATGTTCTTCTAGACAGTTCCATTTCTGGTTCCTCCTTATCATTCATGTTTCTAATCCAATGTCATCCCCTCACCCCCAGAGGCCTTTTGGACCACTCAGCTGTGTTCTCAGCCTGGGTTCTGGCAATCGCTCGCTTGCACAGGGCTGTGCATCACCTTTGCTATAGTACTTACTATTACCGAATGATTTTTGAGGGGCTAGGGAGCTGACTTAGTCATTAAAACATTTGTCGCATGAGCATGAGAACCAGAGTTTGGGTCCCCAGCACCATTGAAAAAAGCCAAATAGGATAGCTAGCACATGTCTGGATGCCCAGTGTTGGTGGGGCAGAGATGAGGGGATCCTTGGGGCTTGCTGGCCAGCCAGTATAGCCCACTGGTGAGCTTCAGGTTCAGTGAGAGATCCTGTCTCAGAAAAGTAAAAATTAAAAAATTTAAAAAAGAAATAAGATGAACGGCAATAGAGGAAGACATTTGACATCAACCTCTGGCTTCCTCACATACACATGTACATGTATGCACATGCCCACATACATGCATGCATACTCACATGAACACATGGGCGTGAACACATACACATGCATGTACCACATACATACGCACAAAAAAGTTATTTTTTTTGTGTGTGGTGCTGGGGAGCAAACTCAGGTCCTTAAATACACTAGGTAAACCCTCTTCCACTAATCTACATCCCCAGCCCACTAAACAGTTGCCTACTGTTTTTATATCTTTTTTAAAAATATTATTTTTATTTTATGTGCATGAATATATTGCCTGCATGTATGTAAATGCACCTGTATCATGCAATGCCTGCAGAGGTCAGGACATCGGATTCCCCTGGAACTAGAGTTATGGACAGTTGTTAGCTGCCATGCGTGTGCTGGGAACCAAACCTGGGTCCTCTGTAAGAACAGCCAGTGCTCTTAACCACTGAGCTATCTCTCCAGGCCCTTGTTTATATATCTTATTGCCAGCCCTAAAACCTAAGCTGTATTTGAATAAGGTCCTGGTCTTCTTGTTAAATATTGTATTCACTTTCTGTAGCAAGGAATTCCTACCACAAGATAAGCCATCAGTACATGTTTAATGATTGAACAAGTGAACAAAACACTTTTTAAAAAGAGCCAGTCCTGTTCATAGATTGCCCCTTACATTATGAGACTCAGAAGTGTTTCCAGGCTGGTGAGATGCTTGGTGATGACCTGTTAGATCCCTGGGATCCACACAGTGGAAGGAGAGAACAGATTCCTGTAAGTTATCCTATGACTTCCACATACATGTTGTGGTACCCGCCCCTCAATAAAATAAATAAATAAAATAATAAAGAAAGTGTTTCGAATGCTTAGTTTCCTAGTCAGAAATTTCAACTTTTATATTTACTTATTGGCTACTGCGCTGTTACACGAAATATTTTCTTAGGGTAAAGAGAAAGTCGACTGAGTTCCTTCCTGGTGTTAGTGCTGTGTTTGGTGCCTGGATAGGAAAGTGATTTTGGTGAGGATAACAATAGTTAACAGATGAGCTGCCAACATTTCAGTTCTATGATATTCTTTCTTCTTTCCTAATAACAGTTTATTTATCTATAAGCAAAAGTCTGTTAATTTCAGGGTTTGTGAAACTCATGAAAACACACAACAGTAAAAGCAAATGTTACTCTACCAATCTGAAATGGATTCTGGCAAGAATTCTGAGATAAAGGCACAAATACATTCTTTGTTCACTTCCATGAACAGTCTTTTCCAATGGCTTTGAGACTTAGTCTAAATCAGTAAAAGTAAGAAGTCCTGTTTCTGATAGGTATTGGCTTCATGAAACTGGGTGAATAAGACTCACATTTTCTATAACATATGAATGCACAAGCGATTCATTCTTTGGCTCAGGACGGAAACATTTATTTTTGGAAGCCTTGGTTCTTCCTGCATTAGCTTCACAGATTTTTCTCAATCAGATGTAGATGTTGGATGGGCTTCATTCACAGGAAACATTGAGATAAATAGAGTGACTGATGTCCAAAACTATTTGAAACTTGTTAATATTTATGAGAAAATTATGCCATCTTTGTGGGCATTAGTAGAATATTGAACCAAGCATGGTACCTTCTTAGTATGGGGCCTTTGTGACTGTGCTGGTCACAGCCCAGGAAGCTGACCTGGCCAAAGTCCTTATTTCAGATGCTTTTAATATGACTTGTTCAGGTGAAGTAGCCATTAGGAACCTACCTCATACTGTGTACAGGATAGGCAAAAAGAACAGTATATTTGCAATTATTCATACAGATTACCTGTAACAACTGAAGGAGGAAATCAAGTTCTTCATATAATTGCTTTCTCCAAGAAAGAGAAAACTTTAAGACACTTTGCTGGTGCAAGGATTTCTCTGACAAGGCCTTCTACTTTAAACTTGGAACTTTTTGGGTAGGAACTTCAGAATCACTTTCCCAAGTACCAGCCCCAAATATCTGTAGATATTTCCTAGTCCATGTAAGTATTTTAATGCTTCTCTTCTAGTTAGTGGTTCCCACAACTGAGCCCCATAAATGTCTGGAGGTCTCTTATAATAAAAAACACAAATTCCAGGACCCACTGCAGACCCATGTCATCAGAATTTCCTGATGGTAGGTTTCCAATGGGAAAGTATACTAACTGATTAACCCACTAACCAACCGACCAACAAACTAGTTATCTTGACATTTTACTATACCTTGTCAGATAGGTAAAAGACTACACAACTCCTGTAAAAATGAGGAAAGTTTATTAATAACAAGTGATTGAGTTGATCCAGAGACTTCCACATAGAATGTTTTAGGGCAGTGGTTAGGAGGATTGGGGTGTAAATGTCAGATGGGTGGGAGAGTCATTAAAACAAAAAGATTAATCTCCTTTGACCAACCAAGGAATAAAGGGAGATTTTTGGGAGTGGTGAATTATGGGAAAGAAAATTCACAGGGAAACTAGTGGGAGAACAAGGCTGTTTAGCGAGGTCTGCCTTTTGTCTTTCTGTAAGTCTTCTATGGTGGTGAAAGGTATGATGGTTGTAAGATAGTCTACTAGAAAGGCAGAGGAATCTCCACTTAGAAATGGAAATTCATGTACTGTTCTTGGCCAGATTACGATGTGTGTGTGTGTGTGTGTGTGTGTGTGTGTGTGTGTGTGTATGTGTGTGTAAAAGGATGAGGCCACAGAGCTTTTTTTCTACATCTGTTTCTTAATTGCTTTTAGTTCAAAATAATCCTTATGTTAAACTTTGGGTGTCATGTTCCACCTTTATCAGATTTTGTTTATTCACTTATCTATTGATGGGGTTGCTAGTCTGTCCTCTTTTACTAAAATACATCCAAAATGTTCCAGTAAGACTTTTTTGGAAACCAGTGCAATGCTGTCCAAAAGGAATTTAAGTGAATGACATCTGTCCAGTGTTATCAATAGCAGAGTATATGTTGACTGCCAGGCTAAAGAAAACAAGAAACTACTACCAGACAAGTGATCATTCTTTGAGAAAGGTGTCATTTACCCAAGAGTTCTAGGGTCCCGTCTGAAAATGCAGCGAAGTGGTGATATTGATTTGTCTTTGTAGCTCATTTCCTGCATTCTGTCGTTGAGCCAACAGAATTAATGGAAGCTCTAGCAAAGAAGGTGTGATTTTGAAAACTGTTCTGGTTTGGTTTCCATTGCTGTGATAAAACACTGGCCAAAAGCAAACTGAGGAAGAAAGAGTTAATTGCATCTCACTCTTCCAAGTGACAGCTCATCACTGAGGGAAACCAAGGCAGGAGCGTAAGCAAAGCGGGAACCTGGAGGAGGGCGCCGAAGCACAGACCATGGAGGAATGCTGCTTACTGGCTTGCTCTTCTTGCCGGTGCTCAGCATGCTTCCTCATGTAACCCAGGACCACCTGTCCCACATTACTCAACAATCAAGAAAATGCCTCATAGACATGCCCAGAGGCCAATCCAGTAGAGGCAATTCACCAGCTGAGGTTCTTTCTTCCCAGGCCTATCAAGTTGGGAACTTGAAGCTATCCCACACAAAACCCAGTTTCCTTTCTTCATTTTTTATTAAATTTCTGTGTGTGTGTGTGTGTGCGTGCGCACACGCGCGTGCACGTGCACACGTGTGCCATGTGTTTGAGTGCCTGTGCAGATCAGAAAAGGACGTTGGACCCCCTAGAACTGGAGTTACAGGTGGTTCTGAGCAGCCTGACATAGGTTCTGGGAGCTTGAACTTGGGTCCTCTGCAAGATCGGTACATTCTTAAGTGCTGAGCTATCACTCCAGCCTTCAATTTTCTTGTTAATAGGAATTCAGGTAGCTTGGTGAAGTTCAGATGGAATCTTTATGTCCAGATGATACAGGTAAGGCAATTCATGAAGTTTCCAGAAACATCCTAAAAGCACTGTGTTGTTCCCAGTCAGCTCCCTTGTTTCCTTTCCTCTTCGCCTCTTCCTGTTTGATTAGAAATGCTTGGGACATCAGTCATTGTGTGAAGCCTCTGCTTGTTTGAGTAAGGGGAAGAAATGAAACCTGTCCTATATAGGACACTTCCTGTTCTAAATAAGAAGAGGAGGGGTGGCTCGTTTGGAGTAAAATGACAATGGAAAAAGAGAGGGAAGTCTCACAGTTAGAGATTCAAATGGAATATGTTGTAGATATAAAGCAAGCGAAAAGGCATACGATGTGTTAATGATTTGATTAATAAGAGGAGGTAACAGAGAGCAGTGCACTTGGAAACTGGAAGCAGAATTCAGCTGAGTTACTTTGGACATGGGTTTGCTCTCATGATCACAGAGAAATGCAGAAAAATCGACAATAAATACACAGAATGCTAATGAGTAGAACTCTGCTTCTCTGGGTGTGCTGGACAGTGCGGTGGCCTTCCGTGCACAGTAAGGTGACGAAAAACACAGCGACATGAAGCTCTACTGATATCTGTGATATCTGGGATCCCTTTTCTCTATCTGCAGCTAAGAATACATTTACCTCATGATGAATGTACTTAATTAGCCAACGTTCTGGACTTTAAGTAGAGAGAGACTCTAGCTAAACAATCTAGGAGACTTTTAGTTCAATTCAGGTCTCTTTAAAAGAGGTGTTTGGACCAGGACTCAGAGAAGATGGAGCCTATGTAGAACCATCCCTGGGTAAGTTGTAAAACAGATGGGAATCTTTTTTAGTTCTTCATGTTCCCAAGAGAACTGGAAACTTAAGTTGCCAGGAGTGATAGGATGTCCCCCCTGAAATTCACAAGTGTTTTCCTAAATCCAGATAATGTAAAATTTTCATAATGGCACCAGGCATATAATTACTATAATTATCAAAGTGCTGTGGAATGTTGTACACATGTGAGATGTCAAACATTTAAACCTAAGCCCTTTTCCTCCCACTGTGAATATGGGCTTAGGCTTCATTGAAATACTCAGCTTACCATTTAATGTCTTGCTATAGGCCTCTTATTTGGCATGTCCTAAAAAGCACATCAAAAAGAAGACAAATGTTTATGAAGGCATTCCTTAATGAAAGCTAAAGCAATAGGCTCCCATGATTTCATTGGCTGAGCTAATATGGCAAGGTATATATTAATAAATTAAAATAGAATACACATGGAACTGGTTTCCTGTTGGGTAAGATTCACTAATGAAAAAAAAAAGGGAAAAGGTGATTTTGTTTCCTTCACTCTCCTGGGAGGGTAAAGAGACTTTGAGTTCTAGAGTTCTGGGCCCTCTGACCTGTATGTGTTTCAGACCATCCTCTGCTCCACTTTTGACCACTGGGTGTCTGAGGCTACAGCCTCTTGAAGACTGGATGTCCGCAGGCAGAGCTGAAGGAATGGCTCCCTGCATAGAAGGGAGCTGTTTGCATACTGTCTCCAGTGACACAGAAACTCCAGCCCTCTCTCCCCACTCAGACTTTCAAATCTGACAGTTTGCCAGAGCCCACCCTTGAGACAAGAGGTTAGAAGAGACTTCCCTGGAAAATTGCTGACCAGCTCAAGAAAAAACATCCTAAAATACTAACATGGAGTTAGGGAGGGCAAGGAGGAGACTCAATTAAAATTTATATACCTATCTTTGATTTTCCAATCTGTTTTTAATCTGCCTTTAGTTGGGAGCACTAGTAAGGAAAATGGACAGAATTATTGTCTTCAACAGCAAGAAGCCACAAGATAAAACACATAGAGTGTGTTAAAGACTTGCAGGTCTTTGGATAAAATGAGATGCTGGTTATGAAATGGCATTGGGGAACTACTGCATCAGTGGATTAAGGTCGGATGGGGCAGAAGATAACACAAATCCATTCTGCCCAACCTCTTCACCTGGAAGCTTCCTATCGAAACTACTTTCTGTTCCTGAAAATAACCTGCCTGTTCTGTCCTTCCTGCCTTTGCTCTGTGCAGTTCCATTGACCTGTAACACCAGTTTCTGCACACCACCTGGCAGCCAACTTCCTTGGAGACTCTGAATGGGAGTTGGGATTCTTCTTAAAATTTGGTTGCCCTCCCTTATTCTTACTCACATATACTGTGAGGGGGGAAAAGGCTTCAGAGATTTTCCTCACACCAAGAAAAGCCACAGTCTTTTATACTATTGGTGCTTATAAGCACAGCCTCAGTGAGCTCTTGCTGGTTAACGATTGCAAGGTTGGTGAGCAAGTTTTAACCTTGTATGACAAATCCAGTTTACAACCTCAAGGGAAGGAACGTGATTCTCTCCAAGATTCTACCACGCAGATGCAGTTTTGCCACACAGGCACTCCTAGTCACCAGGTTACAAAGCCCTTCCAACCACAAAAATGTGTTCTTGATATTCCAGAAACATTTTTGCCCTTCTTAGTAAATAGAAAGAAACCTAATTTTTTGATTACAAGTTAGGAATGATGACAGATGTAAATTAAATTTAATGGTAGGAGGTGGATAAACATTATCTAACCTCCTGTATTCTTTTTTGAATCAGAAGGAATGACTAACACAGTACAGCCAAATGCACTTCTGTCCCAACCCAGTTTCTTGTTAAAAACCACTGAAATGCCTCTGATCTCAACTGCAAGTTAAAAATCAGGATGTGTTAAAATTTTTTTGAACCTAGTATGGTAGTGCACACTTTTAATACCAGCACTCAAGGGGCAGAGACAGGTAAATCTCTATGAGTTTGAGATCAGCCTGGTCTATGTAGTGAGTTCCAGGACTGCCAGAGTTATATAGTGAGACCCTATTCCCGCCCCCCTCTATATATGGAGCGTAATTTAATTTCATCATCTTTACCTCAATTTAGTCATCTTTTTCTAGGAAGCCTTCCTTGATCCTCCAAGAAGAGAACTGCCACCTGTACTCTCCGGTGATGTACATACCCGTCGGGAATCAAATACTCCCTTTTCATGTACATTAGAGTAGACTAGACATGCCTAAGGACAAGAAATAAGTTTGTCTTTTTCTTAGTTCAAGTTCTATAGCCCAGTATAGTAGTCAGTTCTTTGGTAAGTACAAAATAGATATCTGAAGAACAAACACATAAATGGACAAAAATTAAATATAAGATATTAGTGTTTTTAAGCCTTAGTGATTGCCATTATGTATTAAAATGTTTACTTAAATTGAATGCTAGACTGAAAATTTAACTGTTGATCTCTGTTCAAATGTCACTTTCTCAGTTTGACCTTCTTGGGCCCCCCTATATAAATTGATACCCAAGTCCCTTGTTGCATCACCCTTCTCCTTCCCCAGTGGCTACAAAGTAATGCCATCTAGCATGGAAGTGCAGGGATCCGGGTTTGTTACCATCACGTCCTTGGTGCCTCAAACAGCAGCATGTGAACAACTAAATCAAACTTAAGTTATTGCAGGCTGATGGTAATAGAGAATAATTGTTGAGAGGAGGATGTGATTAATTTAGCTTTCTTCCTTTCCCTTCCTCCCTTCCTCCCTCCCTCTTTCCTTCCTTCTTTCTTTTCTTCCTTTTTTTTTTTTGTGTGTGTGTGCAGGCATGTGTCTAGTGGTCAGAGGACAACTTTCAGGAGTTTTCCACCTTGTTGAGGCAGGGTCTCCTTTTCTGCCACTGCACAACTTTCTCTAGGTGCGCTAGCCCAAGAGTTTTGGCTGGAGTCTACTAGCTTCACCTCCCATCTCCCTGTTAGAATACTGGAATTACAGATGTGTGCCTCCAATCTAGCTTTTTACATGGATTCTGTCCAGCCCCATTTTAGTTAGTTTTTTTTTTAATATGATGAGCACTAGCTATTATCTTGTGCTTTTTAAGCCTAGTTGGCCACAGCTTATGAGATGGATACATTTTTGCCCAGCAACATGGCACATCCATACGGAGTGATACCTTTACTTGTGTGTGATGATCTTTTCTTTTTTGGGGGGGGATCTTCTTGAGACAGGGTCTCCCTGTAGCCCCAACTGTCCTAGAACTCACTATGTAGACCAGGCTGGCCTTGAACTCACAGGGATCCGCCTGCCTCTGCCTCCTGAGTGCTGGGATTAAAGGCGTGCACCACCATGCCCGATGCTCTTTTCTTGACTGTTGTTCCTTTCTTTCCCCTTCCATTCAATTTCATTATTAGGTAAGTCCTTCTGACCCATTTAACTGATTTCATGGCTCACAGATCATGACCCACAGTTTAAAAAACACTTGATTTAAAGTTCCTTTCCTTAAAACACCCAATTCATAAAGATACAAATTGACACTGTCACCATGGCACTTAGTGGATATCCTGAAAGTCCTGAGATAACCCTGTGGCTGGCACACAGAAACCAAGAGTGTGCTCCTGCTTAGTTTATGTTTTTAGGTTTACTGTATACAAGTGTACAATCCAATCCAATTTTTTTTCTAAAAGAAATGAAGAAATGTTATGCAGTATAAATTCAATTTTTAAAAGTAAGGTCCTAATAAGCCAGTTAAAAATACTTTTATGGGGGCTGGAGAGATGGCTCAGCGGTTAAGAGCATTTGCTGCTCTTCCAGAGGATCCCAGTTCAATTCCCAGCACCCACATGGCAGCTAACAACCATCTATAACTCCAGTTCTAGGGACTCTGACACTCTCTTCTGGCCTCCGCAGGTGCTACATGATACCAGTGCACTTACATACATGCAAGCAAAACACTCATACACCTAAAGTAAAACTAAATAAATCAAAAAAATTACTTTTATGGCACTTTCAGGCAAGATGGCTCTGTGGTAAAGATGCTTCCTGAGGACTTGAGTTTGATCCCCAGAATATACATGGGAGAGGGAGAAGACTAACTCCTGCAAGCTGTCCTCTGACCACCACATGTGTGCCCCCCCCCACACAAAATAAATGTAACAAATTTTTTTACAGGTAAAAGAGAAACAACAGTAATTTAAAAACTCTTGTATTTGAAGTATCATAAAAATGTCTTTGGCAGTAAATTGTTATGATAAATGAATAAGGCATTGTATTTCTTAGATATTTACATTTTTCTTTATGAAAAGGTAGGTCTTTAGACAGGAGTGTATTTTATTTTTATTTTTTTATATTTTATTTAATATTTTTATTTTATGTGTATGAAGGTATTGTCTGCATGTATGTGAGTGCACCCGTGTTGTGCAATGCCACAGAGGTCAGAAGAGGATGTCGGATTCCCCTGGAACTGGAGTTAAGGATGGTTCGTAGCTGCCATGTGGGTGCTGGGAAATTGAACCCTGGTACTCTGCAAGAGCAATCAGTGCTCTTAACCACTGAGCCATCTCTCCAGCCCCAGGAGTGTATTTTAGATCTTGAGCTCTGTTATGTGTCTATATAATAAAATATTGTTTAAGAGTGAAAAGAATCAAACCATAGTAATCTCCTTCATCCTTAATGTTCATTATCACTGAAATGGAAATAGTGCAAGCAAAAAGTGTGTAAAAAACACATAGAAAAGAAAATACAAATGACTAAATAACATATGCAAAAGCATTTAATCTCAGTGCTTATAAAAGAGATACAAGCTTAGAAACAATAGTGAACAAAAACCCTGACTTATTAAAATAATAATTATTTAAAACAGTTTTAAATTAAAATTTGTTATTAATTTGTGTGTTTGTGTGTGTCTGTGTGTGTGGTAGGTGTGAGTGTGCCATGGTGCATATATGGTAGTCAGAGGACAACCTAAGAGAGTTGGTTTTCTCCTTCTACCATGTGGGCTCCTGGGATTGAACTTGGGTTCTTAGGCATGGTGGCTGTCACCTTTAACTCCTGAGCCATCTTGCTGACTAGAATACTAAGAATTTTTGAAAGTTTTATATTTATTCATTTTTTTAAAAAAACAAGTAAGATTCCTAAAATGAGTGACAGTGGAAGGAAATGGCTGCCTTTTATTCAGTGCCAACAGAAGAAAATTACCACAATCTTTTAGAAAACAGTTTTGCAACAAGGCCTTAAATATTTATAATGATAACTCCATTTCTGGGACTCTATCTTAAGGGCATCATCTGAAATTTGGAAATTTTCACACTTAGTAATCATTATATTATTAATCATATTAAAAATTGGAAATAAGGTTTATATAATAATTGCATAATCACATCTTGGAACATTATGCTGTTTTTAAGATGAGGCTTAAAATGTATAATGCTATACATTGTTAAGTGAGGAAACAAGATACAAACTATCTGTAGAGAACTGATCATGCATTCAACTTTCCAAATGCCAGATAACGTATTCACAAATGCTCTGATTCTGTCTGTATTTAAAAATCACCTCATTAATGTTTTTCAACTTGTAGGTATATAAAATTTGATTTTCAGCTGAATTCTGGATATATTGAAATTGGAATATTTCTTGATGTAAAGGTTTCAAATAGAGACATGATATATGATACTCATTCAATGCGGTGACCGCCAGTGGCAGCCGCTCCTCCTTCCTCATGGGTGCTGCTCCTTTGTTCTCACAGTTGTCAAGGCTGCTCACCCCGCTCGCCCTGGGCTGAGGCCGCTCTTCTGCCTGCCCTGGGCTGTGGCCACTCTTCTGCTCACCTGGTGCTGAAGCAGCTCTTCTGCTTGCCCTGAGTTGCCCCCTGTTGTCACCACTTCTTCCTGGTCCCGGACCCCAGGGCTGGTGAGGAGACTGTGTCAGCAGAACCGCATTCAGACACAGGAGACCAGGTTCAGTGACACAGGTCTGGTTTATTGCAGGAAGGCACAAGCTTATATAGGGGTAGTGGTCCAATCACAGCACAGCAAGTAGGATACCTCATTAGCATAACAGGTTTAGCGTCCTATCACAGTACAGAAAGTAGGATACCTTATTAGCATAACAAACTTAGCATCCTATTAGCGTAACAGACTTAACGTCCTATCACAGAATAGCAGGTAGGATGCCTCATTAATATACTGGGTTTCAGATTACAGAGCCTGGATGCCTGGAAACCACATGACCCTGACAGTTGCAATATCACCCTAGGCACAAGCTTGTTTCCCACAATTCAAGAATCTTTTTTTTTTTTTTTGATCTTTTTGAAACAGGGTCTCCCTATAGTCCTAGCTGGCCTGGAATTCATTATGTAAACCAGGTTGCCTCTGCCTGCCTCTGTCTCCCAAGTGCTGGAACACCAGGCATATGCCACCATGCCCGGGTCAAGAATAAATTTAAAAAAAAAATTTATTATTTTTATTTTATGTATATGAGTGCATTGTCTGCCTGTGTGTAAGTGCACCTATGTTGTGCAATGCCTGAGAACGTCAGAAGAGGACATCAGATCTCCTGGAACTGGAGTTACAGACAGTTGTTAGCTGCCATGTGGGTGCTGGGAATTGAACCTGGGTCAGTCAGTGCTCTTAACCACTGGAGCCATCTCTGCAGCCCCCAAAATCAATGTTTTAACCTTGGAAATGTCCTTATTTTAAGAGAGCATGAAATTGGCCTCATATTCATTTGTGGGAATAACATAAATAAACATAATCTGCACTAATGACTTTTAATTAACCCCAGCAAAACTGTGTGCTCTTGTGTCTTATGACCTGGCCATCTGATCTCATTTCTTAGGCAACCTCAATTTGGTACACCGCTAAAAAAGATAATAAATGAATGAAGGTGGGTGTGCTTGAGAATGAACACATCAAAGTGCTGAAAGGCAGTACCTCATCTCCATAGGACACGGTGGAGATTGGGAAGGACGTGTGACCTTGGGTGAATGAGATAGTCTAGAACTTGGAATGAAAGGGCCGGATGGTCTATTAAGATTAGGGTGGAACCAAGTTTGTTTTCCCAAATTGATGCTGAAGAAGTCATTTTGAATAAAATTATGGGTGGGGCTGGACTCAAGGGCACAGTTCCAGGGATGGAGTTCCAGCAAGACAATTCCATCAGCACAGTTCCAGGAGACACATGGCTCCAAGAGAAATCTAGGTGAATGTGTGTTCACTGAATTCAGGTCCACTCTTAACTAAATTCAAGGGTCAGACTTTTATTTGTTCAGGTGTTATGATGTTGGCATAGTAACACTACATTCACCAATCAGCTCTTTTCTTTTTCTGGTGGGGGGAAGGCCCACTCAAGTATATTGTTCTTTTATTTTATATAATTTGTAAGGAAATTGCTACCACTGGAGAAATCATGTTCACATTAGGTACCTGGAAAAGTGCTTAATAAATCCACAAAGTAGGTTCAATCAGCTCTTTTCTAAACTATGTTAAGTTGAATGCTCTGGGCAGTAGTTGAAGGTCATTATTCTGAAAAGCAGACAGATAAACTTCAGGGCAGCAATAAGGAGGGAGGAAATCAATGACTTAGGTAACTTAAGGCAGCCACAGCTAAAGGTGTATGTTGAAATCTGCAAGCAGCGTCTTCTCTCAACCAGACCTCTCTCCCAAGATGAACACACAGCACTCGATAACTTTTGCCCTTTAAGATTGCCTGGGTATATTTGGTCTGGTAAAATGTCCTTGTGAGTAACTGCCTTGTTCTGCTATGCTAGCGTAATAAATCTTGAGTTCTACCAGCTGTGCTGAGGGCCAGTTCTAAGCTTGGACCTGTTGGGTCCAGCAGGTTGATAGTGTAACAAGAGGCACAGTGTTACATAATAGCAACCAGAGCAACTGGACTGCAGTATCCAGACAAAGCACCAGTTTAATGACGATATTTTTTCTGTTAAAGGAGGGGCTAGCTAAGCAGCTGGATTATTCTTAGAGAAGTTCTGCAGCAGGAATTGGAAAAAAGTGTTTCCAGTTTTGCAACTAAAAATATGATTGTTTTGGTTGTAAGTTGCCTACTGCTACAAACTTAATGTTAAAGCAAATTAAGAATGTTTGATTTAATTACTTTTTTGTTGAAGACATATCTTTTTTGATAGAAGATCGTGCAATAAATATTAATTATGTTTTAAAGGCCAGATTTACATTTTTTCCTGAAAATAAGAATAAATTGAATTTACATTTTATGAACACAGTAAAATGCTTGAAATTTGTATTTTAATTGCAATACATATTCATCATAGATGAATAAGAGGATTTCACTCACCCATAAACTCAGCACCTTCAGGCAAATGGAGTATATATTGCACAAATCTGTTCATGTTCTTTTTCTCTGTGTATATTAAATATATATGGAATTTTGTTTTCCCAAAATGGGCTGATTCCAGCAAATTTTGTAGTTACTAACATATCGCTAGCATCTTTCCAATAACAATAAACATAATCATACCACATTATTTTTTAATAGCTATACATATTCTGCAATACTATAATATTTAACAATATTTAACAATACTATAATACTGCAATGCTATAATATTTAACTAAATGGCTCATTTGGAATATTTATAAACCAATGTTTTACAGACTAAATTTCATGATCCCTAGTGAAGCGTAAAATAAATTGAAGCAGCGTTATGAGTAATAATCTTATTTATTATACTTTAAATGTTACAAAATTATCATTTGTTTTATTAAATGATTGATAACAAGTTCTCCCTTCACTTTTTCTTCTGATTTTAGAAAATGATATTGTTTATTCTTGTAAGTTCAACCTTTTGGATGACGCTTAAAAATTATTCTGAGTAAGTCCAAGGAAAATGCTGAGGGGAATTTTCACATTAAATTTATAAACTGACTTGAAAGTTGATGCCTTTGCAATATTTTCATCCTGAAAGTCTTTTTAAAAAATTTTATTTATTATTTCTATTTTATGTGTATGCGTGTATTGCCTGCATGTGGGTAAGTGCACCCGTATCGTGCAATGCCTGAGGAGATCAGAAGAGACTGTTGGATCCCCTGGGACTGGAGTTACAGACAATTGTTAGTTGCCATGTGGGTACTGGGATTTGAACCCGGGTCTTCTGCAAGAACAACCAGTGTTCTTAACCGCTGAACCATCTCTCCAGCCCCAGAAATAGTCTTTTTTTCAGTTTTTAAAAAATGTCTTTGAGTGAAGTGGTAGAGGACTCTTCATCCAGCCCTACATAGTCTTTATTAAATTCATTCACTGGTGTTTGTGATTGTGAAAATATTTTTTTCTATTGGAACACATTCCTAAGTAGGAAAAACACCATTTCTATGTTTATTTGTAACCAAGCATACTGAATTCTAAAAACGTTTTCCCACTCAAACCATACAGGTCACGTGGAGGAGAGCTAAAAGACGCAGCTGGAAAGTTTTGCTCCTATCCCTCTTCCTCCTCAATCTCCTACTATTAGAGTCATTTATGTTTCATTAAGTATGAACGGCCATTTCATGAAAACAAAATGAGAGTGTGATCTCAGGGTATCTGTATGACCACATCTCCTTGAAGAAGAGCCGCCAGTTTCTGAGTAACAGGATTAAACCACACACAACAGGACCCACCTGTGGTGGACTCATCCTTGCCCTTGTCTCCAGTTGTACATCCTGAAACCACATTCCCCAGGAACAGGAAGAACGTAAAGGATCTTGGCTAGCCCCGTTCCTGTGTGCTGACATTGGTTGGTCCCTGCATAGATGTCATATTGTTTTATGTTTTATGTCTAGTGTTTCCATGTTACAGGTGAAAAAGCTAGGCTTGGAGAGATTAAATACTTCATTCACTCTCATTCATTCATTTAAAATATTTTATTATTTTCATTTTATTTTATGTGTACAAGTATATTTCCTGCACGTATGTGAGTACAGCTCTGTTGTGCAATGGCCATGGAGGTCAGAAGAAGGTGTCGGATCCCCAGTAACTGGAGTTTCAGATGGTTGTTAGCCACCATGTGGGTGCAGGGAACTGGAGTGGACAGTTGTTAGTCATCAAATGGGTGCTGGGGAACCAAATCCTAGGTCCTCTGCAAGAGCAGCCAGTGATCTTAACTGCTGAGCCATCTCTCCAGCCCCAAAGGTAGGATGTTTTAAGCGGGAAATGACCTTCATGCTTCAACCAGAGGACATAAACCCTGACTCTAATAAGAAGACGTCCCATCACTTGTTTCCCCTGGCCATGGAGGACGATATGAAAAAATTAAATGAATCCTTGACTATGACTATGACTTGAGCAAAGGTGAGTAGTTTTCTCCCTTCTCTTCAGTTCTGCCTTTCTAGTGAGAAATTCAGGTCAACAAGTAACTGTTGTCTCTGTTTAATGCACAGAAACCAAAATATACTTTCTTAAACACATTATGATGTGGATAGAGCAATGGAGACAGGAAAATAGCAGAAACCAGCATAATTGAAATTATAACCTCTCCTGTGAGCCTGGAGCTGCGGTTCCTTCCCATGAACTGTAGCTGTTTTCCCCTCTCCTGAGCTAGAGTTGGTCCACTCCTGTGACCCTGGGGCTATGGTCCCCAGCAGTGAGCCATGGCTCCACAGTCCTCTGGTGGTGGGTGGGTTGATGGTGGAGCAGATTGGAGGAGGAAGGACTTCCCATCTTCCTTGATGGCCAGCTATGGTCTTGACTCCACACGTGGTACTGGGCACTCAGGTCTTGACATTAGACCTCTCCCATTCCCGGGTACAAAGAAGTTTCCCATCATTTTCTATTACTCTTCTACAGCCCCAGTGTACCATCACCTGTGCCCTATAGAAAATGTAAAACACCCACCTAGTTGAACTTCTAGAGATAAAAACCAGCCTGGGGGGCTGGAGATATATATGGCTCAGGGGTTAAGAGCACTGACTGCTCTTGCAGAGGACCTGGGTTTGTGTCCCAGCACCCACATGGCAGCTATGAACCACCCTTAACTCCAGTTCCAGGGGAATCTGAGGCCCTCTTCTGACCTCTGCAGCATTGTATGACATGGGTGCACTCACATACATGCAGGCAATACACTCACACATAAAATAAAAATAATAAATAAAAAATATTTTAAAAAAGCAAAACAAAAAAACCACAGTCTGGGAAGTTAAAAAAAAATAAAGGTACAAGCAAATAAATGCAAGGTGTAAATGGTTTTAGGTGGAATTAAAGGCACTTACTTACTGATGGTTTGGGTATGGAGGGTGAAGTAAAGAGAAATCAACTGCTGTTTCATTCACACCAACACCTAAACTTGCCCAGCTTTGATACTTCTTGAAGCTAGGACACATCTGGACTTACTGCCTAGGTCACAGGAGCAGTGCTGATGTAGCTGTTGACATGGTCTATTCAGAGTACAACATGAAAAACGGTTGGAGCTCTTGGGAAAGTGAATCAGACAACACAGGAGCCCTGATAACCTGTGCGATTGAAGTTCTTCATGAACAGCACTTTTTGTACAAAAATGATTCAGTGTTTGACAGTGATTCAGAAGAGTAGAGCTCAGTGTCAGGAAAGTTTAGGAAAATCTTAAGTTTATTTTATACATGAAAATAATTAGCAAAAAAAAAAAGATTTAAAAAATCTGTGTCTTAGATTGTATCTTGGTCAGTAGAGTGATTACCTAGTATGTACAAAGCCCTAGATTCAACCCTCAGCACTATATATAAAACAGGCATTGTGGTACACACCCATGATCTCATCTCAGTACTGTTGTGGTACAGGCAGGAGGATCAGGAATATGAAGTTATCCTTTGCTGCAAAGTGAGTTTGAGACCAGTCTGTCTCAAAAAACTTACATAAATAAATAGGCAAGTATATTATTTAATTCCTACAAACTTCGGAGTTAAGAAACCTTTTAGTCCAGAGAACCCTGATGACCATAAAGGATTTGAGCTGCTTTTGCTAAACATTGGTAGTTTAAATTCAGTAAAAAAAATATTTCTCTGATGTTAACTCAGCTTGACGTCAGATTTCATTAGTACCTTGGAAGTCAGTTTGAAATTTTCGGCTTTAATTTAAAAATAAGGTGTCCTTAAAAAAAAAAAAATCTGTGAAAGTCAGAGAGGAAAGCAGAAACCCAGAGAAAAACCACGCAGCCTCCCTGCAGGCTTCCCATTACCACCAACAGAATGTGGGCTTTCCCTCTGCCTCCTCCATAATGAGAGGTCCAGGGAGAGCTGGTGAGCCCACTCCCTAGGGAAAACTTCACACCCTTTCTTCACTTTCTGCCAGCACATCATATAAAGTCTTTGTGAACACAGGGACCAGTGATCCGGAACAAGTGGCCCTCTTGTTCTTCTCAGTCATAAGAAAGAGAATCTGCTCCATATTTTGGTACAGGTTAGCCAGAATGAAAACTGAGTACTGTATGTTATTTCTCCTTTAATTTATGAATGCTTTCTATGAAAAACTGAACTATTCAAAGGCAAGCATTATTACATCACCAAATCAAACAAAACAGCAATTTACTAGTCCTTGAGAATTTGAGAAAAAATATAAAGAAATGGGTAAAGGGGTTTTTCTTCCTTTCATATGTATTTGAGATACATATCTAGTGCCCTCTGCGTGCTGAGCTGGGTGCTGGGCACTGAGATGTAAATGTCAATAAGACAGCGCTCCTGCCCCGGTGTGCTCATCTTGCAAACGAAATAGACAGGTGAACAAATCATTACAAGCCTAAGAGACTTACACACTAATCAGAAGCACCAGGCAGGTGCAAGAACCCCCAGCCCCCCTTGCCCCTGCCACTGCAGAGACCACAGCCTGTCCAGTGAGAGCAGATACAAATCATAGCCAAGAACTGCCCGGATTTTAAATTTTTATTGATTCCAACAGATGCTGCACAGATACCCAGTAACTGTTCATTGCCTATATGTATGGGTGGCCAAAGGCTGCATAGCTTCGGGAGGATCTCAGACACAGCCAGCCTCTATTCAGAGGCTTTCCTGGGGGAAGTGCTTTCATAAGCTGATTTGAGTCTCTGCCTTCAAAGACTGCAGTGGATTTACCATGAGTCTCCAACTAACAGTGATTTACTGAGTGTCATCTAAGGGCGCTTAGCTTATATATCACCCCTCTTGGAGTCCCTCACTGACAAAGCAGGATTTATGGAAACTAGAGAAGCTTGCATTTAGGAGCCTCTCACTTGCATGAGTCCTTTCTAAATCCTGGGAGAGACCCTGGGGATCTAATTCCATGTCTGTGTTTTTGTGACTGTTGTAATAGTAAAATATTTTAAACACAGTTAAAATTCATGGCTGCCACCTCTGTGCATATATGTTATGTGTGTATATGTGTGTGGTGCATGCATGTGTGTGTGGGTGCATGCGCGGCGGAAGTCAGAGAAGGATGTTGAATCCTGCTCTCTCACGCTCCACCTTATTCCCTTGAGACAAAGTCTCTCACTGAGGCCGGTGCTAGCTTTGCAGCGAGCAAGCCCCAGCTGTCCTGTCTCTGCTTCTCATTGTGCTGGGGTTACAGGCACAGGCTTTTTATGTACGTGCTGAGGATTCTAACTCGAGCCCTCATCTCTCATTCATTGAGATATTTCCCCAGCCCCTACTTCCTTTTTTTAAATCCTAATATCCTCTTCTGGTGGTATTAGGGTGGCTATAGGCATCCTGGGGATCTGGCAGAGAGCTGATTGACCTGGTGATTCATTTAATTTGAGTAGAAAGGAAATATTTCTGTGATTTGCATTGATTTCCTCACATGGTTGTATTATTGCTAAATGCTGTGGTCCATCACGATTCCATGGAATTCTCTGATCACTCAGTCAGTTACCTACCATCATGTGAAAGCATTTCACTGTGAACAGATCCATGAAAACCAACACAGAAAGACAAGGTGATGGAGCTGGGGGCACAACTCAGTGGTAGAGTCTGCCTGAAGCATGAGGTCTGAGGGTTCAATTCTCAGCACTGCAAACAAGAGGGGAAGAAGGGAAGCAAAGAGGGAAGGGAGGGGGGAAGGAAGGAAGAAAGGAAGGAAGGATGGGTGGAAGGAAGGGAGGAGGAAAGGAAGGAGGGGAGGAAGGAGGGGAGGAAGGAAGTAGAGAAGGAAGGAGAAGAAAAGGAGAGACTGGGCTGGAAAGTGAGTTGAAATGTGTAAAGGCAGACATGATTCTGGGGGCTCCGTTTCAAAGCTTGTAGCTCACACATGAAAGAAACTTCATAGAGGTTTTGAGAAACTTAACAATCCTAAAATGTCACAATTTTTAACTCAGTAAGTTGTGAAACTAAAAGAAACTAACAAAATATCAGCAGCCAAAAAGAAAAAAAATGGTTATTTGGTTTGTTGTTTCAGAGGAAACATCAAAATGCCTTTCTAGTATCTCAAGAGAAGGTGAATTACCAAGTGATGATCATGGGGGCGGGGATTGGGGGGGTTCTTCAGGATACACCCGGTTGTTCTTTGGGAAGTGTTGGGTTTGGACCTGGAGTCCCCTGAGACCAAGAGCCTTGGATGCTCCAGTCCTTTGTATAAAATGGCACAGTCAGCTTTTGCATGTGACCTACCACATCCTTCCCTGAACTTTAATCTCTAGGTCACCTCTACAGAACACAGTGTAAGGGCTGTATGAGTCACTGTCACACTGTATTGTAAAGGGAACTGAAACCAGAAGCCTACACACGTGGTACAGATGAAATCCCCCGAAATTTGTATCTGTACTTGGTTTAATTTACAGACGTGGAACCTACAGGTTAGGGGCCAACTCAATAGCAAAAACTGTAGGAAAAGGCATGGCAGAGGTATGCTGGGAATGTGAGGTATGCCAGGATTATATGATGCTTAAGTAGTTTTTTGGATTATTTTTCATCTTGAAAAAACTTCCCACTTTTTCTAGTCCCATATTCATGATTTCATGCTTTTTAAATTAAATTTTTAATTTTTTTGGAGAATTTCACACATGAGCACTGTATTTCTGTCATTTCCACCCCAGCCATGCCACTGCTTGGCATATGCCCAAAGGACTTCTATCCTACTATGGAGATACTTGCTCAACTGTGTGCTTTGCTGCTCTTCTCACAATAGCTAGGAAATGGAAACAACCTAAATGCCCCTCAGCTGATGAATAGATGATGAAAATGTGGTGCATTTACACAACAGAGTTCTATTCAGCTTTAAAGAAAATGAGATCATGAAATTTGCAGGTAAATGGTTGGAACTGGAACACATTATACTGAATGAGGTGACCAGAGTCAGAGAGACAAATGCTGCATGTTTTCCCGAATTTGTGGATCCTAGCTCTGAATCTTTAGAAATGGGTATATAATCTGAAGTAACTGCAGAAGCCAGGAAAGTGGAAAGGGACTATGGGACGGGGGGGGGATAAGGATCTCTCGAGAGGGGGACAGTAGGATAGTGAGATATGAATAATAGCAAAGTTAGCCAGCGAAGAAGAGAGAAAGGGAGGAAGAGCGTGGACTGGGGGGGGGGGGGGGGGATGAGCTCTAGAGAGGAAGACAGTAGGACACAGGTGTTGTCAAAGGGAAATACAAGTGGGGCCTTTAACTGGGGAGGGGGAAGGATAATACAAGGGAGATGGAGGAGGGAGCAAGAACACCAAGGATGTTTGAAAAAAACATGGAATATATTATTTTAGAAGCACACTTAATGATACACACACACACATATAATGTATAAATATATTTCAAACGGAGTTATGCCACACAGGGTGATAATGCTCCCTTTCACCACCTCAAGAACCAAAGACTAACAAAAACTCCAGTACCAGGCATGGGAAACTTCCCTTCGACCTGTTGGTCAGGATAGTTAAAGACTCCTCCAACAATATAGGCTATTGCCATTGCCCTTGGTGCTTCCCAGACCTTGAAGGTAAGACCCTATTATTGAAGACTCCACACACTTCGGACATGGGACTTGAAGGAATAATGAAGCTGGAACTGACCTGAATGGATGCCTCTCAGATTGTAACCTTCAAATCCACACATATGAACATCTCTTGTCTTCTCATCTGAAGTGACGCAGCCTAGTCCCTGCTGAGTGCTCAGTCCCCCAGCCCCAGCGAACACCTCATGCCTGCGTCCTTCAGCCCACTCACCCTGGACTGAGGAGCCGTTCCACCTGGAAGGCCAATGACCCACAGAGATGGGAAACCAGCCTGCAGCCTCTCGCCTTCCAGCTCAACTCTGCAGCTGTAGTTTCTACTCTGGAGTCTTGGATTTGAGGCCAGTGCTAGGTTTACCTGGAGGACATGCCGGCTCAACTTCTCGCCTTCCCCACCCCGCTTTCCTCATCCTCTGTAAGTTTTTTTCTGACAACACCCTCAATGCGTGCTGTCAGTGTGCACTCAGATTACCATCTTAGTTCTAACAACATGTCCGTGTTGAAGACCTATCTCCTCCTCAATAAAATGTGAACGTCAGAGAGCAGTAGTACTTCAAGACCTGTGTTTCTCATTGCTGTGTTCAATCTACCTGCTGCTTGGTATGTAGTTCATTATGATAACATAGAACGAACTGAGTGAATCCTGATGAGCTTAAATTTCTGTTGCTTTGTACATATTTTCTCTAATGCTCAGGACAACCCTGAGAGGTAGGTATGGTTTTGTCTCCTATAACAAATGGGGAAAGTGAGACACAACATTTTGGTTAAGTTGTTTGCCCAAGGTAATGCAGAAGAATGCTTCAGCTGCTGTCCAGCCCTGTTATCCTCCTCTGGCATGATCCTCTGACCCCCAAGGGAAGGGACCCAGGATTTCTCTGGGTCACTTTGACCATACTTGGGTGTGGATCCCTCCCTGGTCCAGTAAAAGACTGACTGAGCAGATGATAAAAAGACATACAGTACAGAGAATGAATCAGACATATTACAGAGTTGGGGTGGGGCACTTTCCTTGACCCACCCCTGGCCTCTCTCCCAGATTACCTCCTGGAGGAAGAAGAATATCACCACTCCCTCTATAGCAGGGGTCCAGGCTACTCCACAACACAGAGACAGCACTAAGTGTCCAGAGCAAAGAAAGAACCCCTCCCACCCATTAAACTCCTTGCAGAGTCTGTTTCCCTATTCTTTTTTTAAAAATTTATTTATTATTTTTATTTTGTGTGTATGAGTGTATTGCCTGCATGTATGTGAGTAAACCTGTGTTGTGCAATGCCACGGAGGTCAGAAGAGGGCGTCAGATTCCCCTGGAACTGAACCCGGGTCCTCTGCAAGAGCAGTCAGCTCTTAACCACTGCACCATCTCTCCAGCCCCTGTATCCCTATTCTAAAAGTGGCCTCTTCCCAGGTTGCTGATAAGGTGTCATTCCCTACAAGGGACACTTCCTCCCATAGGACTAACAAGACACTCTTATAGTATCTGGCAGACTAGTTCCAAAATCTGTGATTCGCTCTTATGTAACTGTTTCTACCCTGGCAACCAATCCATGACTGCCTACCCCCAAACTCAGTGGAGTGTCTTCAGTTTATTCTTAGAAACATTTCAGGAGATTTAGTAGTGTACTCTCCCCTGGAAATACCTCCCTATGGAAGAATAAGCTAAAGTGCCCACAATGAGCATTTTGTAATATGATTGTGGCAATGAGATTAGCCCATGTGAGACCACATTAAACTGCAACTAGAACAGGGAGTTAGATTTTGTGTACATGTGTGTATGTACATGTTCATGTGGATATGTGTGTATGCATGTGCAGGTATGTGCACATATGTATGCATGTTGATTTGTGCCTTATGAGTGAGTTATGTAACCTCTTAGAGCTCTGGATCCTTATCTGTAGAAGTGGAGCACTGATCTTTCTTCTTAAGATAAATAAAGTGATATGGAAAGGCTCCTGGCATACAGGTGGCTCTCGATAGACGTTTATTTATGCCTTACTTCCTTTAGGCACACAGTAGTTATTAAATATACGCTGTCCAGTGAATATTTAGAGTTCAATTTGGTAGACCCTCAAACACATGGAATGTTTGAAATTGGGAGTAATTTAATGATGATTATTATAAATTTTTTTGCTAGGTCCAGGGATCAGGGAAGTTCTCACCATAAAATATTTGGCATGTCATTCCTGGATGCATAAGTTAGTTACTGCTTTTATTATCTAAGATATAAGTTTTATTGCTCAGGAACTACACTTTGTTTTATAGACAAAGAAGGCGAGGTTTAGAAGAATTAAGAAATTTACATGAGGTCACATGGCAAAATCTTGACACCGGAACCAAACCAGTAGGTTCTGTTATAGAGTCGGTTGGTTTATATGATCCTCTGCAGCCTTATAAGGAGGGGAGAGTCCAGCAATCACGTGTTTCCTGAATGCAGCTAAAATTCATCTTTCTTAATGACAGTGTAAGTAACGTACAGTTACACAAAATTCAAAGCTTTGAAACAGAGCTGCTTTGCTCTTGGAGGAATGGATAAATGTTTCGGGGTGGGGGACGTGGGAAAGCTAGGAGTGTGAGAGGAAAATGAATTGAAGGTGGCATTCTAGGGCAGTCCAAAGCTGGTAGATAACAGAAAGGTCCAACAGAGAGTCTTTTCAGGTTGTTTGTAGTTTAAGATGTAAACAAAGCCTTCTTTTTGTCTCCCACAAAATCTCTCACAAGACTGAGAGATGTTTCCCGGAGGCTTTATGAGGAGTCTCCGCATGGAGTACATGCATGCGATGTTGACCGATGTTGACCGAGCTGTTTTCAAAGCTGGAAGAGATGCAGGGACCCACAGCAGATAAGTGAGGTCCAGCTCTTCTCTTTCTTTCCCCACTCCTCTATGTCTTTCTCATTTACATCCACAGCTTTGTGCTTTATTAATTCAGCTTCTGTTACCAAATACAGTCTTCCCCTCAGGATCTTCATGGTATTCATTCCAGGACTCCTGAAGACACCAAAATCTGCAGGTGCTCAAGTTATTTATGTAGGCTGTCATATTTGCATATCACCTGCACACATTCAGGAGATCCATATACACATCCTCCCATATTCTTTATTTTTAATATTATTGTTTTTATTTATTTATTGAGGTTTTTTTGAGATAAGGTCTTATGTAGTCCAGGCTATTCCCAGACTCACTATGTAGTTGAGGATGACTCTGAACCTTTTTTTTAAAACTTAAAAAAGAATTATGTGTATGAATGTATTGCTTGCATATATGTAAGTACAAATGTGTCATGCAATGCCCTCAGAGGTCAGAAGAGGGTGTTGAATTCTCCTGGAACTGGAGTTACAGGTGGTTGTTAGCTGCCTTGTGGGTGCTGGGAATGGAACCCAGATCTTCTGCTCTTAACCACTGAGCTCTCTCTCCAGCCTCTGAAGTTTTGATTCCCTCTGTTTATACCTCCCAAGTATTAGGATGACAGCAAGCAGCCTCATGGTCGGCTTCTCCAATACACTTTAAATCATCTCTAGATTACTTGTAATATCTAATAGCAATGAAAACGACACATAACTAGTCGCTGTTTACTATACTGCACTTTAAGAAGATTTTTTTTTAACTTTTATTTATGTGTATGTGTTTGCACATGGGTGTGCATGTACCTACAGAGGCCAGAAAAAGGTGTTAGATGCCCTAGAAGCTGGAATTACAGGCATTTGTGAACTGCCTGATATGGGTGCTGGGAACTTAGCTTGGGTTCTCTGTAAGAGCAGCAAGTCCTCTTAACCATCGATCTATCTCTATACTACATTGTTTAGAAAATGATTGTTAAAAAAAGAAGTTTGAGGAACTGAAGAGATGGCTCAGTAAAAATGCTTGCCATGCAAACATGAGGACCTATAGCACTTCATAAAAAGCTGGGCGCAGCCATATGTCCCTGTAATCCTAGTGCTGGGGAAGTAAAGACAGAAGGATCCCTGGGGCTTGCTGGTCAGCTGGTCTAGCTGAATTAGAGAGCTCCAGGTTCAGTGAGAGATCCTTTCTCAAAAACTAAGGTGGACAGCGATAAAGACATCCAACATTGACCTCTGACCTCCACATGCATACAGATATATATGCACCTATGCGCACAGGTGACACACCCATGAACATGTACACACAGATACCATATGCATACACATTCACACTCACACTCACACTCACACACACACACACATACAGAGTCTATACATGATCAGAACAGTTGTGATTTCTTTTTTCAAATCTGGTTTGTTCCTGAGTTTGTTGACTCCTTGGATACAGAGCCTGTGGCTATAGAGAGCCAGCTGTACTGTATGAGGTCCCTTAAGGATCGTTGCTGTTTTTTTCTTTTGAGAGATCATCTCTTGTAACCCGTGGTGGCTTGAACTTGCAACCCTCCTGCCTGAGTCTTCTAAGTGCTGGTCTTACAACACATGAGCACCATGCCTGGCCCCTGTGGTATCTAGATGGGAATATGACAAGGTTCCTTGGGAATTCACTGGAACCTCAAATATCTCCGAATGAAACAGTCAGATATGTGATACTTCCATATAATATAAACAGTAAGGATATTAGTATTTTGGTTATTACAAAATTACCAAATTTCTATTGGGCTATAACTGTATGTGTCCCATTGGTTCCTAACTAAAGTTGTTGTTTTTTTTCCTAACAGATTATAGGCAAACCTCTTTCAAAATAAGTTGGGAGGCTAGAGGATAGGCTTAGTGGTTAAGAGTACTTTCTGCTCTCCCAGAGTACCCAAGTTTGGTTCCTAGCATGCATATCAGGCAGTTCACAGTTGCCTGTAACTCTAGCCTCTGAAAGTACCTGCACATCTCTCTCTCTCTCTCTCTCTCTCTCTCTCTCTCTCTCTCTCTCTAATAAAAATAAAAAGAAATCTCAAAAAACTAAAAAACAAGTTGGGGGCTGAGGTGATGGCTCAGTCATGCAAGTGTGAGGGCCTGAGTTCAAATCCCCAGAACCTATGTAAAGCTGCATGTGTAGTGTGAGCACCTGTAATTCCAGCTGTCCTAGGGAGAGATGGGAGGTAGAAATGGGAGAATCTCGGAAGCTCTCAGGTCAGCAGCAGAAAAACAGCAGAAGAGGCCCTGTCTCAAACAAAGTGGAAGACCAGGGTGATACCCAAGGTTGTCCTCTGATCTCTGCATGCACACTGTGGCATGTGCCTACCTGCACACACACAAACACAAACGTGTGCATATACACATACATGTATGGAACACATACATACACACACATCATACACACACTAAAGAGTTAGTAGGTCCTAACAACATGCCCTCTCATATTACATAGAAATCTGTAACAGATCAGATCACACACTGCTGTTAACAAGGTGGTCAGAGGAACAATTTTGGATCCTATTTAAAATGCTAATATTTCTATGGCTATACCCTATCTCATCTAGAATGTTAATAAGTCCTGCAAATTAGAGACAAATGGACAGAGGATGGATATGGACATCCCGAGCTAGCTGGTGAAGGTTTAGCTACATTGCTCTGGAATATTTAGTTCAGGCTTCTGGGGGTGGGCAATAAAATCAAGTGTTTATTGAGTGTCTGTTTTGTGCTAAATATTGTTCCAGGTACTTGGGACACATCAGAGAATAAAACAAGGAGTCCTGCCCTCATGGTGCTTACAGTCTATCATTCATCACCACTTCACCTACACAGTGCTTGTGACCTTTGGCAAGTCACTGCACCTTTCTGCACCTGTCACAGTTGCCCAATGAGGGAACAAGCAGGTTGGGCTCAGTGGACAATGAGCCTGGAAGAGATGCTGAGCTAGAAACATGCTCCAACCCACCACCCAGACAGCAGAGAGGGCTGACGTTGATTTTTAACAATAAAGTACATGGGTAGAAGGGAGAGGGAGCTGAGCTGCATTGGCTGGTGGGGTTTAGAACTGTTGCTGCTGTTTTGCTTGGTGGCAGCTTTGGTGATGAAGTCCTTGGCTTTTTCTATGGCTGCCAGTGCCATCTCTTCTGCTTTCTCTTTGGCCTCTTTAGTTGTCTCAACAAGTGTTTCGAAGGGGCCTCACCTTGTAGTTTGGCTAAGATGTACTCAAAGCCCTTCATTGTCTTGGTCACATTGCTTTTGAACTGGGCAATGCCAGATGACTGCACAGCTCTGGATACACCAAATAAGCTAGAGGAGACCCAGGCTTCCCAGCGGATTGTGGTTCAACTGCTGAGGTCAGCGTTCACACAGTAAACACTTCATTCTTCCACCATCACCAGTTGGGTGTGATGTTCCAAGGTGAAAGTGGTCATGGTCTGATTCTGTGGGTCCACAATAGAGTCCTTCAGGATGTATGCCATGTGAGCAACGTTGGCAGGAAACAGTTGCTCTGCCCAACATGGCATCCTGTTGGCCTTGGTCAGGAGTCTCCAGGACAGAAGTTCCTGGTCAGGGGTCACCTCCCAGTGCACTATGTCTTCAATGACATGTTTGCTATAGGGATTTGGGTTCTGTTGCCAGAAGACAGTAAACAATTGTTCTCAGGAATTTCAGAGTAAGCTGTGGCCCAGGAAATCCTTCACTATCATCCCCACCCTGGGGGTAGGGAGGAACGGGTGTGTGTGTGTGTGGGGGGGGTTGGAGGTATAGAATAACATGTCTTGGGGAAGCCCAGTATTCTGCATTTTATATTTTATTTTTTTGTCTTTTTGTCTTTTTGAGTCAGGGTCTCCCTGTAGCCCTAGCTGGCCTGGAACTCACTTTGTAGACCAGGGTGGCCTTGAACTCACAGAGATCTGCCTGCCTCCGCCTCCCGAGTGCTGAGATGTTGGAGACCTCTGTTATGCAAAGTGGAAGTCCCTTCACACCGGACAGCTCATGCAGCTTGGGTTATGTGCTGCGGGCTCCTTTCATAGCAAGATGTCTTCCTGACATCTTTCCCGACTCTCCCTTTGAAGTGGCCGACACAAATGCCCTGACATAAACATGGCCTCTGGCTCTAAGTAGACCATGCCTTCCTGTGTGATTTTTCCAGGCGGCCAGCAGTCTAGCAGTGTGGCAGAAATCCACTTCCACATGTAAATAGAATGTCTCACAAAGCATCTAACAGCCAAAGCTTTTACCACTACCCCCATGGTATAAAATATACTAGCCTCCTCTTAACAGTGGGAGATTGGGTCAGAGACTGGATCCCAGAGATTGGGTCCCAGAGAGAATAAAGCTGTAAGCACAGACTGAGCCGAGCCTTGAGTCTTGTGTACCAGTGACTTGAATTCCCCGGAGGGCAGCACTCTCCGTTACCGACCCACGGACACTAGCTTTTGCCATCTCCGTACTCCTTCCCTGCGTGGCTCAGTGCCCAGGAGCCTTGCATCCCGAGGAAGGGTACACGGGTGAAATAGAGACGGGATTCCGGCTGGACAATGCTCCAGTAGCAGAGTAAGCTCTCAGCATCAGAGAAGTTGCCGCAGCCACCAGCTGTCGCCAGCACCAGAAACGCAGGACCCGAAGCAGCTGCCGGGAAAGCCTGCGCTCCCGTCCCCGCTCCCGGAGCCGCTGCTTCCCGGAGCAGTCTGTGGATCCACAGGGAGTGAGCGCACCCCATGCCCGGGAGCCCAGCGCAGTCTCCCCATACTGAGATCACAGGTGTGTGCCACCACACCCAGCTTTTTTTTTAAACAAGTTTTTTTAGGTGATACCAACATTGTTAACAAGTTTTTAGGTGATACCACCATTGTTAGTCTATAACCACACTCTGAGATAAAAGTTCAGTAGATAGTTCTGTTGCTAAAGTTCAGTCTGTGCTACTTTGTTATGGCAGACCTTGCAAAAAGATGATTTTTTAAAAAATCTGAAAGCTAAGAAAAAAAAGCCACATTCAAATATGAAGCTGCAGACTTCATGAATGGTTATCATTAAAAGTGGTGTGAATCAGGAGACCAAAACCCTTCCCTATTTTGAAACACGATGTCTGTCAAAGGCGGCTTGGCAGTGAGAAGAGCTTCTCTGGATCCCACAGCTCTATCTTATGTCTGGCAACATTTTCCCATCATTAGAAACCTCTTATAATCAGGGTGGCACTGCCTACTTCAGTAACTGGGCAACTCAGCTGACCAACATGGTAGGACTTTTTCCAGTCTATATTCCAAGAAAACTAGTTATGTATAGAAGGGTTTGACAGGACGAAAGCCAACATATGGTATGCTTCTAATTAAGAAAGGATCTGTGTATTTTATGGAAACCAAGTCTCTTCATCCTCTCATAGAACTTACCATGCATGCAGGAGAGTTAGCAGGTTGGGCTGTGTCTCCATCTGTCAAACCACAGCAAGTGCAACCTGGTTATAGAGCCAAGAGTTTGACAAAAATAACAAAGGTGTTCTGTGAGGATCAACTGACAATATGAAACTTAAAGAGCATTAAAATCCAGGTGCAGTGATGCAGGCTTCTAGAGACTGAGGCAAGAGGATCACAAGTTCAAGACCAAACTGGGCCTCATACTGAGATCTAGTCTCAAAAAAAAAAAAAAGTATTGGGTACTCTCACTATTTGGAAGTGTCTGTGTCTACACATATTTACTCTTGTCCCTCTTTCCACACAGTCAGTTGTTACACATTTACCATATATATATACTTTATTTAAAAAATAAATATATTTAAAAATAATATATATTGAAAATTTTAGGAAAATGGGTAAGTTGGAAAGTATTACGTGAGGAGACTCAGATTCAGAAGGCAAAACTAGCATGTTCTCTCTCATATGGGAATCCTCTCTAATGTATGTATGCTTGTATGTTATGTAAATAAGAAGGCGTGAGTGTGGAAAGACTAGGAAACTAGACAGGAAGGCCAAGAGGGGAACAAGAGGTGTTGAGAAACGGGAGGGAAAATCATGTGAAGTGAAGCAGAAATGAGGCTCTGGGCATGGGAGGCCACAGAAGAAGGAGGAGGCGGGGGAAAAGGGAGGAGGGAGACAACAAAAACAAGCTTTGTTTGAAAGATGCTGTAATGAAATCTAACACTTTGTGTGGCAATTAAAAAGAAAAGAAAGGAAGAAAACAAAAAACAAGGACATTTGCCTCCATGGGGAGACAGACCATGAACAGACGCACATATCACAGCTAAGATAAATTCAGGTGGTAGTGGTCCGAGCAGAAGACAGAAACTGCTAGGGGACAAGGACCTTGATTTTTGACTGTGGCTGGAAATAAAAAATGTCCTTGATTCTGTCCTGCCAGAAGCCAGAAATGTCAGAAGTTTTGAGAGCTCTGGTTCCTGGTCTAGTTTCTTACTATCTTTCTTCTTTCACACAGCTGTCCGGAAGCTCTATGTGAGGGTGTGAACAAGCCTCCAGTCCAGACACCTGGGATGGATAGGCACATGGATAACTTGAGGGTAGGCTATCTGGACCACCTGCTCCCCTGACCTATGCTTCAACCCAGAGAAGCCCTATTAACCCTTGGACATTGACCCTCAGTGGCAACACTTTTCTTGGGTCTGGCTCTTGCTAAACAGGAGCTCTTCTTGCCCTTGATCTCTTAAGCACTCACCCTATAAACCTAGAACAAACTACTTTCTAAAAAAAAATTCACCCTCCTAGAGGACTGGAGAGATGACTGAATGGTTAAGAGCACTGGCTGTTCGCAGAAGACCTGGGTTCAAATTCCAGCACCCACATGGTGGTTAACAACCAGCCATAACTCCAGTTCCAGGGATCCGAACACCCTCTTCTGTCCTCTGTGGGCACTGAACAATATAGGTGCACTTATATACATGCAGGCATAACACACATACATACACATAAAATAAAAATAAATACATTAAAAATAATATATTAAAACAAACAAACAAAAACCTCACATTGCTGTTATCCATGAAATTCATCCTTCAAATTTGAGAGACACAGGCATTTGAACAGAGCAATACAGTGGCGTGTGGCTTGTGGCTGGAAAAAGTTCATGGGTGGTGGTAATGAATGAAGAAGTAGCCAGCCATGTACAGACCACAGAAGTTCAAAGGCCATGAGAAGGAAGGAATCTGTGTATCAGTATTACTGCCGTTAATAAAATCTGCACACATCTGAGGATTACACCTCCTGGCTTTCCTGACTTGCATCTGGGTAACTGCTCAGGGTCACTATCCCTTTGTCCCCAAAAGAAACACAGATGGTTCTTGACCTCCTCCACAAACTCTCCACAACCGTCAGAGTTCTGTGCAGTGTGGCTAACTGCACATCCTTGCTTATTTTTCCTCTCTGGTACAGTTGGATGCCATGGAACCTATATTTTTCCATTTCTACCATTACTAAACTAACTTTCTTGCACAAGTCTAAACTAGATGATACCTGATGCCTCAGGTCTGCCTTCCCATTCTCTCTCATCATATAGTTATGATCTCTCCTGCTGCCTCATTGCCAGACTTGTTTAATGATATGGTTAAGGGGAAATGATTTTCCTTCTCTATCTTTTGAAAAATGTTTATGCCCCAGTTTTGCTCTGGAATCGATGGCTTCTAAAGTAAAAGGAGCAAGCTTTACACAGGTGTTTTATTTTCATACCTTTGGCAGCTGCTCTGACTTAGTCATTCCTGGTTCCTGACATCTGGAGGCCTGCCTGGGCCCTGGGGGAGAGCTCAAAGGATGCTTCTTGATGGTGGAACATCCAAACCCTTAAATGCCCTTAAGTGCCATGGCTCTCATTCACTCCTTAATGATGGTACAAACGAGTTGCATCTTTCCCATTGCAGACTTGAACTTTGCCAACATCATGAAACAGAACCATTACTATGATGGGTTCAGTCCAACAGGTAAGTGCTTTGGCTCCAGCATGAAAGAACTAATTCCCAATTTAAAATATGATTGCTTTCCTTTTCCCTGTTTTGGGTAGTTTGTTAAAAGGAGAAACTTTTGCCTCTGTGGGTGGAAAGGCTGGTTCCTGTCACTAGCTGTTTGTCTTTGAGACAGCTTCCCCCATCACCACCGCTTATGAGCAAGCCTGTAGTATTTGACTTAGCTCCAGAAATGATCTCCAGAAATGATCAATGGTAAACGTCCACTGCTGACATCAGACCCAGCTGCTTGAAATGTTAGTGCAGCTGCTTCGTGAACTGAGTGCAAATTCTTCCCGCCATTCCACATCGTATGAGAAAATGCTGATTATGAACAACAGGCTCATTATACATTCACTTTTGCTCCTTTTATCACCAGCTCAGATTTCAATAGAATAAAACTTAAGTTCAGGAATATGGAAGCTAAAGCAGAGATATACTCCTGATTCAGAAACTTCTCTGAGTTTTCAGGATCTCTTGAAGGTTTTAGGGAACCCCAAAGAAGATCCCCATTTGCTCAGATAGTGAAAGTTCCTGCTGGGTGAAGGATAACTGTCTCTCTTTCCTGAATGACTGGAGATTTAATATCTCTGTACACTCTGATTGGGCTGGTCCTGGTGGGAGGCTGGTTTCCCTACACTCTGGTCCTACTGGATCCAGAGATGGGGATACACAAGTATTTAAAGCAGAAAGGAGAGTTGAGCAGGCCTCAAAACTTCACCCCACCAAAACTGGGGCAGAATGAGGTAGAGAAAAGTCTCAAAGTACAAGCCCAAAGATGCTTGAGTCCTTTTCAGCCCACGTTCTGACTAGCCTGTTTTGTCCTTAACATCCTGTGTTGATGCAAACGTGATTGCCAAGCATGAGACAAGAGAACACAGACGTCTATTAAATGTGTAATTAAACTTAAACATAGCTCTGCATGTGAGGGGAGTGACAGTCTCTTCTCCCCTCTTTTCTCTACCCTCTCTTATTTTCAAAGAAAAGAGAGAAGGAGGAGGAAGAGGAGGAGGAAGAGGAGGAAGAGGAAGAGGAGGAGAAGGAAGAGGAGGAGGAAGAGGAGGAGGAGGAAGAGGAAGAGGAGGAGGAGGAGGAGGAAGAGGGGGAAGAGGAGGAGGAAGAGGAGGAGGAGGAGGAGGAAGAGGGGGAAGAGGAGGAGGAAGAGGAGGAGGAGGAGGAGGAAGAGGGGGAAGAGGAGGAGGAAGAGGAGGAGGAGGAGGAGGAAGAGGGGGAAGAGGAGGAGGAAGAGGAGGAGGAGGAGGAGGAAGAGGGGGAAGAGGAGGAGGAAGAGGAGGAGGAGGAGGAGGAAGAGGGGGAAGAGGAGGAGGAAGAGGAGGAGGAGGAGGAGGAAGAGGGGGAAGAGGAGGAGGAAGAGGAGGAGGAGGAAGAGGAAGAGGGGGAAGAGGAGGAGGAAGAGGAGGAGGAGGAGGAGGAGGGATAACAACAATAGCAAAAACATGTGCCTTGGTACTCTCAGCTCCCTGCTGTCAATCAGAGCAAAACTGCAGAAATTGGCTATAACTGAAAAGGAAAAATGTCTTTTATGACACATTTTGACATGCTGAATGACAGTAAGATCGTGACTCCTTGCTTCATTTTCTCACATTTCTTTGGTCCATTTTCTTCATTTTTCATAATTTCTCTTGACATTTTCATTTTATGCTTTTCCTCTCTGAGAATAGTCTACAAGTACAGTGACTCTGGATAATAAGTAAGTATTCAAATGAAAAAAGCAGACATTGTATAAAATGGATGACGTGTCCCCAAGTCCATGGTTCCCAAATGGTGCATCAAGGTGCTCTGCCAACTCATAGGAATGCCACAGGAGCCACACAAACTACTAGCTCAGTGTCCCCATTGGATTGTCCAATATATTTTTTTGGTGGTGTTGTGGACTTATGAAGCTGCCTCCACCAGAGCCTGACCCATGACACTGTGTGCAGAGCAATGAGTGACAGGAGACAAGGTGGCATCCAGTCTAATTCCAAGTCTGATACTCTTGGCCCTTCCCCTTTCTGGCTCCTTGAAACCTCCTCGACTGGGGCTAGTGTGTCAGCTTCCTTCTGTCCAGTTTACCCTCACACTCACTGGTTTTAATCTCAGCAGTCTCCAGTGAGGCCTTGTAGCATCTGTGCCCTGAATTTTCTGGGGCCTTGAGCAGAAGTCCCATTCTCTTAAGCTACTTCATGTCTCACTTCCAAAAGGATCTTCTAGGCTAGACCCTGAGGTTCTTAAACTTGGGGGAATTTATTCAGATTAACTGAGCTCACGGAGATAGGCTTACATGCTTTGTTAATGTGGATGGTATTTTATTTGGTAGGTAATTGGAGGTTGCTTAGGTTCATGTTTAGAGGAGACAATTTGTCTAGTGAGGAGGTGGGTAAATGGGAAAGAATGAGTTCTTCTGAGAAAGGGCCTGCATTGTAGGTTTCTACCACTCACAGTGTGAAACAATCTTGTAGGATGTTCAATGTCAATCTTAACTAGATGCTGGAGAAATTCACCATCCATCTCAAGAAGGAATACAACTTTCCTGTACCCCATATTGGTTGGACCTTGTCTATGTTCTGTTGTTCAGGCCTTAGGGACACTTTTAAAATTATAACATTGTGACAAAGACTCTCTCATTGAGCAAACCAGTCAGACCCCTCTGAACCATCTCCTCAGCTAAGCCGTGAAAACTGAGAAAAGGAGGAGGAAGATCATTTTCTAACCTCCACTTTTCTCTCTTGAGTTCATAAAAAGAACTCTCTGACCTTCCTCTCCTGATAGTAGCTTGTGGGACCCTCATTGCAGAGGGATCTGTCCCACTCTATACTCTATACACAGAAGCCAGAAAGAATCTGTACACACAGGCCTTGCTAAGTTAATTACCATCACATCATACCCTTTGTCCTCAGGTCACACTTCTGCCTGACTTTCCACAAAAACAGTTTCCCTGGGTGTTTGGTCTTTGTTTCTGAAGGTTCCATATCACGTAATATTTTGCTTAAATAAATTTGTCATACTTCCCTTTTGTTAATCTGTCTTTCCTTCATGTGGATGCCACATAAACTCTGTGATAGGCGAGGAAAAGTTAATACCTTTTCTCAACATTACATTACTTTTTAAACAAGTGCCAAAACAATTTTTTTTCTTTCATAATTGAAAGGGTGACCAGGAAGTATAAGGTCTTTAAACCATGTTACTTGAAGTATTAAAAGAATTTAGGACTTTTTAACTTTTAAACCAGTCTTGGAGAATGGGATTAATAATTCAAATATTGAATCTAGTTGCTTCAATGCTGCTTTTAGGGGTTGTGCTGGATAGCTTTAGTGTCAACTTGACACACCTGGGTTGAGGGAGCCTCAACTAGGGAATTGCCTCCATTGGACTGGCCTGTGGCCATGTCTGAGGGGCATCTTCTTGATTGTTGAGTGATTTAGGAGGGCCCAGCCCACTGTGGGTGTTGCCACCTCGGGGCAGGTGGGCCTGTGTTGTATAAGAAAGCAAGCTGAGCATGGGCTGGGGGAGCAAGCCATTCCTCCATGGTCTATGGGCTACCTCCTGCCTCCAGGTTCCTGTTCTGAGTTCCTTCTTTGGGCTCCTTGATGAACTATGACCCGGGAGATGTAAAACAAATAAGCCCTTTCCTCCCCAAGTTGGTAGTGGCCAGAGTGTTTTGTCACAGCAATGGAGAAACAAACTAGGACAGGGTATAGATGTTGAAAACTCAAATCCCATAATATGCTTCCAATCATCCTAATTTAATTTTTATTCCTGTTAGGCTATTCAGTCATTTTTATGAAAACTAGAAACAAGAGAAAATGAGTGAATCCCATAGAGTTCTCATTAATAAACAGTTTATGAGGTCAGCGATGTAATTAAAATACAGATAACAGGGATATCCACTGATATTTGTATTGCCTAAGCATGGTCATAGGACTAGGAGCGATACACAGCCAGGTATACCTGGAAGTCCATCCCTCTGGGAGCAGGTCAGTAGGGAGGACTGAGTAGCGAGGACTGAGGAGGCCTCTGGGGAAGTAGAAGGCAGGTTGACAGGGGAGGGCTGATGTCAGGCTAGATAAGTGCAGAGGCTATAACTGCTCATCAGAGTCTTGTCTCAGAGACTGTTAAGAGGAAAAGCTTTATTAACCTTTGGATAGAAAAGAGGCCACTCTGCTTAGTAAGGTCTCTTCTCTCCAAGGAGACATTTACTGGAGTCCAGAAAAGGCTATGCCAAAGGCAGGGCTTAGAAGTCAAGCTTCTCTCTGACACTCTCCTGCCCTCCCATCTTTCACCCTCATTCTTCCCTGAGGCAAGCCACAAAAACTGAAATTTCTCTTCCTAAGCAGGCCACAGAGAGCCAGAACCCCTTTCCTTAAAGCCAAGTGATAAAACTTAATGATTGCTCTAAGATCCCCCCTGCCTTTCTCTGTAAGAGTTGGCTATAAAGAAATTCTTTGCCCTACCTTGCTTGATTGTAGGCCACATCTCCATTACAGAAGAGATCTTCCCCCATATTAGGGGTAAAAGAGAGCTGCTCAGAGAAAGAGCCTCTCTCTTCAACTCTAAACGGAAACTTTGCCTTCTATATGAAAACCAGAAACACACAAAAAAGGATAAAGAACATGTTCCCTTTTTTTTGTTGGCAAGTCTAAAAAGAATAATTCTGAACTTTTTGTGAGACTGAATCTCATGCAGCTCAGGCTGGCCTCAAACTTGCTAATAGCCTAGGTTAGCATTGAACTCCTCATCCACTTCCCTTCACCTACCAAGCTTTGGAATTACAGCATGCACCACCACATCACCCAGCTTTTAGGGGGCTGTCCTTTACAATGCCCTATTTTGTGAGATTGAGGGAGAAGAGTGCACAGTTGGGGATGATGTTTTTGCAGATGTTCAGATATGGTTTAAAAGGGATTTCCTTCCACTCGGGATTTGGGAAACATCTTTCCAGTCTGAGAGGGTTGAGATCATCCTCGGACCAGAAAGAGGAACCTGAGGTCTCCCAGTCAGAATGCTGCTTAAAGATGAAAATGTGGGAAGATCTGCAGGGAGAAGCAGCAGAAGAGTGACTGAATGGCCAACGGCCACATGACGGTCCTTGTGACCAGATGCCAAGGTATCAGCTCAATATTGTACAGCGGATCAGACCCAAACCTCCCTGCGCTCTCATGAATGCTATAGGCTAGTGGTTCTCAAACCTGAATCTACAGAGTCAGTGGAGGGACTGATGAAGCACAGATCCCTGGCTCTACTCCCAGACTTCCATTTCAGTAGGTTCAGTAGGTTGAGGGTGAATTTGAGATTCTAGATTTTTGTGAAATTTCCAGGGAATGAGGATGCTGCTGGTCCAGGGATCAGACTTTCATAGCCATTGCTGTAGGCTACAAAAGAAACCACAGAAAAGCATAGGGAAGCTGAGAAGGCGGCTGTTTAGATATCTTGAAACCTAGGGGATGCATTTGAGGCCAAGGGGCAGGCCCTGAGAAGACAGAGTCCATCACACCTGGGTGGGTGCTTCTCAGACCCCTGTGGGTGGCAGTCTGAGCCCTCTACTGTAGCCTCTCATCCAGGCACAGGGGGTGGAATGAGAACCAGGGGCATAGAAGGGTGTGTGACAGATAGGAACTAGGACTCCGCTTGACAGACTCAAACTGCTAACCAAACCCAAATTTTGCTATTTTATCATTGACCCTGTAGTGAGTAAAACTACACTTATTATTAAGACATTTATGTCTTGAATCCCCCCCCTTCTTTTGTTTCCTTGAGACAGGGTTTCTCTGTAGCCCCTGTTGGCCTGGAACTCACTATGTAGACCAGGCTGATCTTGAACTCACAGAGATCCCCTTGACTCTGCCTCTGGAGTGCTGGTATTAAAAGCACGTGCCACTACATTTGGCAAAACCCCATATATAATATATTATATATATATATATATAATTTTAGAAGCATTTCATTACAGCTTTAACATAATAACAATTTCCAGAGCAAAGATACATCTCTTTCAAAAGTGGCTATACAATTTTTAGGTTCACAGTTGAATTAATACAGTTATACAATATTGAACTTAGTATAAACCCTGTAAGACATAAAATTGAGTTTTTAACTTTTAAAAAAGATCTTCATTTTAAAATACAATGTTTCTTACAGAAAGACTCATTGTTTTTGCTAATAACACAAATGTTGGCACATGCATCTCTTATCTGTATGTATCTGATTATTACTACTCATAGTCAATTGCACTCAGATCCTTGGCACCTGTGTATGGACATAAAGTCATCAGGTAGATTTCAATGGTAATGTTTGACACCTCTCCTAATTAACAACAACAAAAAACCCCCTGTTTTAGAAAACAAAGATGTATTGGTGTTTTATCAGTGAATATGAACATAGGGTAGTAGGAAACACTTCCTAATTTTGCTCACAGTTCTGGGGGGGAAATCCCTTTCTGGATGACAAGAGGGACTGTAACCAAAAAGAAGCAAATGGATGAAATGTTCTGATCAGGGAAGAAAGTGCTGCCTGGGAGCTTTTTCTCTACCTATTTCTTTCCAAGGTCAAGAATTCCAAGACAAGAAGTTTGCAGTCACAGCACACAGCCAAGGTTTATTGAAGCAAAAACAGCACTCCACACAGCACTCAAAGACAAACTCCCCATAAGGGGAGGAGATCCAGAGCTGGAGCACCATCCACCCACTTGGAGAGTCTGGGCTTTTATATTCTATAGGGTAAGAGATGGGTCAGGATTGTGCTCCCCTTCCCCTCCTTGGATTGGACAGGGCAAGATGCATACTGCTGGTTGGTTCACAAATATAAAAGCAGGAATCTGATTGGGTTAAGCAAGGGCAGGAAGTTTCAAATTCCCAACAGGGAGTGCCTGCTGGAGAGGAGGGCAACTTTGGACAAGAACCCAGGAGTAGGCCATCTTGGATGAATGTGAAAGTAATTGGAACTCATTCGAATCTAGTCATGGACCCCCTTCCCTGACTGCCTGAATTAAAACTCCTATTATCTCCTATTCTTCAGAAGGATCACAGAGTGAGAAGACCTGACCTGGATCAATGGGCCTGGGATCCTATGGTATTGTAATACATGTCTACATATCTCATTCATTACTCCCTCCTCAAAGCAGGCCACAGAAACTCAAATTCTTCTTCTCTGAGGAGGATCATAGAAACTCAAATCATCCCCCACCTTTCTGTCTTGCAGTTAGCCATAAAGAAATTCTCTTGCCTGATAGCAGATCATAAAACTCCCACTGCAGAAGGGATACATGGGAGGAAAGAATGCTGCACAGAGAGGCCAAGAAGAATCTGGACAGACAGGCCTGTTGTGTTTCCCACTCAGTCTGTTAGTGTTTGAGCAAGTCCTTTGTGTCCACTCAGATTTCTGCATGGTTGTCCATGCTTTAATCATGTTTATGCAATGAAATCTCCATGAAAAAATCCAGAAGGAGAGTTCTTGGAGACCTTCAAGATAGCTTGAACATATGAATATTCCTGGAGGGTGGGAGCGGAAAGGGGGGTATGAGAGCCCTGCACCTTTCTCACCACACCTTACCATGCATCTCTCTACCCAGTCATTCAGAATACATTTGCAATACACAATGATCACAAGCCTTCCCTGAAAATCAATTGCACCTGAGGAGAGTTTGGGGGCCGTTTATAGCCTCTAAGTCAGAATCACAGGTAAAGGAACCTGGGGCTTCTGATTAACATATGATGCAAGGGGAAGGGCAGTGTTGGGGACTGAGCCCTTGCCTGTGGGATCTGACACTCTCTTCAGGTCAGAACAGAATTGGATGGCATCCAGTTTGTGCTCTCTTGCTTGTATGGTGTGGGGAATGATCTGTGATCTATGCTGTGAGTGTAGCAGGAGAAACTGAGTTCAAGTTTGTTTCCTAATAACTTCCATGGATAACTCTTGTCTTGAAATATTTGAAAAAAAAAAACTGATCTTTGGGGTGATTTTATTTATCTTTTTGAGCCAAAATAGGACAAATAGGTGAAACTATAAAGATACTGTGTCAGATAGCTTCCGTTGTCAGTTTGACACATCTGAGAAGAGGGAACCTTGACTGAGGGATTTCCTCCATTGATTGGTCTGTGGGCATGTCTGTGAGGCATTTTCTTGGTTGCTGAGTGATGTGGAAGGGCCCAGCCCACTGTGGGTGGTGCTGTCCTTGGGCAGGTGGTCCTGGATTGTATAAGAAAGCAGGCTGAGCATCTATGGTCTGTGCTTCAGCTCCTGAATCCAGGTTCCTGCCCTGACTTCCCTCAGTGAGGGACTGTGATTGGGACATGTAAGCCAAATGAGCCTTTTTTCCCCCAAGCTGGTTTTGGTCAAAGTGTTTTCTCACAGCAATAAAGAAGCAAACCAGGTCAGATACTAATTTTTAAAGAATAAGTGAAGTATGTCTTTAACAATTAGAGATTTTGATCATAAAATGGACTGAACAAAATAACAAATTTCCCCCTAAAAGCATATATGAGATATTAATGTTATTACCTAAGGCTTGATAAAGATACTTATCAAAACAGATAAAATTATGACCATCATTAAGCCGTAAAATGAACATGTGTTAAAGATTCTCCCATTTACTGAGAGAACTGGGATAATGACAAATGGTTTGAAAAAGAACCCAAATAGCAGGCATACTTTTATCTCAGAAATACAGAAACTAATTTCCCGATAGATGGAAAACAAAACTGGATTTTGTTTCTCTGTCACTAGGTAGAATTTATTTGCAAGTCTATGGCTAAGTTTATGTGCATTTTATCATTTTTGTATAATTTACATAATAACAGATAAATCAGTTTCTGGAGGCTCAAGTGTTGTGCCAAAAGACCATGGTTCTTTTTTTTTTTTAAAGTATTTTATTTATCATTAACAGTGTGGGACATATGTGTGTATGGGTGTGTGTGTTTGTGTGTGTGTGTGTGTGTGTATGTCTAGATGCACCCATGCCACTGTCTATACATGGAGGTCAGAGAACAACTTTTAGGAGTCAATTCTCTCCTTTCACTGTGGTTTGGAGATTGAACTCTGATCATCAGGCTTGTGTAGCAAGTACTTTTACCCACTGAGCCTGTCACTAGCCCTCTTTGGCTTATTTTGAAGTCTAAATTTTTCTTCAATTTTCCTCTTTTTGATAAAAAGTAATCTCAAAGCAATGTTATTCATGATCACAAAATAAGACTAGTCCTTGGAATGTAGCCTGATTATATATACAGGTATGAGAATTCACCATGTCGTCCACTTTACATGTTTTCATCAGGAATCCAATTGGCCTTTTAAAGACCTATCTTATTTGCTAAGAAACTCTCCACTAGATTTCACTTACAGTACTTACAGATCTGGCCATTTTCCTCCTTACCTGTGAGGCTGGGACTTTTTTAGCCCAAATAGCTGGAACCTTTTTCTAGGTCTTCATGATTGTTGGCTTTTTCAAAGTGCTTAAAAGAGCTGATTATATGAGCATCATTTTCAATATTGACACTCCAGGGCATGGTTAAAGAACAACTCTTTCCTATAATGACATGTTCTTAATGACTGCAACAAATGAACGCAGACAGTGGTTAAAAACAGTACACATCGCTGGGCTTGGTGGCGCACGCCTTTAATCCCAGCACTCAGGAGGCAGAGACAGGCGGATCCTCTGTGAGTTCAAGGCCAGCCTGGTCTACAGAGTTAGTTCCAGGCAGCTGGAGCTACAGGGAGACCCTGTTTCAAAAAGACCAAAAAAAAAAAAAAAAAAGAAAAAAAAAACAAAAACAAACAAACAAAAAAGCACACATTTATTGCTTTATATACAGTAAAGTTTAGAAGTCTGAAATGGGTTCAGAATTAGGGGGTTGCACTCCTCATGGAAACCAGGAGAGCATGCATTCTTTGTTTATTTATTTTTTCCTTTCCCTCTTTTGGAGGCTGCTTATCTTTGGCTTGTAATTCCCTTCCTTGTCTCGCAAGCCAGCAGTACAAGATCTCTCTGTGTCTGTTTCTGTCTCTCTCTGTCTATGTATCTTTCCCGCTCTCTCATATAAGTGAAAATAGTTAACGTAGACATGCAATCAAGCATTAAAAGGACTAACAAATTACTTAGCAGATTTCTGTAATGTAAAAACTAATTTACAATAATTAGATCATAAGCCAAATTTCCCATCATCGCTGCTGCCGATGGGGCAAAACTAAGCCATAAACAAAGAAAAAAATAAAAACCAAACACAAAATGAATAGAAAGAAAATTCAAACTAGAAGCACAAGAAAGGGGCTTAGTTCTGTTACATGGATCTACATCTAGAGATGGAGAGTAGGCATCCTGGACTTGCTGTCCATAGGCTGATGGAGCTTGCTAGACTCTGTCAGGTGAATCCAATGTATAGCTCAGTAAAAGACCTCCAAATTTTCTAAAAGGGGAAATTTCTAAAAGGATACTTTTTATTTTTTCTGATTTTTTTTTCTTTTTGAGACAGGGTCTCCCTGTAGCCCCAGCTGACCTGGAACTTGCTATATAGACCAGGTTGGCTTCAAACTCACAGAGATCCGCCTACCTCTGCCTCCCAAGTGCCAGGATTAAAGACCTGCTCCACCATGCCTGGCAAAAGGATAATTTTCTAAAAGGGAAAATCTTTACCATCATTTGGATACAAAAGTAAACATGTATGAAAGATATTATTCAGTGAGGGAACCAAGCAGGTGTTACAGCTGATCCAAACGTGGATTCAAAGGACAAATGTATTTGTGAGGAATATTGAAATGAATTTTCGATTGGATTAAAAACGGCCTTTTCACAGTGACTCTGTATGTCTGCAGTAAGGAATTGTATGCGTTGCTATTTGCCTCCTGTACCAACCAGAGTTGCAAAATAGCCTAGCCAGATCATCTCTGAAGTGGCAGCTTTCCCTGGAAAGGATGCTCAGAATTTTCCTGCTGATTTCAAAGTCCTAAATATTTCTGTAGTACTGGCTCAGTTCAACAATAATGCACATTTTTACACAATGAGAGGCTCATGTAGTAGCGGTTAAAGGCACATACCCAATGCCTTGGCCCCTAGGCAGAAGTTGTGTTCCACCATTTTTCGCAGCCCTGTCAACCATTTTCAGTAATGCAGTGACTAAGCAGGAATCAGCAAACAACAGGCCAAGGACTAGATCCAACCTGTTGCCTGTTTTTGACAAGTTCGTCAGCTTAAAATGTTTTTACATTTTTAAATGATTGGGAAAAAAACAATAAAATATTTTGTGACACATGAAAACGATAAGGAATTCAAATTGCAATGCCCATTAAAAAAAAGTTTTCTTTGAGCAAAACCATGTTCATTTGTTTGCAAGTTGTCGGTGGCTGTTTTCACTCTGCACTGACAGTGCTGAGTTGCTGTGACAGGCACCATCTGGCCTGCAGAGCCTGGAATACTCACAATCTATTTCTTTATAGAAAAGGCTTACCAATTCCTATTTTCTCTGCACTAGACTTTGGTAAGCCTTATTTTGTTCATCTGTAAAATGAGAATAAAAATGCTCCTTGACTCATAGACTTGTAGTGAAAGTTAACTTAGATAAGAGATAGAAAGCCCCTTCAATAGGACCGCATATAAAAAAACTCTCAAGCAGCTCTAACTAATCAGACTAAGCTGCTTATATAGATGCTGGGATATAACTGTGCCCCTTTTTTGCTTTGAGGGAATAATATTCTAGTTTTATTTCTGTTGCTGTGACAAATATGTAGACAAAAAAAAAAAAAAAAACCAAAAAAAAAAAAAAAAAACCAAAAACAAAAAAACAAAACCAAAAACCACATAAGGGAGGAAAGGTTTTATTTGGCTTATAATTCCAGGTTACAGTCCATGATTGAGAGGACGCTAAGGCAGGAACTCAAGTAGTTAGTTACATTACATCTGCTGTCAAAAGCAGAGAGGGATCAATACACCCCTGCTGCCTGCGGAGAGGAGTGAATGCACCCAGGCTGCCGGTTTGCTTGTTCTCAGCCAGCGTCTTCACTGTTGCACAGTTTAGGCCTGGCCCATGAAACGATGTTGCTCACCTTCAGGGTGGGTCTTCCATCCCACCTCAATTAAGGCAATCCAGAAGATAATACTCCCACCACCCCTGAGACATGCCCACAGGCCAACCTGATCTAGGCATCCCTCATTCATCAGAGTTTCTTCCTAGGTGATTCTAGGTTGTAACAGGTTGACATTTAAAACTAACAAGCACAAGGGAGTCACCAAGTCAGGCTGATATAATTGTTTATGTCATGCCTGTCTATGTCAACAAATGTAAAGCATACATTTACTTAGCACATTTTATATCTTGGGCATTATTATGAGTTTCTTATGTAAGTTACTTAGTTTTATGTTTACAACAATCTTATAAAATGGGTGGGTACGATTGTTATTGTTTCTATTTTGTAGGTGAGAAAACCAGGACTCAAAGAGCTTAAGTGGGGCTGGGGAGAGAGCACAGCAGGTAAAGAGCTTGTCTTACAAGTATGATGACCCGAGTTCAATCCCCAGAACCTAGGTGAAAAAGCCAGGCATGGTGACACGTGCCTGTCCTCCCAGTGCTGGGAGGCAGTGACAGATGGATCCTTGGGACTTGCTAGGAAGTTTGGCCTACCTGGTGAGCTTCAGGGCAGTGAGAGACCCCTGTGTGGAAAAATTAAGGTGGATCACTCCTGAGGAACCATACCCAAGATTGTCCTCTGGCCTCCATTTGCATGCTCACATATACGTGCACTTGCACACACACAAACATGTAGACACACACACACACACACACACACACTCGAGCTTAAATAATTTATTCTAGGTAAGCAATGGGACTAGATCCAAGCCTAGGCCATCAGCTTATGTTGCCATCTACCTGGAGAACACCCCTCTTCGGTGGAGAGGAGGCCAGCTCACTGAAGAAGGACCCATGATGTGGCATTGCACGACACGGGTGCATTGTGTCACATACATGAGGGCAATTCACTCATACACATAAAATAAAAATAATAAAATATTTTTTAAAAAGGAAGAAAGAAATTGAATCCTTTAAGAGCTCCCCTCAGTTGGCTACTTGGTTTTGTTTGAAACTAGTTTTAGTTGGTTTTTCTGTCAGCAGAGATACAAATGTACTAAAAAAAAAAAAACACTAAAAAAAGTCATGCTTGTTTTCCTCCAGCAGCCCACAAGACAGGGAGAGGGGAATAGAGAAGCAAACAGGGCTAAAATGAAGTCATGTTTAAATGATGTGGGAGTGCAGAGGTAAGGTTCAACACAGTGTCAATCAGGAAAGACTGGCTGTGTGTCCTTTGGTGTCTGGCACTGGGCTCAGTCCCTTTTTGTTCCTTGAGATTTCAAGCAGGAAGCAATAATTTGTGTCCTTCAAAGCTTGGACTTTTTATTTGTGCCTCTTCTGTGCTGTGCCTCTTCTCATGGACTCATGAGGTCTGAGGAGGATTCCTGGTTGACTCCTCTGTGATGTGGCATTATTTGGGGTTTATAATTAAGACTATTATGCTGCTGCTGCTGCACCGAGGCCAACAAATGGGCGAGGGAAAGCAGTTGTTAAAATATAAAAATGCAATAAAAATCATGCGCGTCTTTCTACTAAACAAATTATATACCAACTGATATTTTAAGGACTAACTTATTAAAAGGGGGTCCAATTATATCTTCCTTTCACAATGCAGGTAGTTCTTTAGCCACAATTATTTGTTGTTGGAAAATTGCTTTCACAAATAATTGCATCCCCACTTGTCTAATTGTAGGATGAAAATGAAGGGCAAACAGTTAATTATTTCTCAGATATCTGATGCTGCTTGTCATTAGCTGGTCATGGCACAAGCGATTACGAAGGCTGTTCTTTGCCTATGAAGGGTGGGGGCCTGGGTGACACAGCCCATTGGGTGTGGACTTCAAGGAGAACCCCTTCTAACCTCTGTAAGAGTTGCTTTTCTTTGAAGAGACATTTGTCTTCCATGTCTACCTTTCGTTTTGCACTAGCTGAGCTTTTTTCTGTGACTTCATTGGTTCTGACTTATTTTTGTTTGTTTTGTTTTTTTGAGACAGGGTCTCATTGCAGCCCTAGCTGGTCTGGAATTCGCTATCTTGACTATTCCAGGTTGACCTCAGTCTCTCAGAGATCCACCTGCCTCTACTTCCCCAGTCCTGGGATTAAAGGCCTGTGCCACCACACCCCACTGGTTATGACTTCTTTGAGAATCATCTTGTGAGCTTTTAGGGTGTATGTACGTGCATGCTGGCATGTTTACTTTTTCCATTTTAAATCGCTTTCTTCATTTTTCTCTCCCAACTTTCCTCACGTGGTGTAAGACAAACAATTTTTTATTTACGGGAGTGGTAAATACAAGATAGGAATATTTCTTCTCTCAAGAAGACCAGTGTGTTCACATTGGGAGCAAAAGAAGAAAATCCATAATAACAAAGAGACAAAGTGGAAAAGGAAGGGTCTGAAAGCGTGTGTGTTCCCGTGGAAGAGTTCACGTATGGGTTTTGCTTTTGTGATGAAGTCACTATTACCCACAGAGCTGTGTGGGAAAGACAGCAAGCATAAATAACAGCAAAGCTAGCATTCTAATTTGAGAACTTTATCTTTTTAAGAATGCAGTCATCAGAAATAAGAACAGCTCTGACTGAAATAATGTACTCAGTGTGAAAGTGGAATAACTGAGATTAGAATTCTGAATTATTTCTGGTCCAGAGCATCCCTGCCCCACCCCACCTCATCTCCATCCCCTGCAAGATCTGTTAGCTCTTTGATCAGCTGTTGCTTCTGTGATGGCCAGCCTCATTCTTGTGAGATGCTCTTAGGATTTCTGCTCTGTAAAGATAAATTCCACGGGCTTAAATGTCTTTATCCTTTCTTCAGATATGTTCCATCCAGTTGCATAATGAGACTCTGGAGAGTAAAATTTCTCCAATGAAAATACGATCTTCCAATTATAATCCTTCACCCTGATTCACTTTCTTGTATACACATTTTGTGTCTATTCTTTTGATCATTGTGCTACCCCCATTACATATAAATTATTTTAAACCAGTTTTATAGATATTGGAAGTCTAGGAGCACTATGATATAATTGGGAGAAAATCACAGAATTAAGAGTTTCTCTCAAAACATTAACTTTTGAGGATATATTAAAGAAAAATAAGATATGACATCTGTTAACATAGTTATTACAAAAACAAATGGCAAAGCAGCGAACAAGTGTTGGAGAAGCAGGGAGCTTCATGCATGGCTGGCAGAATGTAAAATGGTACATTTGCCATGAGATAGCTGTTTTTGAGGAAGTTAAGTCTAGAGCTAGTGTGTGATCTGGCCCTTACATACATACCCTAAGGAACTGATAACAGGGACTCAGCAGTGTTCACAGCAACATTATCCAGAACAGCTCCAAAGTAAAAACAACCCCAAATACTTATGAGCTGATGAAGAGATGACAAAAGTATGATCGATGTATACAATAGACTAGCATTCAGCCATGAAAATAAATGATTCTGGTACATGTCACAACATAGATGAGCATTGAAAACACGATGGCAAGTGAACTAAGGCAGACAGAAAAGCACAGGCGTTGTATCACCCCACCTACATGAGGAACCTAGGACATGCAAATGTGTGGGGACAGAAAGTAGACTGCAGATTGCCAGGACCTGGAGCAAGAATGGAGCGGATGGTTTCTGTTTAAGGGCAGAGTTTCTGTTTGGCATGATGGCATTATGTGGGGACAGAAAGTAGGCTGCAGATTGCCAGGACCTGGAGCAAGGATGAGCGGATGGTTTCTGTTTAAGGGCAGAGTTTCTGTTTGGCATGATGGCATTCTGGAAATGGACAGTGGTGTGGTCTCACAACATTGTGATTGTACTTATGCCCCTCAATGGTGAAAGTGATTAATTTTTCTGTGCATTATACGTCAATAAAAAAAGATGAGGGGCTCATCTTTTAAGCTCATGGTCTTTATAAAAACAGAACACTAGGCTAAATCAGGCTCCTGGGTTGTAGTTGCCAACCACTACTCCAAGGTAGGGGACGACAAGTTAGGCAGAAGCTGAAATGAGTGAGCTAGTTTAGAGCATCTGCCACAGTAGGGAGAAGCACTTTCCAGCTATCAGCTGTGTTTACTTGCTCTTCTAGAAATTCAAGTTCCTCTGCATGAACTTTAAAACTTTTTCACTCTCCAAATTTCTGTATGTCCTTAATTGATTAACCCGTTTCCTTTCACCTCGGGCATGGTGAGACTGACTCCAGGTCTTTTTCTTCTGATTCCAACTCCTCCCATCCTTCTAGATTCTTGTCCCATTAATCATCCCTTCCCTCCACTAGTTTCTTTCAGCAACAAGTCTGCCCGTGTTTCCTCTAACATGAAAGAACTTTCCACTTTGAGTCCCTCCAGCTACTGTTTTTCTCTTTCTTTCTTTATACCATCAACTTTTGGGGGCGGGGGGAAGAGTAGTTTTCACCAGAGCTACTAAACTAAATGAAAGAGACACGAGTCTACCCACTCATCCCTTATTGCAATCTGACTTCCTGTGGATGGAACTGTCCTTTAAAGGTATTTCCTGCCTATAAATCCAGGAAGCTCACATATAGCTGCTTCCTGTCTGAACTTTCTGCCTTGTGGAGCGTGTTAAGTATTTCTTTTGGGATCCTTCTCAAATACATCCATATTTACTGAGCTCTTACCCTTTGTCAGCACCAAGTTGGGAGCTGAGGTCTTTCTGTCCTTGACCTGCTTTCTGCAGTTCCCTTGAGCATCTTTACTTATGCAAGGTCTTTCCTCAGGAACTTTTCTCTTGGCATTGAGAACTCCAATGAATTACAGCATTGATGGTTGGAACTCTACAATTAAGAAGATAGTCTCAAGTGCTTTATGTAACTCAGTAAGCCATAAAAGTTGTGCTTCTTCTGTTGAAATAAAGGCTTCTTAATTCTCCATTCTTTTTAAATAAGATAATAAATAAATAAATAAATAAATTAGCTCATTCTATGCCAGGTCTGTTTTAAGAGCTTCACCTGGATGAACTTATCTGATCTGTGAAGTAGATGCTATGACCATTCCTGGTTTACAGATGAGAAAACTGAGATACAGAAAGATAACCGGAAGTTCTACTGTTAGTAGGAGGCTGCCCTGGGATGTAAACCAGGTAGTTTGCATGTAGAGCTCTGTCTCTTTATATGCTCCTGCCTGTCCTGAGCTCATGTATGTCCTCCATGCTGACTACCCAGGGTATGACTCCACTTTTAATTAACATCTGGACAAGTTCTCTGTTTGTGGGACCCAGACAAAAGAATAACTGGAGACCTATATTCCAGGTGTCTAAAATGGTTAAAGTTATAAACAGAGACACCAACCTTTAGATATACTATCACTCTGCCTTGACAAATACATCTTCTTAACAATTTGGTTCTGATTGAGAATTTCTAGACTCTGTGAAGTTTGTGATGGAACATGGTTGCTGGAGAAGCTGGCCCCTAGCCCCTGGGCTACCCTTATCTCCCCTTCTTTCCCACTTCATAGTGGGAGGAAGACTCTGCCTGCACAACCTGCACACCATGGACCCCCTGTACCAGGCTGGCCCTTCCTCTAACATGGCATTTCTCATAATGAGATGCAGATCTTTCTCCTTTTCCAATCTGTTACAGATCAGTGCTTCTTTTAGGATAATAAAAATGAATTCCTAAAAACTGAACTAAAATGAATTCCTTAACATCGAAATAAAAGCAAAACATTCAAAATAAAAATCGATGTTTTTATTGTTAAATCCACGTATTATTGGATTTTTTACATATAAATTTACATTTCATTAGGTCAAATCGGGTCAAACATGAGAGAAAAAAATTGCAAAAATCTACATGTTGTTCCTGAAAGTGGGTGTAGAGAAAATGACCACAGACTGTGTCTTCTAAATTTGTAACTTTCGATTGTTCCATGGTTGTAACTAAACAAAAATTTATATCTTAACACTGTGAATATTGGTTCTCTCAAAATCTAATGGCTTTAATATGACAGATGAGCTTGCTTGTCAGTTCTTCAGTTTTCTTTCCTACGGGGGAATTTTAACAGAATGAAAGAAGATATTGCAAAATAATCCTAACAAGCCCAGATAATCATTTTTAACTTTTTATATAGAATATGGAACATTTATTTCTAATCCTTTATCAATAGGCAGTTAAAACAACTTACTCTCTAAAATTATGCTGCTATTTAAATGATCTTTCTGTGAAAGAAAAGAATTTCAGATCCAGGAATTTCAATATTCTGGCGACTTCTGTCTTCACGAAGGAAGTGGTTTGTTGATTTACCACAAAGTCCTCACTCTGGGTAACGGATGCAGAAGGCTTTCCAGTCATTGCAGCTGTGCCTTCAGAATATAATCCTACTCCAGACACATTTATGGACAATATAATCCTTTCTGGTTTTATGTAGTCCACAGATGTGTTTATTGGCCATAAGACTTAGAAAATAAAAGAGCTCTTTCTTCTCAACGGCAGTGATATTTAAATCATAGCCAAGATAGGTCATAACATCTGTGCATTCATCCAGTTGCAATAAAAATACTTCGCCAGTTTTATTTTCTCTGTGACTTAGTCTACCATAGCATTAACCAATCTCCAAGTATGTCGAGCTATAGTTTCACTAGAAAATGCACTTGAACTCCCACCCACTATTTTTAAGCCAGCAACTTTGGTGCGGTCCTGCATCCGTGTCTTGGCAATGGTGCGAATACTTGATCTTCACCACTCAAATGCTACTGTGTCAGAAGCCTGCAAATCTGTTTGGATGTGAAACAGTTCACATCTGCTTCTGCTGTGGATTTTCACTCACACTCTTCATTTGAAAACGTTCTTTGGACTTTGGACTTGTTTCCTACATTTGGTATGCAAATGCTGCTTATGTTTTGATGATTTCATTTAACTATAGTGTACTATCTGCAGAAACATACTGATGATGTATTCATTTTTAATTTTTGTATAAGATATGGAACAAAATTCATCTAATTTGAGTTAGTACAGTTCCAATGATAATACATTACAGTTTTAGCATAACTTAATTCTGCCATCAATTGAACTAAGCACTTGAGGAATTATACTCCTGAATAATACTAATATAAGCTCTTTTTACTTCATTTCCTTTTTTTTTCTTTTTAGATAGGGTCTCCCTATAGCCCCAGCTGGCCTGGAACTCACTAAGTAGAGCAGGCTGGCCTTGAACTCACAGAGATCCACCTGCCTCTGCCTCCCAAGTGCTGGGATTAAAGGCATGTGCCACCATGCCCAACTTTTACTTCATTTCTTCCAAATGAACTTTCATTGTCATGATATAACAATGCTACTGTCACACTTTGAGATATGTATCTATTCTCAGAAAAGAAGTCTTATAAAGCTCATTTCCCATGTAAATTAGGGTTAAAAATTAATTGTATGAAGTTTATTTCCTTAATTTAGCTCTTGTGTCAAGAAACAATGCCAGATAGGCGATATCTTCTTTTGAGTTGTTGGCCAGGGTTGCCCAAGAGACTCCGAGACAGTAACCCAGCATAAAACTGGGAAAATGAACAGCAGACCTCACTCTTATCTAAAGGAATATTGACAACTGATTGCTGCTAGTTGAAGAACAGCTGACCCTCCTAAAACAAAGACCTCTAGACAGGCTGACTAGATTCACCAGATGGACAAGCACAGGGGAACGGCTGGGGGTGCCAACACACAGTGGACAGTAGCAGGGAAGACAGAGTAAAAGGGCTCTAGTGGAAGGGGGGAGAGGCTATGGGAGGGTGCCATCTGGGAAGTGGGTATATAGATGAATAAGATGGTTTGGGATGTTCTGCATGACATACACACAAAAAAATCAACAAATTAAAAAATGAGTTATATTTGAGGAGGAAGCATAAAAATTTACGTCATGTTAAGTAGTAGAGGTGATAAACATTACCATTGAAATCTACCCAATGACTTTATATCCATACACAGGTGCCAGGGATACGAGTGCAACTGACCATGACTAGTAATAATCAGATACATACAGATTAGAGATGCATGCACCAACATCTAAGTATTATTAGCAAAAACGAGTCTCTGTAAGAAATGGTATATTTTAAAATGAAATGGAGATCTTTTTTTAAAGGTTAAATTGAGCTCAATTTTGTATAACAGTATTAATTCAACTGTGATCCTAAAAATTTTATAGCCACTTTTGAAAGAGATGTATCTTTGCTCTGGAAATTGTTATTGAGTATGTTAAAGCTGTAATGAAATGTTTCTTCTGAAAAAAAACAAAAACAAAAAAAACAGGCCAGGGGTTGCAGAGATGGCTCAGCAGCTAAGAGCACTGGCTGCTCTTACAGAGGGCCTGGGTTCAGTTCCCAGCACCTACATGGTGGCTAACAACCATCCATAACCCCAGTTGCAGGAGATATGATGCCTTCTCTGGCCTCTGTGGGCATTGTACAACACTAGTGCACTTATATACATGTAAGCAAAAAACTCACAAATATAAAATAAAAATAAAATAAAATTTAAAACTTGCCTGATTAAAATATGAAATAATAAAAGTAATGTCATAATAATAAAGAATTTTTTTTATTAAATATGCACAATTTAGGCGTGTGGTGGTGCATGCCTTTAGTCCCAGCACTTGGGAGGCAGAGGCAGGCAGATCTCTGTGAGTTTAAGGCCAGCCTGGTCTACATAGTGAGTTCCAGGCCAGCTGGGGGTACTGGGAGACCCTGTTGCAAAAGACCAATAATAATAATAAAAATAAATAAATATTCACAATTTTTGTCAATTTAAAAATAAATAAACCCTTTTAAAAAAGAAATGTTTCCAGTTATATTTTACCCACTTTTAGGTTCTCGGTACCTGAAATTAAGATATCCCCTGTTGGAGGCTGGGGAAATAAGTCAATCTGTAAAACACTTGCTGTGTGAGCAGGAGGACTTGAGTTCAGATCCCTATCACCCACATAAAAGCCAGTCATGGTATCACATGTCTGTAACCCCAGTGCTGAGGGGATGGAAACAGGAGGACCTTAGGGGCTTGCTGGCCACCCAATCTTGCTGAAATAGCTAATCCCAGGTTCCTTGAGAGACCCTGTCTTCAAAACGAGGTGGGCAGTGATAGAAGAAGACAGCCAATGTCAACCACTGACCTCCAAACGCATGTGCACACGTGTTCACATGTGCCCCCACCCCAGCCCCGCTAGAAAGGATCCTACTGTCCTTGACAGTAGGCAATTTGTATCACATAGGACCCATGATTCAATTTTGGTCTTATCCTATCTGGGCTGTGTCCTTCTTTTAAAAATTATTTTATATTCTATTATTATTATTATTATTATTATTATTGGTGTTTTGAGATAGGGACTCCCTGTAGCCCCAGGTGGTCTGGAACTCACTATGAAGACCAGGCTGGCCTCAAACTCACGGAGATCCTCTTGCCTCTGCCTCCCAAGTGCTGGGACTAAAAGTGTGTGCCACCACGCCAGGCACATATTTTATTTATTTTTATTTTATGTGTATGAAAGTATAGCTTGCATGTAGGTAGGTGCACCCATGAGGTTGAAAGAGGGCATGAGATCCCCCGGAACTGGAGTTACAGATGATTGTTAGCTGCTATGCAAGTGCTGGGAATTGAACCCAGGTCCTCTAAACCACTGAGCCATCTCTTCAGCCTCAACTGTGCCCTTTTTAATGAGCTGATGTCCCGTGTAAAACAGGCACAGAAGTTCTTAAAGGCTTACTCTCAACTTTTATCCCATGTGTCACAAGAACAAGCCCTTTGTAGACTGGTCCCTGTATGACTTCATGAATAGCACTACTCTGAAACCCAGGCCATCTTGTGGATCTTGTGGATCTCGGGAATACTGCTTCGACTATAAGCTTTGACCATTAGTTGCCTGTTAGATATCTTTTCATGGATTAAATGATAATTGTAAATTTTTATTAAGGTATCATAAAACTGCCTAATATTGAGACCTTAACATGTGACAGGAACAATATGAGTAAGAAAGAGACTTCTAACCTCTTAAGTCTTCAATTCTAGTGAAAAAAGTGATATTTCATTCTCACAACTTTTTGAGGTAAGATCTGATTGTCTCCATTTTACAGATAAATAACTGAAGATTATAGAGGTTAACAGGTTCAAGGTGTCAGTGCTAGCTTATGTAGAATCAGGGACCCAAGACAAGGTTTTGCTGTCCCCAAACCCATGCCTTTCATAATTTCATGCTATGGTGACACCTTATAACCAAAATGTTTAAACCAAAACCTTATCCTCCCAGCCTAGTTCTCCTCTAGAGCTTCCCATCTCAATGAATGGTGTTGCCCTCCTAATGCCTTAGAACATAAACCCAATAATGGCTTCTGACTACCTCAGAATGTCTCTACCAACTGTCTCCATTTCCTCTTGCTGTTTCCTGGATGAATTCAGACCTGCAGTATCTCTTGTTGGATTCTGTACAGTGGCCTCAGGCCTTCCATTTCTCACTCCTCTGTTCTTCATATTGTTAAGGATTTTCTTCCTAAAATAGGAGCCATTGTCAATGATTTCCATACTTAATAAGCCCATACTTCATAAATGAGAGCACCTTATCAGGAGACCCTTCATAAATCAGTCATAACAAATCTAAAATCGCCAGATAGTTCACTTGAACAAGTATCTATTTCAGTGTTGGAAATTATCCCATCTTGTAAAAAACTGTGAAAACATGGTATATCACAAGTTAAGTGATGCAGGAGTATAAGCAGTATTGCACCCTCCCCCCATAGTGTGACCTTGACATCTGATAATATTATACTTGCTTTTCTTCAATGACATCCACCTGTATTCTGATGATTATGCTTGTCTATTTAAATGATTATTGAATAAAACACTAGCTATTAAGTTATAGCTGTGATCTAATACAGAGATGGGCAAGAGCTCACCATGCTCCTTCTCTCTTCCTGGTCCTGTAGACGTTGTGTCTGGTAGGTGAGCCCATGTAGCTCAGCTAATGAAATCAGTCTGTGGCAAAAAAACAGAATGTCTGTACTCTAAATAGGGACCTAGATTTTCTAATAACAACCAAGAGGTCTTTCCTGTTTGGATTTAATCAGGCTCAGGTGACAGAGCTATAATTTATGTGGCTAAATATTTAGCAGTGTTGACAAAACTGAGATTCTAGTAATTTATCGTGACCCAGAATTAACTGATATTCTTCTGTACCCTTTGGTTCCATGTTTACATCTCCACTAGATGATCCACCCTAGTTTAAATAGCACTAGGTTAACTAGCTCTTTAAGAATTTCCTTCATCTGTGAGGCTGCCTTGTGTCCCCACAGTTCATTAGGCTCAGGGCATCACTATAAGTTTGTATTCACTTTCAAGTTTCCTTGAAATGTTTTTCCACTTCATTATCATCAGTCCTCTAAGTTTTTTTTTTCATCAGCATGATTTTATTTGTGACAATGAGGCCAAACTTCAAATGGAATTAAATAAAATGGCATTTATTGTAAGAATGACAATGTAATGCAGGAGAAAGTTGCAATTTTAGTGTTGTTACAGATTTTAAGTAACAAAGGAGAGAACTAGGTAATAACATAGAATTAAACATGGGGACATAGTCTGACTTCTGCAGATTTTGAAAACTATTGGACTTTGTTACAACAATTATCACTAGGGCTGTCTTTTCACTACTTACTATGTTGTTTAGGTCATGAGCCTGAGTCTTTAAAGGCTAAGCCATCTCTCCAGCCCTACTTATTATGTGTAAATAAAAGAATTGAATCCTGAGGCCTAGACTGGAGCCTTCTCCGCATAAGAGAAGCTCAGTGCTCTGGACCAAACCATCAACCTGATATAGGCTGACAGTTGCTTCCTCATTAAAAAGATTTGCAATTAAATATATAAATCCCCAAATGACTCCCAAATTATTTATACTTTTAAGTTAAATTGAGAATATCTGTATTTGGGAGGATGTTGTTATGTACCTACAGTATTTAAGAATTTTGCATTTTAAGGCATCTGACAAGTTAAGGTAACAATTTAGAAAAAGTTAATTGATTTGGATCTCAGAGGAATAAGAAAATTTTATCTAGATTGTAAGCAATAATGGGCCAACTAAAAAAACTTAAGCTTAATAAGTTTTGCAATTTTAATTGGCAGATGTATAAGTTATATAAGTACATGATAAAGTTTGATAACCAGACAAAACAAAGCACAAATATCAGATATATTAAAATTAAAAATGCAATTTAAAATTATTTAATGTCTAAAAGCACCAAAGTGATTACTGAAACTTGAATCTGTAATGAAATACTAAGATTTATAAGTTGAAAACTTAAAAAAAAAAAAAACAAAACCCAGAAGGAGCCAGGTATGACAGCTCACTTCTTTAATCCCAGCACAGGGCGGGGCTTGGGGGGGGCAGATCACTGTGAGATCAAGGCCAGTTTGGTTTACAGAGTTCTAGGCCAGCTGGGGCTACAGGGAGACTCTATCCAAAACAAAAAACCACCCCCCCCAAGAAAAAAAACCCAAATCAATCAATTTAAAAAGTGAACAGATCTTAAGAGTAAAAATAAATTGGTTTATTTGGGCCAACTGTATGGTCTTAAACACCCAAAAGGAAAGTATAACCAAAGATAAAAGTGACCAGTATATTTCTTTAAGAGTTCAAGGGATTACACTTCCCAGACTTAAGTCCATATAAAATGTTAGACAATTATTTCTCATTGATGATTTTGTTTCTAATAAGAAAGTGCTGCTCAGATATAAGACTTCAAATCTTGGTCTGCACTACTGTAGCTAAGGGAGATAACCCACTATTGTTCTAAAATGATGGCTAAATTTTTTTCTACCTGTATCTAGAAGCCTTTGAGAGGGAACTAACACTGATTCTAGTCACTCCAACAGCTATCAAAGTGCCTGAAAACAAATCCTGAGTCCATCACTCTTGAGTCCAGCTTTGGGAGACAAAGGAAAAATGAGGAGGAACCCAACAGAGGGATGCTCTGGAAGCTCTTTTCAAGAAATTCCAATGGACTCTGATATGAACATTTGAAATGTGCCCTGTTCTGACTTTTTTCTGGTTCCCTGTCTAGAACTTGTAATGTTAACTACTCTTGTCTTTACTTCTCCTTCATATCTCCTAGGCACCAGTCAAAGACTTTCTTTTCTCCCTACGGTTAAGAATTATGCAATTTGGGCGTTTTTTTAGATAGACCCACTGAAGGGGTACCCAAATTGCCTCACCGTGCATCCCTGTTCAGCATGGAAGAAACCAGAGCAATCTGTGTCCTGATTCCCTATTGGCAATTTGGTTAATCTCTTCAGAGGATGGTGTGATAAGAATAGGAAGTAGGAATTGGCTAGGCAGTTAGGGTAAAAAGACCCCAAAGAAAAGTAGCCAGTTTCCTGGCTAAAACTCACAATGTCCTTGGACCTTTTAGCAATATACTCTGTTCCAAGGCCAAAAATGTCAAAAGTATTTGGGAGCTCTTATCTAATCCCTAAAAGATTTTAGGGTTACCTTTCCAAAGGGGGGAATGCTAGAGTAGCAAAACACCCCATAAGTTTAACTGGTCAAGACTATGAAATCCCTAGTCTATCTGTTGGAGGACCCACCTTTCCATCTCACTGGTCAATCACCTGGTGATAGAACCACCCCTAGGAAGGCAGGTTCACCTTAACTCATGCTAAATAGATGGGCGGAATACCTGGTGCATTAAGGAGGTAGCAAATTTTTCCTGTCTGGAATCCCACCTTGTAACAAAGAACTCCACACAACTGACTAGCCACAGTCATGTAGGTCACTGTAAGTCTGTCTGCTTTCTGCCGGTTGGGTCCATTCTTCATTTTTTTTATGAATGAGACTAAGAACCCTCTAGGCGAACCCTCTTTCCCCCTGTTAAAGTACAGGCCAAAACTATGGACATATGGTATCTTACTTTAACTAAGAGACAAATGACCTACAGTAATAGTATGTGAAAGTACTTTGCAGACAATGATAGACTGGCACCATCCTTTGAAATATTCTGGAGAAAAAAATCATTTTGTATCCTTTGTATGTTCAGAATGTAGCATTAGCAGAAACCCTCAAAAATTTTTTTAAAGTAACATTTAAAAAACAGAGCAAACAGAGCAAAGTGGTTTTTAAAAAATTTTTTTTTTTTGGTCTTTTTGAGACAGGGTCTCCCTGTAGCCCTAGCTGGCCTGGATTCGCTATGGAGACCAGGCTGGCCTCACAGAGATCTGCCTGCCTCTGCCTCCCCAAGTGCTGGGATTAAAGGCCTGCGCCACCACGCCCAGCTTTTTAAAATTTTTAAAAATATTTATTATTTTTATTTTATGTGTATGGGTGTATTGCCTGCATGTATGTGAGTGCACCCGTGTCGTGCAGAGCTGTGGACCTCAGAAGAGGGCTTCAGATTCCCCTGTAACTGGAGTTAAAGATGGTTTGTAGCGACCACGTAGGTGCTGGGAATCGAACCCAGGTCCTCTGCAAGAGCAGTCAGTACTCTTAACTGCTGAGCCATCTCTCTAGCCCCAGAGCAAAGTTTTTAAAGTTGCAATTCAAAATGGAAATGAAAAACATAAAAGCTCTAAACCACCCTTTCAGATCATGAAAGCCCCCCACATAATACTAGAAACTCCCATGAATATATCCCCCTCCCCCTCCCCTGCTCTGTTAGTCTATTGCTGCCCTTAATACTAATATGAATTTCCTTTTAGCACCAAAAATGCCATAAATTTTAACATAAAAAAATTTTTTGTCAATTTCTTTTTTTTGAGACAGGATCTCCCTGTAGCTTCAGCTGGTCTGGAACTCACTATGTAGACCAGGCTGGCCTTGAACTCACAGAGATCTGCCTGCCTCCGCCTCCCAAGTGCTGGGATTAAAGGCGTGCGCCCCATGCCCAGCTTTAAAATAAAAATTTAAGAGCCAATAGCTTTAAGTTTGTAAAGTGTTTAGTAAATTGAAAAGGAGATGTTTGCTTTCCTAACTCTCTCATGTGGTCATTCATTGGCCTCACTGGCTTTTGTCTGCATGTGCACAGTTGTTTTTTTCTGCCAGAAAGGTAAATATTATCATAATAACCCACTAAACACTAAGCTCCAAATTCACCAGGAGTGCAGCAGAAGGTCACTAAATACAGGGATAAGTCATTCTTTTTTAATCCTGGGTTCCTTGTGCTTTTTAGGTTTGGGGCACAGAATACAGGAACAGTAGGGGAGAAAGGAGACCGTACCTGACCTCAGACAAGACTGAGTTTGTTGAAGCATTTCAGCTAAGGAAAGCAGCCTTCCCGAATGCTAGAAGGGACTGCTGCCCTGAGGGAGGGGCTGTTGGGGCTTCTATAGGCTGTTATCTGTGGCTGGCTGACTACGTGCAGATCAGGGCACTCTTGAGATGTTTATAGTTCCCTATGGCCCCCTTTTTCCTGGTACCTTTTGCCCTGGTTTATCTTGAGAGATAGAGGGTTTATGATCTCTTCTTGGGATCATTTGCTTAAGGAGATAGGCTCTCTTGGGTTGATTGATGGTGCCAGGTTTCTGCAACGGGGTATTTTATCAGTGCTCACTTCAGGTGATAGTTCCAATAGCTTTGTAAAATCCTTTTTTGTAAGTAACAGTGGTAATCTTCCCTAATCCAAGCATCTGTTGGAGACCACTGCTTTACCTGAACACTACTGAAAGTGTGCTTGACTACATGCAATGGCGCCTCTGATCAAGAATGTCTACGCGGCAAAAGCTCCCTTATGCATGTGTACCGAAGCAGACAAGGGAACATGGTGCCTCCACCCAAATTACACAAGGAAGCAACACTCTGACCGCTGGCCACAATGCCCTGTCATGCTTAGCTAGTCCTCACTGTAGAAAACATTATTTGCTTCAAAACAACGCAATGAGAAGTCTTGAGCAAGTTTTCTTAGGACAGGCTGCACTGAGTAAAAGTCACATTATTTGCTTTGCTTACACAAGTTAAAACAGTACATACACAGTGGAACAGGGGCTGGGGGCTTCTGTTCCCTCAGCAGAGAGCCTCCTGGTGCCCCACTCTTCAACATCTAATCAAGTATTGTGTCTTTCCTTCATGTGTTTCATCCCTCTTCAAGAATTCTCTAACCCCCTCCTGCACTGAACACAACAGACATCCTTGACAGTGAAGTGTCCAATATGGGGTTTTTCCAATGAATTAATCTGGGAGCTCTGTAAAGCTCCCATTTCCTAGAGACTTAGGGGAAGGCTCTGCCTCCTTTCGCTCCAACGTGAGCAGCTTCGCTTCCCTCTTTTTTGTATTCTGGGCTTCTGGTGAGGTTTCAGTTGAAAAGTGGCTTCCATAGTGTTTTGAATGCCACTGGGCTGTGGTCCACTTTTTCCAGAAGCAGTTGGCAGTGTTCTGTGAACACACAATATCCTAAAAGTGTCATGGCACAGCAGGGGGGCTGAAACTGCCCTCTGAATGATACAAAGTTGAGGATTGCGGGCCTGGTATGTCTTTTCTAAGAAACTTAAAGAATTTCACAAATGCTGGCATAGGGTGTGTGGAGACCACAATACTATGTTTGCAAAGAGGATGCTCTGTGTGCTGGATAGATTTAGTGTCAACTTGACACACCTGGGCTGAGGGATCCTCAACTGGGGAATTGCCTTCATTGGACTGGCCTGTGGCCATGTCCATGGGGCACTCATTGTTGAGTGCTGTGGGGGGGCCCAGCCCACTGTGGGTGGTGCCATCCCTGGACAGGTGGGCCTGTGTTGCATAAGAAAGCAGGCTGAGCAGGGGCCAGGGGAGCAAACCAGTAAGCAGCATTCCTCCATGGCCTGTGCTCCAGCTTCTGCCTCCAGGTTCCCGCCCTGAGTTCCTACCTTGGGCTCCCTGATGAACTGTGACCCAGGAGATGTAAGAGAAATAAACCCTTTCCTCCCCAAGTTGGTAGTGGTCAGAGTGTTTTGTCACAGCAATGAAGAAACAAACTAGGATACTCTGCATTTGATGAAACAGTTAAGACGTCATGCTTAGACACAGAACCTCTCTCCCTGTGTTTGGACATGGCCTATCCAGGTGGACTGTGGCTTATTCAAGGTGGCTGATATGACAGAGCAAGTCTCTTTATGACTTCTTCCCCAAAGCGCAACAGTTGCTGGAGCTGACAGGATGAAAAGCAGTCTTTTAAAATTTAGCTAAAGAGTTCTGGCTTAGCTGGTAAAGTGCCTGCCATGTAAACATAAGGACTTGAGTTTGGATCTCCAGCACCCGTGTAAAAGCTTGGCATGATGGCACATGTGTCTCTAATCCCAGCATGGGGAGGCAGAGATGGGAGGATCCCTGGGGCTCACTGGCCAGCCAGTTTAGATGAATCAGTGAGTTCCAGGTTCAGTGAGAGATCTGTCTCAAAAATAGGGTGGAGAGCAATAAAGGAAGACACCTGATTCTACCTCTGGCCCCTACATGTATGCATATACTTGTGCATACCCGTGAATATATATACCCATGCAGACATACTCAAAGAGACAGAAAATGAACCCATATGTCATCTTTTCCAGTGTGAATTAACAAACCAGAAGTCAGGCACGGTAGTACTTAATTGCAATCCCAGCATTCAGGAGGCAGAAATACTGTGAGTTCAAGGTCAGACAGTGCTATATAATGAGTTCTAGGCCAACCTGAAGAGACAAAAAAAATCACTGAAGATTGGGAAGGAGAAAGAGACATTTACTAAATAAATTAAAACACTAGTAGTTTCCACATTCACCACCATCACCCTACAAAAGTTAGATTATTTGTCTTTCTGTGTGTGTGCGTGCATGCGTGTGTGTGTGTGTGTGTGTGTGTATGTGTATAATGTATAGGTGTGGTATATGTGTGTAGCGGGTAGGTACACCTGTGCGCATGCATAGAGGACATCGGATATCCTGCTCTATCACTCTCCACCTTATTCACTTGAGACTGTCTCTCACTGAACCTGCAGCTAGGCAGACAGCCAACCCCAGTGATTATCTTTTCTCCATCACCCACAACGTTGGGGTTACAGGCATGTACACAACCATGCCCAGGTTTGTATGTGGGTGCTGGGAGTTTGAACTCAGTTTGCTATGCTTGTACAGCAAGCATTCTTACCCTCTGAGACATCTCCACAGTCCCTGAACTGGCTTTGATCTTGTTTAGTTAATTTAAATTTAAATAGCCTCATGGGTTGGTGGATAATGCCTGTATTACTGGGAATAGGAAAGAAAGACTCCTGCAGTACAGGAAAGCCTGGTGGGCCTGTGGGCCTGTTTTCTCCGGAGGAGGGCTTTTGATTCATTTTATTATTTTCTTTCAGGAAATAAATTGTAGGTTCATGATGACTGTTATAATTTTCCTATCTCATTTGGGATGCTGAAGGACAAGTCTCAACATATTTCTAATAGAAATGTAAAACAGTAAGGGTATAATCTCTAAGACTTTGGATAGTACAGAGCATTTCTTTGCAGAGATGCACCCAGGGACCTTAGTGCTTTGCTTAAGAATTGGAACCAATAGTTCAGATTTTGAAATCTACCTGCCACCTAGGAAAACAACAACAGTAGATCTTACCTGGTGATGTCAGAGGACCCAGAACCTATGCAGGGGAAGCTCCTAACACAATCACTCCTCCCAGTAATTAGAAGGGACCCGATACTGGAGAAAATGAAGAACTGGTCAGCAGAGCACTCTATTCAAGTTCAGTTATTAGTCAGTGTAACGGTCATTCCAAGCACTTATTTATTAGGTGCCTCTTACATTCCAGGGATTACAAGAATCAAGTAGATACTATTACTTCCTAATTATATAACCAAGGAAACTGAGACTTAGAATGGTTAAGTAACCTGCCCAAGATCAAGGTGAGCAGTAGAGTGGGCAGGTAACCCTTATATGTGCTGTGGAAACTTAATCCCAATGCAACAGTGTTACGTGATGGGACCTTTAAGAAGTGATTAGAGATCTAGTGAATGAATTAATGCTGGTATCTTTGGATTGAGTGGGCATAAAAGCAAGATCTTTCTGGTACTCTCTTGTTCTTGCACCTTCTGCTGTGAGATGACTCAGCAAGAAATCCCTCACCAAATGCTGGCACCTTGATATTGGACTCCCCGGCCTCCCTAACTGTAAGAAATGCATTTGCTTTCATTCGAAACTACCCAGCCTGTGGTATACTGCTAGAGTAGCATCAATGGACTAAGACGCCACATGTATCTGGTGCCACAGCCCACGTTCCAGTGCCTGGTGATAGTTATCTCCTGTGTAAATCCAAGGCTGCATTTATTTCTTGCCATCAGTCTGTTCAGTCACTAGTATTTCTTTCTGCATTTCTTAAACAAGTGCCTTGGGAAATGGAGCAGAGAGTTCCTGTAGAACGAGGAAAAGGCAGCATTCAGGATTCAGTTCCAGAACATCTGTGCCTTCCAGATCCAGGAACCCCCCCCGCCCATGCACATCAGTGCTCAGCTTGTGCTACTATGTCATCTGTCCCCATGCTGAAGAAAGCTTCCATTCATCCCATGAGCACCTGCCCTGAGTGGACAGTGGGTGGCTGCTCTTCGCACTGAAACTTATCACGCCATCTTCTTCTCCTTGGCATTCCAACGGCACCTCACTTCAGCCAGCGCCCACGTGCTCTCACCATATGTCTGAATGTCTGGACTATAAACGTATGTTTGAAAACAAAAATGTGAGCATCATTTGTTTCCTTCCGTTAGCTCTCTCACATTGCACTCACATAGCAGGTTGCATAATGGCTGTATCTAGTACAAAAACGATGCTATTGTCTTTTTCCTTTGAGGCTATTTATCTATTCACCTTGCTTGTGATTTGCTGAGGAAGGTGACATAGAAAAGCAAAAACCTGCAAGCAGGACAGACCTGGCTCTGAGTTGTCTTATCATTCATTCATTCATTCATTCATTCAAAATATTTATTAAGGACTTACTGTGTACCAGGAATCATTTTAAGTGTTGGGATACAGCTGGAGAGATGGCTCAGTGGTTAAGAGCACTGGCTGCTCTTGGAGAGGACCTGGGTTCAGTTCCCAGCATACACACAGTGGCTAGCAACCATCTGTACTCCAGTCCTAGGGGATCTGATGTTCTCTTTTGGCCTAAGAACATGGTGCACTTAATACACAAAAAATGCAAATAAATAAACAAAATCTTTAAGTGCCGGAATAAAGCAATAAATGAGATAAAATATCTGTCCTCATGTATCTCATGTGAAAGGGGTTGAGACAGATATTAAATAAGCTAACTGAGAAAAAATATATAATGTGTTAGATGGTGAGAAGCGCTAGGGATAAAAAGAAGGCAGGAAGCGGAATAGGAAATGTTAAAATTGGTGCTATGATTTGAATTGGAAATGCTCCCTGCAAACTCATGTTTTGAATACTCTTGTCCAGATCATGCTGATGTTTTGAAAGGCTTGTAAAACCTTTAGGAGCTAAGGCCCATCTAGTTGCAAGTAGATTAATATGCATGGGCCTTTGAAGGTTATACCCAGCGTATTCTTCTTGGTCTACCATGATATGAACAGCCGTTTCACCATGCCTTCCCTGCCATAGTGGACTGACCCCTCCCCCCCAAAAAAACCCCATAAACCAAAAGGAATCTTCCCCATCTTAACTTTCTTCTGTCAGTCATTCACAATGGTGTGAAAGTAACTAACACAACTGTGGTATCCAGGAAAGGCACAATGAGAAGGGTTATGTGAGTCAAAACCCCAAGGGGGTAAGGGAATGTTTGTGCACGTCAGTCATGTGAAATGGGGTAAATGTTATCTAATTTCTTAGTAATTTCAACACTAAATGGAGATTTAACACCAAAATGGGAACAAAAGCCACCTCCCAGGTTTGTTCTGAGGATCAAGTCCAATTGTGAAGACCATCTGGCCCACACACTGGATGGATAGGAACCTGAAAACAGCTATGATTACTCCAGCAGCAGCAGCAGCCCTATTAGAAATAACCACTTGCTGGAATAGGAGATGAATTATTTATATATTTATTAGCCCCACATGGCTCTGCTGAGGACACACAGTCAATAGTCTGATTCAAAAGATGAAGGAAGTATGCCAGCTTGGAATAGGGACATATGATTTTGATAATTCTATCAGCCAGTCTTGGCAGGGAACAGGATCTCCTCAAATTATATACCTGGTGCAGAGTTTTCTAAGAGAGTAGGGTGATCACAAGGGTTGTACTGTACCTCAGAATTGGTAACAATGAGACGTTGCTACCACCAGCCCCTACCAGATCTGAAGGGACGAGGGGAAAGTGTGTTTACCAGAAGCAAGAGCCGGAGAGCTCGTGGAGAGATGCTCTTGACAAGGGCTGTGGCCTTCAGTGGAACAAAGCAGGTACTCTGCCAGGCAGTGGGTGAGGAATGAATGCCAAAATGTCCCTGTCCTTAAGTTCATCGGTTTCCTGATGGTCAAATGTGGTTCAAAGTTAGAGACCAGGGAGCCTTCAGAGTAGCTCACAGGACAACAGAGGTAGAAAGGATGAGAGAGGAGCACGAGGGGCAGTGGTGCCGCCATGGAAACGGTGAGGACAAATCAGTGTAATTCCCTGTGCTGCTGCACTTGAAGCCTCCATTCTCCTCTGTATTCAAGGCAACCACCCCATTCTCTTCTTTCTTTTGTCCTTTTAGTCACATCTGTTGCTTTCTCCTGGGTCCTCCTCTCCTTGCCTATGTAAAGTTCAAGATTTGGTGAGGTGTTTTGAGATAACCAAAAAAAAAAAAAAAAAGACCTGTTATATAAAAACAAAACAAAAGAAAAAAGAATCCAAACCCACAGACAACTAGGTGTCACTCCTCAAGTGCTGTCCAGTTTGTTTTGTTGTTGTTGTTTTGTGTAAATTTATTTAAAAAATTTTCTTATGTGTATGAGCATTTTGCCTTCATGTATGTTAAGTATACCTGTGTGTGCAATGCCCGCGGAGGCCAGAAGGCATTGGATCCCCCGGAACTGGAGTTATGGACGGTTGTCAGCTGTCATGTGGGTGCTGGGAACTGAACCTGAGTCCTCTTTGAGAACAGCCAGTTCTCTTGACCACTGAGCCATCACTCATCTCTATTTGTCTGTTTTTGAGACAGGGTCTCTCACCGGCCTGTAACTTGTGAAGTAGGCTGGGCTGGTAGATCAGCAAGGCCAAGGACCCACCTGTTTCTGCTTTGCAGCACAGGTTTTACAAATGTGCATTACCAGACCTCACTTTTTAATGTGGGTTCTGGAAGCGGAACTCAGGTCCTTGTGCTTGCCCGGAGGACACTTAACTGGCTGAGCCATCTCCCCAGCCCTGTACACACTGATGATTTATTGCCTGTAGATCAGGATGATTTTATTCTTAATCCTTTGCCCATTTTTCCAAGTTTTAACCCTGAAGAGATACTCATTTTAAAATACGAAAGAAACCAGTGAATGTTTGCTCTTTTTTAAAATAAAAGGACCATTGTATCTTTTCTTTAAATCCCATCTCTATTTAAAACTATAGCTCTTTTGGTTCCTCATCTCTGTCAGCAGTTGGCTCCCAGATGCTCCTCTGATCCCCAAATCTGTGGGTGTTCATGTCCCTCATATGAAATAGTGCAACATTTGCTTCAAACCTATGCACACCTTCCTATATACTTTAAATCAACTCTAGATTACTTGTAATAGCCACTGCCATGTAAATGGTTGTTTACCATCTAGTTTAGGGAACAATGACATGAAGAAAAGTCTGCGTGTATTCAGAATAGATGTATTTACTCTTTCTTTCTTTCTTTCTCTCTCTTTCTTTTGTTCTTTCTTTTTTTAAATGGGGATTTTTGCTACTCTTAACAGTCCCCCATCTGAAGAGGTAACCCTAAAATCTTTTAGGGATTAGATAAGACCTCCCAAATACTTTTGACATTTTTGGCCTCGGAACAGAGTATGTTGCTAAGAGGCCCAAGGACATTTTGACTTTTAGCCAAGAAACTGGCTACTTTTCTTTGGGGTCTTTTTACCCCAACTGCCTAGCCAATTCCTGCCTCCTATTCTTATCACACCATCCTCTGAAGAGATTACCCAAATTGCCGATAGGGAATTGAGACTCAGTCTGCTCTGGCTTCTTCCATGCTGAACAGAGAGAGATGCAGGTTGAGGCAACTGGGGTATCCCTTCAGTGGGTCTATCTAAAAGACTCCCAAATTGGCTGGGCATGGTGGTGCATGCCTTTAATCCCAGCACTCAGGAGGCAGAGGCAGGTGGATCTTTGTGAGTTTGAGGCTAGCCTGGTCTACACAGAGAGTTCCAGCTGGGGCTACAGGGAGGCCATCTCAAAAAGACCAAAACAAAACAAAACAAAACAAAAAAAAACCCTCCCAAATTGCATAACTCTTATCTGTAGGAAGAAGAAAAGAAAAAAAAAGTCCTTGACTGGTGAATAGGAGATGTGAAGGAGAAGTAAAGACAAGAATAGTTAGCATTGCAAATTGTAGACAGGGACCAGAAAAAAGTCAGAACAGGGCAAATTTCAAATGTTTATATCAAAGTCCACTGGGATTTCTTGACAAGAGCTTCCAAAAGCATCCTTCTATTGGGTTCCTCCTCATTTTTCTTTTGTCTGCCAAGGCAAAAGAGTGATGGATTCAGGATTTGCTTTTTGATAGCTGTTGGAGTGGCTAGAATCAATGTCAGTTCCCTCTCAAAGGCTTCTAGATAGGGGAGAAAACAAATTTAGCCATCATTTTAGAACAATAGTGGGCTGTCTCCCTTAGCTACAGATGGGCATTATAGTATTGCAGACAAAGATTTGAAGTCTTGCATCTGAGCAGCACTCTGCTTTAAAATATTTTTTAAAATTATTTTTATGGATACCTTGTAAAAACGAGAATACTAAGTAACTTGCAGGATATTTTCTTGATTCAGGCTTAATTAATTAATTAACTAATTAATACATATATTTTTGAGACAGTGTCTGTGTAGCCCTGGCTGGCCCAAAACTCACTATGTAGAACAGGCTAGTTTCAAACTCACGGAGATCTGCCTGCCTCTCCCAAGTGCTGGAATTAAAGGTGTGCTCCACCACATCCCACCATCCTTACATATATAATACTAAAAGTAAACTTTGAGAACTTCAGCCCATTAATATCAAATTTATTCTCATAAGCTATGAAAATTCCTAGACTAGAATTATACAACAGTAAACCGTGAAATGTAATTTAATTAATAATAATTTTCTTATACTGAATTGACCACAAAACATATCCATAGAGATACAATATACCCAATATAGTATAGTTTTTTTCAACCATATTCTAAGACCAGCTCTGTTCAGCTCAATGAACCCCTTTTGAGTACATGGCAGGTGTGCCTGACACTGGGACTAGAGAACACCAGGAGACAAACTTCCTGTTCTTCAGGAGGCCTGGGAGCAGAGGCAGATGTTTAAGAAAGTGATTTCCATCCAGTATGGTACATACAAAGAAGTTAAGTCCAGGGGGCCAGGAAGTCCAGGCAAAGACTTAAAGGAAGAATAGCTCCATAAAAGCAAAGCAAAACACCCTCACCGAACCTCTTTGCTTTTGAGCTTGCTGACTCTTCAGTCCTTTGAACTCTTTGGTTTTGAATTTTATTGGGCTGGACTGGATGGAGGCCAGGGCAACCCGGCTTGAGTGGAGAGACATCATAGTAGGCTGATAGTGCTTAGCTGTCCTCACTGAGCAAGAATATATGCAGTAAGGACAGTCATATTCATCAAGAGATGGGAGCATCAGCTGGTGGAGGCCAGTTGCCTCCATCAAGGCAGCATCTTTCTTTTTTTTAAATTCAATAAAAAATTTACAAAAAAAGAGACAGCATCTCTTAATTCAAGACAATGTTCTCTACTCATATAGGAGGATGTGAGTTACCAAAAAGTTACGAAGTTGTCCTGGATAGTGGAATGAGGAGTACAGACAGGAAGAGTAAGAGAATTTGGATTTTTCTTTTGAAAAATGTGAAATGTTTTGAATGGTGAGTTCTTTCATTGCAGGCAGAGGAAGCACTGCAGGTGACGAGCGAGGAGGTGTTGTATGGGATAGCCACAGAATGCGTATTCCAGTGGGATGCTCTAATTCCATCGAATGGCATATCACTTTGGGACAACTCTGCTTGGCTTGTTTGTACTGGTTCTATAGCAGTTATTAAATACTTTGAGCATCTTTTCATGGATGATATATGTGTACCCTAAATCATTGTCAGGGCACAGATATACCTTTTCCATTGCTCTCCTAAGCCTGCTTTTATGCAAGCCCGGAATATGAGTTCTTACCATAATGGAATAGTTAATGGCATAGTTTTTTCTTCAGATGTGCCACCTTGCTTTTGAGCTCAAGTGTAACTTGGTTTAGCTTTTGGATATTGGACTATATTAAAATAATCTAGACCTTCTTTTTCAAAGCTGTTCTCCAGATTTGGGTGAATTTCACCTAGATCCTGTAATTTCAACTTTTCAACATAGATCATTTTGTTAGACCTGTGGATTCTTAAAAACTTTAATCTTCTATGATTATATGAAGTGTGCTTCTTTAAGTGGTCTTTCATTAGTTATTGTAATTAGATTCCCCTAAAAATTCTTAAAAAGCTTCTTTGGTAAAATGGAAAGCCAGGATTCCAAAATCTACTAAGCCCTTGTCAGGCTGCCCAGCTGTCCTGGTCACTCTCTTAGCTGAAATCCTAAAAGCTGCCTGCAATCTGTAGGAGATCGGAAACAACTGGGACCCAAAGTGCCGTGGAAATCAGCAGATTGGCTACACTTCCCTTTAGCCTCATCCTGTCACAATTATTCTCAAATGCCTGCTTCAGCCCAAGCCCAAAGGCTCTGCTGACTGTCCATAGACAAAAGCCACAATAATGAAATTTTCTGCCAATTCTCCATCCCAAGTTAATAAGTGAGAAACTTTAGGACCCTAGGGGTATTTGTTGTCTGTTTGGGAGTGAAAATGACTTTTTTTTTTTTTTTTTTTGTCTTTTTGAGACAGGGTCTCCCTGTAGCTCTAGCTGTCCTAGAACTCACTATGTAGGCCAGGCTGGCCTTGAACTCACAGAGATTCATCTGCCTCTGCCTCCCGAGTGCTGGGATTAAAGGTGTGCGCGAAAATGACTTTTTATGTATCAGGTCTGCCTGGCCTTTTTTCTCCCTCCTTATTCCATTCCTGTTGGAAAAACGATAGTAGTACTAATTATCAGTTTTCTGCTAATAATGAACTTAATTAGTAGAAGAAGCACAACAGAAGAGATAATTAGAAGAGTGCAGATGCAGAAATGTAATTGCTAGTATTTGTAAAATTGTCTGGTGTTTACTTAGCTACTGTATATACATCCCTGTACTGACTCTGGACAGGTGATTGCTCTACTGTGAGGAACAGTAACCAAGCAGTTAAATGCTGGACCCACACATCCAGCCAATGGCAGTCACTGTCATCACAAAGCCAAGTGGCTTGGTTCTGCTTATGCTTTGTCTTGGTCTGTGCAGGCTTTAAAACAAACTGCCACAGACTGGGTGGCTTACAACAACAGAAATTTATTTCTCATGGCGCTGGAATCTGAGACCTTCAAGATCAAGGCATGGCAGCCAGGTTCTTCCTGGTTCACAGATGGCCATCTACTCACCCCTTCACAAGGTAGACGAGGACAGAAGACAAAGCACTCACTAGGGTCTCTTTCATAAAGACACTCATTCCATTCATGAAAACTCTGCCTTTAGGACTTAATTACTTCCTGAAGGCCTACCTCCAAAAGTCACATTGGAGAGCAGGCTTCTATATATGGATCTGAGGAAGACACATTTAGTTCATAGCATGCATGGCTTAGCCTAGATTCTTACATGAAGGCCTAGGGTTCCAAGAACAGTCTTCCCCTTCATGATCTAGCCTCAAAAGATAACATGGTACCCGGGCGTGGTGGTGCACACCTTTAATCTCAGCACTCGGAGGCAGAGGCAGGCAGATCTCTGTAAGTTCAAGGCCAGTGTGGTCTACATAGCGAGTTCTGGGACAGCTGGGGCTATAGGGCAGACTCTGTCTCAAAAAAAAGACCGAAAAAAAAAAAAAAAGATACATGGTATCACTTCTGCCTTTCTCTGTGGGTTAAAGTAGTCACATTCAAGAATCAGGGACTTAGATTCCACTTTTAGATAGAAAGAGTGTCAAAATTTTGCAGTAATGATTTCATTCCTGCCCCCCTTCTTTTCCCTGTAGCTGAGATAAGCTCTATTCAGAATAGTTTAGACACTTAGAGAATCATCTTTGGTCAAATGTTAAAAGCAGTACAGGTGTGAATACTCTTAACATTACATTGCTATTAAGAATGAAATTTTGTGAGTAGCTTTCTTTTCTGAAGAGTTTTCCTTCTTCACAGTCAGACTTGAAGGAGGGTTTGAGCTCACATTAAATCTTTTTCCCAGTTCAGCCTTCTCCTGAGTTGATGTGTGACTGATGATAAATACAAGATGCCACAAATACTCTTGATGTCCTGGCTGGTCTTGTTCAAGTCATTCACATTCTGGACATCTGGAAGCCTCTGGTTTCAACTTCTTCCATCGTGGCCCAGGCTTCTTATTCCATCTTGGAGATCACCTCAGGTTTGGTAATGCACTGAACACAGATGTGTTCTTTTTCCTTGCTCTTTGAGGCATACAGAGGACTGTTACAATCATAGCATTTCTGCTTCTGAGGTATCCGGTGCCCTCCCCATGAATCTCCCAGCACGGGCATGTCACAGGACAGCAGAGCCACAGCTCACCAACCTTGGCCTCTGAACACAGGACATGCAGCCTGGATACTGAGACTAAGATCTTGGCTAGCTTCTTGATGTCTTACAATTTCAGTAAAAATCATCAATGTGTAATCTTTGTATGTATAATACACAATTTGTATGTATAATGTATAAACTTTCAGTAAAAATCATCAATGTATAATCTTTCCCGGAGAGGGAGGAGCTTCACTTTTGGTTGTCCTTGGGGTAGCATGTTATCAAAATATAAACTTGGACACAAGAGTGGACCTAGTGATGAGTTAAGATTATGGACCAAGGTTTAAAGCTCACGTTCTACAACTAAGGCACACACTCAGAGCAGACTGAACATCAAATTCATTTGACTTTTTGTCACCTGATTAGAATGTGTTTGATCTCAGAACATACCCAAGTAAAACTGACTACTTTGTTCAATATCAGAAAAGAGTTATTAGTTGTCAACAACCAACACCATTGAACATCCAGATGTTGAGTAGCTATGTATCAGGCATTGTTGGACTAGACAGCAGTGTTGGAGAATGAGCTCTTGTTTGTGCCCTGAGGAGCCCAGGACTAACAAAGAAATCAGATAAGTGAACAAACAGTTACAATACCATGTGATAAAACAGTATGATTTAATTAAGTAATGACAGGAACACAGAGGAGGGAGATTAAAAACCTTTCTTAAAAGGTGAGCAGGGTTTAGTTTGTCAGGTTGAGGAGGCAGGAAGAGAATCTTGGTATAGGAGACACCTCATGAGAAGCACTAAGGCGTCATAGAATGTGTTATACTGAAGGAACAATGAGTAATCCTGTGAAATTGGAATGCAGGTTTTAGGGAGGTTGGGCTGGAAGATAAGGCCATAAGGTACATTTTTGTTGGATTCTCAAGGTCTTTGTGTTTTAGGCTGAGGAGTGGAGAATTTTACCCATGGCCAATAGTGACAGATATATTTTTACCCTTGTAAAAAATGTGGCAGGGTACAAGTGCCACAATAGCTGTTTTTAATCAGGGAAGCAAAGAATGTCTCTTGATCCAGAGCTTTGTCATCTTTGATATTTTACAAACCTCTATTGGAGCCAGACTCCATTTGGAAATTTCAGGCTTTTTCTAGTTTCTGACCTTGAGTTTTACAAACTTGGAAATGTCACATTGCTGCCATGTTCCACCCAATAGAGACAAGATTACCTGCCAAAAATAATCTGAAAAGCAAATAGTGTAATTTAGTCAATTTCTCTGTCATGTCCTTTACTGCCAAAGAAAGAATAGATCAACAGACAAAATCCTCTTTGTTCCTGGGCCAAAGAAATATCTGCATGTATATATGTATATGTGTGTGTATGAGTATAAATGTGTTTGAGTATTATATATATATATCTCATTATGTGTATTATATGATTGTATGTATGTATTGATTTTTTCCTGAGTGGTACTAACTATTCTGCACAGGAAAATTATTTAAATATCCTTTTGAAACACATATACATATTTATGAGGCCAGCAGTGGGTGCTGGATTCCGGGTGACTTAGTATGTATGACATCTGGGGAGGGAATTTCTCTGAATCGATGGCAGAGGAGTTAGCACTCTAATAAGTACTGCATATGAAGAGCCATCACATCATAGCACATGGCCTATGCTGTATGAGGCAATGACAGCCTGCATTGAGGCTAGGCAGCTTTTAAGATGATGCAGCTTCCTTGATTTTTTTTTCCATCTCATTTAGCATGGACAGCTTTGAGGACCTGTTCTCCTGACAGCTTCCTAGGTGTCCAACTCCGAGTTAGTTGTGGCAAGTCTATCATGGAGTTTAGATCTTCTCAGACTCGATGTAAGTCATTGCACATTTCAAATGAAGAAACATTGACTTTCTTCCCCTATCCTCTTTCAGTGAAACTACCATGTAAAAGTAGACATTGAATTTGCTTTTACTTACTGTTTCTCTTTCTTGCAATGGAGAGATTTATCACCTTGCACAGATCTTCTTAATCTTGGGAATGTCCACCTGTTTAGGTATTTTTAATAAAGAAGGCCATATATTTCTTGGAAGAAATGGAAAACTGGTATAAGAACCAAGGAGACCCAAGGGAGAGGGATAGGTATGCCAGTCTCCTTCCTCTAAAGAGACACTAATAAAACAGCTCTAGTGGATTAAACTGGCCCCAGTTCAAAGCCACTAAGCAGAGAACATTGCAATCCTAGGGAGAAACTTCCTACTGGAGAGGACAGATTATTGTGATAGGCCCCAGCACAAAGGTATTAGAATGTTCTTTGTCACCTGAAAGCCAAAGAAACATGTTCCAAGGAGAGACCAATGTTCGGGTTCATAATGGATCAGGGTCTGTCTCACACCTGATGAATCTAAAGGTCAACAGGCTTACCTAGGTAGCCCCTGGAATTCAGCAGTGACTGTGCTCCTGTGGATAAAGGTTCCTAGTGGAGCAGAGGGAAAACCTGAGAGCTAGTATCTTAGATGCTGCCCAAGGCAGCCTCATAGAATGCTGAGAACTTGGCAGAGGGATTCTGAAGGTCCATAACCCCATGACTCCAGATTAAGTAGAGTCCTGTATGACCAGCTGGTGAGTACTGCCCATACTGCCAAATCACAAGAGAGAGATCCTTGGTGATGGAAGCACCTAGCAAGTACTCACCAAGGAGTCCGATTTAGATGCCTTCCAAAGCTAGAACAAACTAACATCTCATGGGTGTCAATCAAGAAAACCCTTTCCCTGTTCCTACCCTAGTCATATTAGAGCTGAGTAGTCTAGTGAGTACGCTGGGATTTGAGAATAGAGAAGACTGCTCTGTCATCTTCCTACCTCCTGTGTAGCTGGGGAATAGAAGAGCTGTTAACTTTGATGTTGGAGGACTTTGTCTGTTTTAAGCACATGAATCTGACAATCTTAAACTGCCAGAGACCATTTTTTGATGGAAGTGATGGAAGAATTTTATCACCTAAAAATGACCTTACAAACTGTGAGTCCTATCTTTATCTCTATCCAATGGTAGAGAAAAATCCAACCCACAAAGCAAGTTTATAGGGAAGATAAGAATAATTTTTGAAGTTGATTTATCAGAGTGGGAAAGTGCTTCCTCCCTTTGGAGACAGAGTCTTGCTATGTAGCTGGCCTTGAACTTGAAGCAACACTCCTGACTGAGCTTCCCAAGCGCTGAGATTATAGCTATGCACCACAAAACCTGCGAAGTTCACTTTTTTGATCCAAGAGTCACAAATACAATTCTTTTTTAATTAAAATCTATAATAGTTTATCTCTTTCAAGTTGAAAGGAAGAGACATAGTGAGATATCCCTAAATGATAAGGGCTATTGTAATGCACATATAATTAAGGTGGGTCACAGAGCTATTGTGAAGCACCTTGTCCTTTAGAACTCTAAAATTTGACTGCAGCAGATCCAGGCCCAGCAGAAACTGAGGAGCCTTTGCTGTCCTAGCCTTCTTGTCTGTTGGCATCTTGTATCATCACCATTTGATATGGAGCATACCAATGGGTAGAGTTTGAGCCATTTCCTAAGTACCTTACCTAGTTTCTCATTGCTCAAGAGCTTTTCTCTGGTCCCATTACTTGGGATAAGTCAAGGGAATTCTAGGGGCTGGGAAGGTGGCTAAGTCAATTCAGTGCTTGCTACACAAGCATGAAGACCTGAGTTTGGATCTCCTTCACCAAAGTAAAATATTCAGATGTGTGACATGCTCTTGTAATCCCTGCATTGAGGGAGGGAGACAGGAAAATCCCTGGAGCTTGCTGGATAGCTGGCCTTGCTAAATTGGTGAGCTCTAAACTCAGTGAGAGACCCAGTCTTTTTTAAAAAAAATTATTTATTAATTTCATTTTCTGTGTGTGAGTTTATTGCCTGCATGTTCATAAGTGCACCTGTGTCATGCAATGCCTGCAGAGGTCAGAAGAGGCTGTTGGATTCCCTGGAACTGTAGTTATGAATGGTTGTTAGCTGCCAATGGGTCCTGGGAATTGAACTTGGGTCTTCTGCAAGAATAGTCAGTGCTCTTAACCGCTGAGCCATCTCTCCAGCCACGAGAGACCCAGTCTTAAAAAAATATTGTAGGAATTGGCTAGGCAGTTAGGGTAAAAAGACCCCAAAGAAATGTAGCCAGTTTCTGAGCTAAAAGTCAAAGTGTCCTTGGGCCTGTTAGCAACACACTCTGTTCCAAAGGCAAAAAAATGTCAAAATGTCAAAAGTATTTGGGAGCTTGTTTATAATCCTTAAAATATTTTAGGGTTACCTCTCCAGAGGGGGGAATGTTGGAGGGGAGGGAGTGGGCATGGATTTGATCAAAACATCTTATATGCATGTAGGAAATTCTCAGTAACATTTTTGTAAAAGTTAAAAAAAAATATCGTGGACAGTGATTGAGGAGGACACTCAAGGCCAGCCTCTGGCCTCCATATGTATATGAACACTAATACATGTGCACACACAGACACACACAGACACACAGACACACACACACACACAACATTTATATGCCTAACACACACACAAAGAGGAGGGAACTCTGTAACATGGGTATGGCCCACATGAAGAAAGACTTCTTGAACTCAGTTTGTAAGACAGAGTCTGTGTGCATAGGGCATTTCATAGACAGTCTAATGGTGTTTTCCACCAAATACCTCCTCCCTTTCACTAGATTTCCACAAACATCTGGACAATTACTTACAATCACCTACTTTTTTAAACCACTTTATTTTTGTTTTCTTATTCTATTGTGTGTCCTAGCATTTCTGTGCACCCACATTTCTCATCAAATATTGAGCATCAACTAATGTATAAGTCAATTTTACCTCTAGAATAAATTTCTTTGAAATTCTTTGATCTTACCCTTTCTTATAAGATCCTATAAACAAAATTGTAACAGCAGCTGCCTTCAATTTTCCTCACCACAGAGTCCCTAAGATCTTTCACTGAAGCTGTCTCTATCTCTTTTTCTTTATTATTACCAGAAACTTTTCTTTTCTAGAATTTTTTATGAGTCTTCATCTTTGACTTACAATGAAAAGTTCTTTACAAAAATACTACTCTTTGCTCTAATTCATATTAGACATTGTGAGAATTCACTTTTATATTTTATTACTTGATGGTTGAATTCTTTTGAATTACCAGACTATCTCCTTTCATTTTTGCTGTTTCCATTATCTCTGCCATCTGTAGATTCATAACAATTGCTGATTTTCCTTATTAAAAATACTTTCAAGACAGCAGTTCCTAAACTCATAATTTAGTAGCCATTAGTTAGTCATCTTCATTTTACACATAAGGAAATTAGATATCTAATTCATTTTTTTAAGTTGCAGAGAGCCTCATTCGCATGTCAGAAATCTATTCTGCCCAAGATTTAAATGACTATGACCATATATTTCCCTGTTCCAAAAACTTTCAGTGATGACTCAATATCGAAAACATTAAGTAGAAACATTCCATTTAGATATTCAGGATCCAAAAACCTGGCCCCAAATTTCTTTTCCAGGTCTGGTTCCCAGATGACCCTGCATGACTGCTCTGCTCTGGTCTGTGCAAGCTGGGCTGCCTGGTTCGGTCGTTTCTCACTTTCTTGTGTCTATTCCGTCAGGAATGCTCTCCCATCTAACCTGGGTGCCCTGCTCATTCTGGGAGATCCAGTTCGCCTGCTACTTTCTTCATAACATGTGTCCTAATCCCCTCCCACCAAAATATCCTTTTCTACTGTACTTTCTTTTTCTCTTGCCAATTTCTACCCTTTTCATTAGACTTTATGTTTAGGAACCTTATCCATTTCTATCCTGTCATTGGAAGACAGATGTATCTTTTTATAGTACAAAGGCGCAGGCAACCCAGTCATGTTTATTGAATTGTATTGTCAAAGGGCACATGACTAGTGAGTGAAAGAAACAGACGTAGAAACCCAGTTCCTTCGTATCTAATCTAGTATACTGGCTCAGTAAGATAAACCAGAACTTGGTACCACAGGAAGGAATGGAATTGCAGCATGCCTCATGAAATATTTTAATATGTTTCTAATCACTTCTTTCTTGCTATAAGTAATCCTCCCTGTTGTCAACCAGAAATGGCTCCTACTGAGCACTGATATTAATAGCAAGCCTGTCAAGCTCTGCACAGATCTCCTTGGATCTCTTTGTGAGTTTTGTGTGTCCTTGTTTGACTTCTGTATACCTGAACTTAAAATTGGCACCTGTACCAGAAACTCACCTTGAGCCTGCCCTTGGATACTAGGTCATTTGCCCACACATAAAGACTACATAATTGTCTAGGAATTTACATTTCCCTGGTATGGGCCTTAGTCAATGACTGCCTGGTATGAGCTGGGAATGAGAGTCTGAGTGAAGGATTAACTACCTGACCTCCAGGTGGGACAGGCAGAGGCCTAATTTCTAGAGCTGCTGTGCTGCAGGAACAGGTAGAATCTGGGGCTTCATCTGTGGCTGTACCTTGACTTACACACTCCCCTCTCTTGTCTGACTTCTCCCACAGCCTCCACATGGGGACACCACCTGTACTTGAATCCTCACCTCAGGGTCTTCTTCTGAGGACTGTGTTGTGCTGCAGACCAGAGAAGACTAAGCAGGACTAATCACTCCTCATGAAGACCAGAGTCAAGGAGAAAGTTTTGTCTGTGGACAGTTTACTTTCGTAGGTGACTCTTTTTGACTAACAATCAGAAGTATCCAGAGTTCAAAATGCATAGAACAGATAACAGGACATGGGATGATTGAGTCCTTTATGTGATGGTTAATCTTGACCATCAAGTTGATTGGATTGAGAGAGACCTAGTAGATGAGTGAGGCACACTGCTGTGTGTGTCTGTGACAGTGTCCAGAAATGATTAGATTGTAAAAGCTCTGACCTAATTAATGACAATCCATTGGTAGATTCAAAATTTGAATGAGGAGATGTTGGAACTGTGGAAGGCCTTCTTGGAGGAAGTGGGTACATGGGAGGCATGCCTTTGGAAAGTACATCTTTGGCCCTGGTCCTTTCCTACGTCCAGGCTGCCATGAAGTAAGCAGCCTTTGTCTATTGTGCTCTTTTCCCATGATGGTTCTGCTTTCCAAAGTCCTAAGAACAATGATGCCATGGACTTAAAACCTCTGAAACTGTGAGCCAAAATACATCTTTTCTCCTTACACTGTTATCTTAAGCATTTTGTCACACTGATGAAAAGTTTGGCTAACATATTTATGTTACATCTGTATAGTTTCACATTTGGCCTCATCTCCTGGCTTTTTGGCTATACAGATCTTCAGATAGGAAGTGTTTGAAAATTCTTGCCACCCTGGGAGAGATCATGTCACTGGTGTGTTGAGTGACATTTAACTATTGGAAAAAATTGTTACTGCAGCAAAGACAGGGTTTAAGAAGCAAAATGTCTGGTAGAAGCTCTTGCTATGCAAGCCTGAGTTCAGTCCTCGGAACCCATACTGAAAGAAGAGAACCAATGCCTAAAAGCTGTCTTCTAACCTCTACGTGCTTACTGTGACACATGGATGTTCTCTCTCTCTCGCTTACTCTCTCTCTCTCTTCCTTCACATACACCATTAAATTAAATTATTTTAAATTTTTTAATGTGCATGACTGTTTTACCTGCATGCGGGTAAGTGCACTTATGTTGTACAATGCTCACAGAGGTCAGAAGAGGGTGTTGGATCCCCTGAAACTGGAGTTTCTGGGGGTTCTTAGCCACCATGTGCTGGGAACCAACCCAGGTCCTTGGCAAGAGCAGCTAGTGCTCTTAACTGTTGATCCATATCTCTAGCCTCCAAATTAAGTTTTTTGAAAAGAAGCAAAATGTATAACTGTATTAATTCAACTATATACCTAAAATTTACAGCCAATTTTGAAAGAGATGCATCTTAGCTCTGGAAATTGTTATTGAATATGTCAATGATGTTGTAATGAAATGCTTCTTCTAATTATATGGTTATTAAATAAATAATTTAAAATAAATAAATAAATAGGGGCTGGAGAGAAAAAAATTATTTATTTTTTATGTGTATGAGTATTTTGTCTGCACGTATGTAAGTGCACCACATGTACACGATGCCTGTGAAGACCAGAAGAAGACATCAGATCTCCTGGAACTCGAGTTATGTACAATTATTAGCTGCCATGTGGAAACTAAACCTGGGTCTTCTGCAAGAACAGCCAGGGCTCTTAACCACTGGGCCATCTCTCCAGTTCCCAGTAACTTTTCTTGTTAGTGCTATCTGAAATGGCAAAGCTGACTCCATTTTGTTCTGATTTTTGCTTTACCTTGTGTTTTTGCCAAGCCACTCCCACTGAAGTCAGCCAGTCATAAAGGTTGTACCTGTAGTTTCAGGGAGTAGATTGTTTCTACAATACTGGGAAATTTACAACTAGCCCAGTAGGATGCCCTCTTATACCTACATCTCCATGGAGCCCATTGTTTCTGCAATACTGAGAAATTTGTTTTTCCTAACTAAAACTTTTTGTTAACTGAAAACTCTTTCTTAACTGACTTGTCCCTGGTCTGAAATAACTACAGTGATCTGATGTAACTATGGCTATTGGCTCTGCCCCTAGCATGATACAATTATGGTTTTAGGTTTTATAAACCCCATTCTGCCTCCCCTTGGGGTCAAGAGTTCTTTTGGGTGTTAGCCCCCTCTTGACTGCTGGCTAATAAAGGACTCTTGATCGGACCATCAGTATGTGGCATTCCTCTGTGCCTCACACTGTACACTATGTCAAATTCTAACATAAAATTATGTTTTTCTCACGGAATTGTATGAGCTGACTGTGAAAACTGCATTATCCATTCCTTGCTGTTCTCACTTCTTTAGCTTTGTAAATGCTACTATATCTTTTCATATATTTGAATAAGTTAGTTTTTTCTTGGAAAAAAAAAGTAAAATGTCTGTGGAAACCTTTGGAGGTAATTGACAGCTACTTCTTGTTTGCTGGCACCTGTGGGCATAGGCTGGAATACTGATATTTTCTAATCACAAAGGCATTTTCTCTGAAAGAAACAGGAAAGAGGGGGTGGGCCGCAATCAAAGGCATTGTCCTCTTCCCAGGTGCTCCCTGTGGAGTGATACCATGACATTTAACACTTCCACAACTGCTCCTGGAAGCACTTGCTTCCCTTTCTGAGGTCTCTGAGGGGAAGGCTGTGTGCTTTGCTTGCAGTGTTTTTCCCAGAGCTTGGCACAATGCCTGGCATAAGCGGGTATTCCACATATGTGTTCTGATGCTACATGAGAGCCTCATGACTGAGGCCAGTTCCCTAGGGTCTGACTCTGTTAAGTTTGCCTTCTCAGGGAAGGACTCTGAAGTGGGCTGTCCTTGCTACAGAGAATCTGGCTGCCCCAGTGCTGTTTCCAACTGTCCCTTGGCTAAGTTTCAGTAAGAAGCCTCACAGAATACTCAAGGGACGTGTAATTTTCCTTAGACCTAGAAGTCTTGAGGAAGGTTCAGTCTTTGAGATTCCTAACTTATAAAAGAAACCAATTGGGAGCTTGGAGATGGCACAGTGGTTGAGAGCACTTTTTGCTCTTGCAGAAGACCCAGGTTCAACTCCCAAAACCCACATTGTGGTTAACCCTTCATAACTCCATCCAGTTCCAGGGGATCTGATGCTCTTTTCCGGTCATTGTGGGTATTGCACGCATGTGGTATACTTACATGCAGGCAAAACATTCATACACACAAAATTTTAATTTTTTTTTTTTTTTTTTTTTAAGAAACCAGAACCAGAGCTGGACGTGGTGGTGCATGCCTTTAATCCTAGCACTTGGGAGGCAGAGGCAGGCAGATCTCTGTGAGTTAGAGGCCAGCCTGGTCTACATAGTGAGTTCCAGGCCAGCTGGGGCTACAGGGAGACCCTGCCTCAAAAAGACCAAAAGAAAAAATAAAAAGAAAAAATAAACAGGGCCAGGTACATGCCTTTAATACCAGCACTTGGGAGGCAGAGGCAGGTGGATTGTTGTAAGATTGAGGCCAGCCTGGGATGGTCTACATAGTGAGTTTCAGGCCAGCTGGGGCTACATAATGAGAGCCTATCTCAAACAAACAAACAAACAAACAAATTTAGCAGGGTCTAAACTGTTCTGAAAACTACAAGACTGAGCAATGGGACTAGAGAAATGGCTCAGGAGTCAAGAGCACTTACCTGGGTTCAGTTCCCAGCACCCACATCAGATGGCTCACAACTGCCTACAACTCTAGCTCCAGGGTGTCTGATGTCATCTTCTGACTTTTGTAGCTCCTGCAAGCATGTACATATAACATAAAACAATAGCTTTTCCATGATGTCATCTTCTGACCTCTATAGCTCCTGCATAACTTGTGATGTACATAAACTCATGCAAGCATATACAAATACACATAAAAACAATAGCTCTTCCAGCCAAGGATAAATAGTGAGACTCTGTCAAAAAAAAAAAAAAAAAAAAAAAAAAAAGAGGAAGAAGGAAGAAAGAAAGAAAGAAAGAAAAAGAAAGAAAAGAAAGACTGAGCTAGTTTAGCACATTTATTTTATTTGAAATAAGTCTCTGATCCAGGAAAATGGATATCAGACTCTGGAAGTAAGTTCTGGAAGGTCTCTGCCTTTGACTCATCTTTATCCTCCACCTTCTGTAAATTAATGGTATCAAATGCCACCTGAGTTAGATGACTCAGCGAGCCAGGCTGCCTTCTCTCCATCCCTGGCCTGTCTGTGATTGAGCCACCTGGCCGAACTCACAGTTCTTTTTCCAGTAGTGTAAGAAGTCACAGAATCCTCATGAGACCTATCAACAAAATAACACTTTTCCACCAGGATCAAGTATTTAGAAAATGATTCCATGAACCTGGAGCTGTCTGTTCTCACTTATTTTACATGCTACAGATCTCTGCGAGGTTTGTGAAAACTACTATTTTTAATACTTTCCCTCGCTGTACTCATACCTTAATAGTTTAAACAATCTTTGGCTGCCAAAGCGTAATTAGAAGCAGTCACCTTCCTCCCCTGCCCAGTTTCCCAGATGTTAGGAGAGCAGAGTATTGGCCAAACGGAAGATTATGTAATACTCTATATTTTAATTTATTGCTAAAGAATTGGTACATAGTTTAACAGGTTCTGTAAGTCAACTGTCTCTTCTTTATCTACAAAATGCCTTGGATGGTGCCACAAGATGTAAACTATCCTGTATACTGCAGAATGGCTGCCCGTGGCAGACTCTACACCTTCTTTTACAAGCTTATTGTTTATCCAGTGACATTGACAGTAAGACCCATATTCTGGAGTCAAATCTGGGAGAAAATTCTACTTTCAGATTTACTTTTTCATTTTCTAATTCATTTATAGTTGGCATCAAAACTATTAAAATTACACGAGCCTGTGTTCAAAAATATATTGTAATCAACTTGTCCCTGGAAAGCTGTTTTGGACCGTAAATCTCCAAGAGGGAAAGAACTTGAACAAGTTTCCTGTTGGGGCTCTTGAGCATTATTACTTTCTGCCAATTGTCCTTTTTAGGGATTACTGTTTCTTTTTTTTAAAAGCCATTAGGCAGAGAATGTTGAGTGTATTTTAAAACAACCATAAATCTGTAAGTTGACAAAGTTATAAATGACATTGTCAGCTATTACAATTCATCAGTCTTTTGGGTGGTATATATTTATTGAGAATCTATGATCTTTCAGGAACTATAAGCCAATTTAAACAAATTTTACATTTATCTCAAGGTAGAGGTAAATTTACTATTGTCTTCCAGATGGCAAATGTCACAGTAACAGGAACACACGTCAGATCAAAGGAATCTTTTAAAAATATTTTTGTTCTAATGGTAATATTAGAACAAATTTATTGTTTATTTAACTATGTATTGTCATCTCACCCAGGAATGTCGAATTAGTCCATTTTTTCATATTCAGTTTGTTTTTTAGAAGCACTAAGCAAACATTTAAGTGATATAAAGAACTTGCATAAAACACTTAAATATCATTTGTCAACTAAATATTGAGTAGTGGCATGCAAGGTGCTGTGTCTGAGGCTGGGTTTATCTGAGGTGACTAGGATGCTGGCTCTGCTTCTGGAAGCATGCAGTCAAGCAGGGCTGACAAACTGTGTGATGTGCTGAGCAAGCCTGTGCAGAAGACAGAGGGCTGCCTCTGTGAGGTGTACAGGAGGAAGGGTGGGTCAGGGAAGTTCCTACTGAACTCTGAGTTTGAACTGATTTGGGGAAGTAGAGTAAGTGTGAGTCAAAAGGATTAGGTGAGAGAGGGAAGTGAATACCTGTGATTATTGAAAAGTAAAACCTGCTATCCTAAGACAAGTAATGAAGTTAATTAATAGACAAAATACTGTTGACAGTAAAATTTGCCTCTCTAGAAAAGATTTTAATTCAAGTATTGATAAGACATCAATAATATTTCATATCAACAATATTTCGGTAAAAAGAGATTGTTTAGAAAGTAACCAGGTAGCATCTATTAAAAATATATGTACATAGAGAAAGAAAACTGGTGTTGAGCTGGAAACTTCCTCCCTGCTGGCAAGTGTTCATAGTGCCAGAAGGTACTATGCAGGCTGCTGGGGGAGGAAATCATCAATGGGCTGTCCTAACTAGGGGCCCTGATACTACAGTTCTCACCCACCAAGCAAGATGCACCCACAAGTTCAATAGTGACAAGAATGTTTCAGGGTTAATCAGTCACTTTCTGATTGGATTTAAGGACTGTTCCATGGAAGAGAATACGTGCCTGATACTGTAATCCTGCTCCAAAGCCTATGGCTTGGGGAGGACACAGGCGCTAGGGGAGAAGGTACCCCTGTTGTTTTGCTGAATGGACATGTAGACAAACTGCTTCCTAAGTATTTGTCTGTACCCATACACTAGTGCTGCTCTTAGTCTGGGTCAGAGAAACTTCTTTTTTGCAGAGGGCAAAAGTTAATGCAGTCTCACAACTGGACAAATTCATGAGAATAAAGACTGCTTAGCCCTAAACAAAACATTGACATCACCCTCTTCAAGGCCAGGGAACATCACTGGAGAAGGGTGAAGAGAATTAAAAACTGACGGATGGAAAGAAGTGCTATGAAATGCTTCTGTACGGCATGGTTGTTGCAGTCACTAACACACAGCAGCTATGGCTACCTGCACAAGATCTACACACACACACACACACACACACACACACACACACACACACACACATACACACACATGACATGGGGGTAGGAAGGAGAATAGTTGGGAAGCAGGGAACCAGCAAAAGTGGGAGAGGAACAGGAAAGGGTAGTTGTGATTATGATCACAATACATTCTATACATTTATATAATTACCAAAAACAAGTAATAAATGTGTGTACACTTTGGCCTGTAGCCCCATTCCTGTGAAACTGGTCTACAAAAAATAAAAATAAAAAGCACACAGGACCATGAATTCAAAGATATTCATCACAGCATGACTTTTTTATTTATTTATTTATTTTAGAAAGGGTCTTCCTGTAGCCCCAGCTGGCCTGGAACTCACTATGTAAACCAAGCTGGCTTTGATCTCACAGAGATCTGCCTGACTCTGCCTCCTGAGTGCTGGGGTTAAAGGCATATGCCACCACACCTGGCACAGTATTACTCTTGATGGCAAAGTCTGGAAACAGTGTGAATATCAACCAGTAGGAGAATAGTTGAGTAGATCACATAATGTGATCCCAGCTTTGTAAGAGAAACATGCACCTGTATAAAATGTATATGTATAAACATGTTCGTATTTAAATAGGATTACGTGAACATTGATAAAACTTTAGAGGATACAGATACAGAAACAATATCATGTCCTTTGGAAGGCAGTTTATGTGAGAAGAGGCAGAGAAGGAAGGGGAGGGCTAGGGATCTGGCTTAGAGGCAGAGGGTCTGCCTAGTGTGTTAGTATGTACAAGGCCCTGGCTTTGGTCCCCAGTACTTAAAAACAAAAATGGTGTGTTGGAGGAGAGCAGATAGGGCATAACAAAGTATATGTGTTTGCATTTGTGTATATACATGGGTTTATATGTATGTATGTACCACACATGTGTATCCATGTGCATGTACATGAGAAAGAAAGAGCATTTTGTAAGAAGTACAAACCAAGGGACATTCCAGGTAGATTAAGTAAGCTGTGTGAAATCACCAGCTTATTTGGAAGATTTTAAAGACTGTCAATCTAAGATGTAGTATCCTTTACTTCTTCAGTAGTATCTGATCAGACACCACTGAAAAAGGTATGTGCGATAGCTCATCTTCCCATTCAAGTTGGCTGACATTTCTTCCTCACAAGAGTCTATGACTCATGTCCTGTCTCTGCTGGTGAAGATTTCCTCCCCACAGGAGGATGTTGGCCCTCAGGCCTGGATTGTCTGGGCATTTCAGGTCTGTGGATGGGCATCTGAACCCCAGGTCAGAAACACTGGTTCCAACTGGGCCCTACCTCATCACAGCCCCACTTGAATCCACCCACTTTACTTCTGAGTCTCATAGACCCATGAGAAGCTCTGTTGTGTGCCTTGGAGAAAAAGAACAAACAAAAAGCTTCATGAAGAACTTTAATGACCCCATGCCAACTATATAATGCCTTCTGTCTCCTACTTCCCCAAGGCTCCCAAGTAAAAAGTCTGTCCTGTGCCTATGTGAGCAATGAAAATGCCTTTCATGGGTGTAGAGATATATTTACTAAATCAATCTTATGTACTGTCTCCTGAATGTCATACCTGTTACAGTCACAGTTTTATTGAAAAATAACTACAGCTGAAATATAGAGTGACCATTGTTGTCCAGAAAACTGGTCTGAGAGCCAGAGAGAAGGATTCAGGCAGCCTGCGCCACAATGATGTCATAAGTTCTTAATCACAGGTAAGAGAACCCAGAACCACATCCAGAGGCTGGAGGGAAGTAGCCTTAAATAAATGAAGTTGGATCAGCAAGAAGCAAATAAAGGGAAACAGGAGGTAAAAAGGAAAGATGTAGACAAAGATGTGGTGGGAATCCAGGAGCCTCTGTGGTAACTGAGGATAATCTGTCCACTATGTCCATTTTGCTGTTATTAAAAACCAAGGGCTTTATTGTTGTTGTTATAGGGGCTCACTGTGTAACCTTAAACGTGTGATTCTCCTGTCCTGACCTCCCAAGTGCTGATATTATAGACCTATGACCAACTTAAATCAAGGGCTCTTAAATCAGTTAAGAGCACTGACTGCTCTTGCAGAGGACCCAGGTTTGGTTCCCAGCACCCACACGGCGGCTACGAACTGTCCTTAACTCCAGTTCCAGGGGAATCTGAAGCCCTCTTCTGACCTCTGTGGCATTGCACAACACGGGTGCACTCACATACATGCAGGCAATACACTCATACACATAAAATAAAAATAATAAAAAAATTAATTTAAAATTAATTTATTTACATTATTTTTACTTTGTGTGTATGAGTGTACTGCCTGCATGTATAAAAGTGTATCTGTGTCATGCAATGCCCAAGGAGGTCAGAAGAGGGCATCAGATTTCCTGGAACTGGAGTTATAGATGGTTGTTAGCCACCATGTGGGTGTTGGGAATCGAAAGAGGGTCCTCTGTAAGAGCAGTCACCACTGAGCCATCTCTCCAGCCCCAATTTATTTATTTTTAAAATTTTATTTATTTATTTTTATTTTATATGTATGAATGTTTTGCCTGCATGTGTGGAAATGTAACACATGCATGTAATGCCTGTGGAGACCAGAAGAGGGTGTTGGAGTCTCTGGAACTGGAGTTTCAGATGGTTGTAAGCACCATGTGGGTACTGGAAATTGAATCTACATCCTCTGCAAGAACAGCAAGTGCTCTTAACCACTGAGTCATCTCCCCAGGCCCCAAATCAAGGGCTTTTGATGGAACTTTCAGCTAGGGCTGGAGAGGGAGGGAAGAACCTACTGTGTGGTGCTCTAAGATGTGGTCTCTGGAGCTGGGCTGTCTTATAGCTCTGCTCTGTACTGGCCGTGAATTATTTAACTTCCCTTTGCTTCAGTTTCTCCCTCTGTAAAATGGAGATGATGATTATGATGACATCTACAACAGAAGGCTATTACAAAGTAAAAAAAAGTAAATAGGCTATTTTAAAGTAAATAAAAAGACATCTCTTACCTACCCAGCTGCTGCATGGTAGTTGACCATTATTATTAAGTAGGTAGCCATTAAAGGGGGCCATTATTATTTCATTTCAGAACAGGAGAGTAAGCAGCTCACAGTAGAGTCTGTAAATCCCTTTCCCTGAAGGTAGATAAAATATTTAAATGTTTGGAACAAAAGGATGAAAACACAAAACGTGTAATGTTTGCAAAGCTCCTGTGACAAGTTCCATCTGATCCAGGAAGTTTGCTTTCTGGCTATTTAATGGTTTTATTTGAAAATGCTGTCTCAACTGAGGAAGGAACGTGAGTGTTGAAACCTGCCTTAGAAGTCTACTGGGCTGAAGCAATGGCGCCATGGTTAAGAGCAGTTACTTCTCTTGTAGAGGACAAAGGTTTGGCTCCCAGCTTCAGTTCCAGAAATTCCAGTGCCTTCTTCCTGCCTCCGTGGGCACCTGCACACATATGGTACTGGACATACACTCAGGCAGGCACACACATACACATACATATAAACAAAAAACAAACATCATTTAAAATAAAGAGACTATGATTGGCTGACCCTGGTCTATCGTTTATGACTAAAGTCACTGAAGGACTCAGAAGCCATCACCTCACTGAGTTTGTCTGTGGTTTGTCAACAAAACTCTGTATTTCTCTTTGTCCAGCTCAGAAGTCCTGGACTAGAAGTTCAAGGTCAGGTCACCTTGTCAGAGAGCACAGGAAATGTCTGAATGTTGCTCCAGTCTGTCTGGAGTAGGAAATAGAAGGATAAGAAAAATTCTTTGAGGTCTGGAGAGATGGCTCAGTGGTTAAGAGCACTGGCTGCTCTTACAGAGGACCCAGGTTTGGTTCCCAGAACCCACATGACAGCTAACAACATTCCGCCTTTTCCTACTAGAAAGTTCCATCTCCTTGTGATTATCTAATGAGACTTGAATGACAGAAGGGGCTGAGCTCTAACCTCAGTGAATAAAGCACAAATTTGGTAGGCAAAAATGAACATTAATTTTAAAAATGTATTATATTTGAGGAGGAAGCATGGAAATTATGTCATGCTAATTAGTAGAGGTGAAATCTACCATTGAAATCTACCTGATGACTTCATAGACATACACAGGCGCCAAGGATCCAAGTGCAACTGATTATGACTGGTAATAATCAGATACATACAGATTAGAGATGTATGTGCCATTATACTGAGTTCAATATTGTATAACTGTATTAACTCAACTGTGAACCTAGAAACTTGCACCCACTTGTGAAAGAGATGTACTCTTGCTCTGGAGTATGTTACTGAATATGTTAAATCTGTAGTGAAATGCTTCTTCTAATTGTATAGTTATTAAAAATTAAAAAAAAATAAAAAATTAATAGATATGAAAAACATTACCATTGAAATCTACCTGATGACTTTATATCCATGCTCAGATGCCAAGGAGCTCAGAAGGTAACCGACTATCACTAGTAATAATCAGATATATAGATATTGGAAACACATGTGTAAACATCTTAATGTCAATTGCATTGAAAATGAATTTTTCTGTATGAAACTGTGTATTTTAATAATGAAATGGAGAGATCTTTTTTAAAGGTTAAAACCTCACTTAACTTTATGTCTTAGGGTTTATACTGAGTACGATATTGTATAACTGTAAAATTCAACTGTAAACCTAAAAATTTACAGCCAATTCTGAAAAAGGTGCATCTTAGTTCAGAAAATTGTTATTGAATATGTCAATGCTGTTATAATGAAATGCTTCTTCTAAGTATGTGGTTATTAAATAAATAATTAACAAAAAATGAACATTAAAATAGCTTGTCTAGACCCGATCAGGCAATGTGTATGAAATACTTTTAAAATACTTACACTCTGGGTTTGGGCTGTAGCTCAGTGGTTGAGCATTAGCTTATATGAATTCTGAGTTCAAATCTCAGTGCCACAAAACAAACACCAAAAAAAATGGAGACATGGTGGCACACACTTGCAATGCTAAAACTTGGGAAGTAGAGACAGAAGGATCAGGTATTTAAGGCCTTCCTTGGTTATATAAGTAAGTCCATGGCCAGCCTGGGCTACAGGAAACACTGTCTCAAAACAAAATGGTAAAATATTTACGTTCTTTCAACCTACCAATTCTGTTTCCAAGAATTTATCTTGAAGAAACAGTAGATGAGCAAAAAATATTTAAGAACTATTCAAAGATGTTTGCTTCAATCTTGTGTTTTCAAATTACATTTATTTACTTATTTATTGTGTGTGCTTGTGTGTGTGTGTGCGTGTGCATGCGTGCGTACATGTGTGTGTGTGTGTGTGTGTGTGTGTGTGTGTATCCATGCTGCAGTGTACATATGGAGGTCAGAGAACAACTCACAGGAGTTGATTCTCTCCTCCTACCCTGTGGGTCCTGGGGATCGAACTCAGGAGTTCAGGCTTGGCAGTAAGCGCCTTTACCCACTGAGCCATCTTAACAGCCCTTGATCTTGTTTTTAGAAAGCAGAAGTTATAAGCAACATACGTTTCCGACAATAGGCGTTTCATTGAGGAAATTATGTTTCATGCATTTTTCAGGCTTGAGAGACTATATAAAGTTTTAGAGAAATATTTAATGATGTGAGAAAATGTTCACAATTCATTAGCAAGTAAATTTTGATGAACGTCTCAATGGTAGCAAAAGAAATCAAAGGGTCAAGAATCCCTACCTGCCTCATGCATTTTAGCATTATAGAAAGGTTCACTTTTAACATAAGAAAGAAGAAAAGACTATTTATTGGTGTGATGGAGTAGACAGACAATGCAAAGAAGAAACAGATTTCTACCACATATTCCTGTCATCCTAACTCTGGTCCCCAACTAGATGCTTCCAGAGTTCAGGCATTCTTTCTCAGTACCATGGACCAAATGTTAGTGTTCCTTAAAAAATTCATGAGCCTAACCTTAGTGTGATGATATTAGGAGATGGCCTTTGAAAGTTAATTGAGTTTTAGATGAGATCATGAGGGTGGACCCTCAAGATAACTTATAATGGGGGGGGGGCGAGAGAGAGAGAAAGAGAGAGAGAAGTTTTTAAGAAAGGCCTTATGGGAGTAAGGAAGGCAGAGTAGAGGACAAAAGGGCAGAACCACAACCAGGAAGAGCCCTCTCCAGAACCCAGCTCTGCTGGCACCCTGATCTCAGACTTCCAACCTCTACTCATTATCCAGTTCCAAATTCATTTCCACATGTTTTCATACTTGTTACACAGCAGCACCCATTTCTTGGTTCCAAAATCCCCTGGGCTGCCATAAACAAGATACCATAGAGTAAACAACAGAAATGTGTTTCCTCACAATCCTGAAGGCTGCCTGATATACACAAGATAGATACAAAGAGAGAGATGGACATGATGTAAGTTGACTCTGATAACCATCCTAGGTGCAATACTTCAAGGCTGTTTGATAAGGAAAGCCAAAGAGGCAAAGCGATGCCCCACGGTGATCTTGCCCTTGGCCAGAGCTCAAGCTCTACACACCTGTTACCCCATAGTCCTGTCCACCTGAAGATAAATACACACACACACACACACACACACACACACACACACGTGCACACATGCATTAATAGTGATTACTTCTCTGGTGGAACTATGAGCCTTTCTTCTGTTTTCTTTCTTTCTTCTTTCTTTATCCTCCTCCTCTTCCTCCTCCTCATACACACACACACACACACACACACACACACACGTGCACACATGCATTAATAGTGATTACTTCTCTGGTGGAACTATGAGCCTTTCTTCTGTTTTCTTTCTTTCTTCTTTCTTTATCCTCCTCCTCTTCCTCCTCCTCATCCTCCTCTTCCTCCTCCTCCTCTTCCTCCTCCTCTTCCTCCTCTTCCCCCTCCTCTTCCTCCTCCTCCTCTTCCTCTTCTTCTTCCTCTGCTTCTTCTTCTCTTTCTTTCTCTCTCTTTTTTTGGAGACAGGATTTCACTATGTATCCCTGGCTGACCTGGAACTTGCTATGTAGACCAGCTGGCCTCAAACTCGCAGAGATCTGCTTGCCTGTCTTGAGTGCTGGACTTAAGGGTGCGCAGCGCCACTCCTAGCACACCTCTTTTTTTTTTTTTTTTTTTAAATCAATGTAATGTTTTCCTTTTGGAGGGAATAAGAGGAGGAAGGGGTAAAGGCAGTGTCTCATTAGACTCCTCAAAGTGGATGAGATTTCTGGTAGGTATAAAGATAGGGTGAGGTGGCCAGGCTAATAAGACAGATCTCCATGATTCTTTTCTCCACTGAGTTCTGAAACTACAATGATAAAATGAGTAAGCAGCTAGCCCATGGTATTCAATAAAGTCAGGCACAATTCCTAGTTGGGTTGCCCCCAGGCCAGGCATACCTAGACATCATCCTCCTTCTCCTTTCAGGGATGGAAGCTCACCTAGAATATGAAAAGTATAGTAGAGTTTGGTGATATAGTTGGCTAGCATCCTGTCTACCCACTGACCCGCTGGAGCTGAGAGAGAATACTCAAGTGGCTTCCTTGGGGCCCAGCCAGCACTTCCTGGCAGATTCCACGTGGAGGGTCCTGAGTATAGCTCTCTAGTGCACAAGCCTCTTTTTGGTGATAATTGTAGGGAAAGAAGCCTACACAGATGCTGATCCCAACTGTCTTGCTGTGCTCAGTATCTTGAAATCCACATAATACACAGGCATGACTTGGTCCCTCCTTAAAGTCTTGATGGATGTGCAGCAGAACTGGGAATCACTTGGAGATGCTGATGCTGACTTGGAAGGCCTTTCTTCCTCAGATGTCAAATCTCAGGTGAGCTCTTTCGGCAGTGGATGATGATTAACACAGAGACCCTCAACTGGTCAAAATGCAGAGAATAAGAGACTGTGGGATGTTCAGATCTAAATGGGACACCTATATCACAGCTTCTCCTCCTGAGGCTCAGAGATCATTGTGGAGGAGGGGCCAGAGAAATTATAAGAGCCAGAGGTGGTGAATAGCTGCAAGGAAACATACAACAGGGCAGGTGTATATATGAACTCACAGCAGTTGTAACAGCATGTACAAGACTTGTGTAAGCTCAAGACAGACAAAATCCCAGGATGGAGAATGGGTATGGTCATGATGTCCCACCCTTTAGCTGAGGAGCTATTGACATGGGTGAGGGAGAATCAGTTTTCTTTAAGAGTATGGCTCCTGGCAGGTCTTCCACACTCCAGTGGCTAGCCATACACCCAAGGGTATATGGATAGCACAAATTGGACCCAGTGGGTTTAAGAAAGAGAGATGGAGAAAGATGACACAAAATTGGGTTGGCAGGGAAGGTGGGAGGTGGAGGTGGACCTGGGAGAATTGGAGCAAGAGGGTGAATATGGTCAAAATACATTGTATGAAATTCTCAAGGAACTAAAAAAAAAAAAAAAAGAATCTGCAAACGGAGCCAGATGATTATACTACTCATAAAATCCCTTCCATGTTGACCGTCTATGACTGAACAAGTTTGCTTTTTAAAGGTGAGAACAGAAGGATGGCATGAGATGATCAGAGATTCTAGATGTGCATACAGGAAAAAGATCTTTAAAACCCATCAAGGAAAAAGATTGGTATAGGAAATTTCTATTCTAATTTTTCCATTAAAGCACAAATGACATTAAAAAAATCTGTCCTTGGGGCTGAAGAGGTGGCTCAGTGGTTAAGAGCACTGACTGCTCTTGCAGAGGACCAAGGTTCGATTCCCAGCACCCACATGGCGGTTAGCAACCTTCTGTAGCTCCAGTTCCAAGGAATCCAATGCCTTCTCCTGACTTCTGTGGGCACTGCACAACATGGGTGCATCTACCTACATGTAAGCAGTACATTCATCTACATAAAACAAAAATAATAAATAAAATATTTTCTAAAAATCTGCCCTTTCTTTGAGAGATGGGGATGACATTGTTATTAGTTTTCTACCTAAGGGATGCTTGTGAGTGCTTATTGAGAAACCCCTGCAAAATGGTGATTAAGCTAAGGAAGATTTCAGTTATCCCAGCACTGCAGGGGAGTGACTCACTCATTCATTCAGTAAACATTTACGAAGTACATACCTCTGATTTATTGCTAAGTAAAAGTTTATTGCTAAGGATTAAGGTACCCACACTGTTCTTGGTCCCTAGAGTCACTGGAATCATTATTTAGCCAGTCTCTTTGTAAAAGAACCTTGGCAAATCTTGTTAAAGGAAGGAAAATCTCAATGCAAAGTTCCCTAAGCACTGGCTAATGATACAGTCTGCTGATAGGGCCCCAAACAGCATTTAAAGGTATTACAGATAGGGACTGGAGAGATGGTTTAGTGGTTAAAGGCATTACAGAAATGTTAAATCTTAAAATATCTAGTACTAAGTAAAAGATAAACTGTAGAACCAGTCTGAAATGCTAACAGTGGAGGACTTCATTGCTTGTGTTATGTGTTCCCGTAAATGGTTTAGAATGTTGAAGTTTCCTTATTTCACATTGTGGGATTGTTCACCAAAATACTCCATCCTGTTTCCCCTTGCAGTTCTGGGGACTGAACCCCAAGGCCTTGAGCATGCTAGATGATCATTCTGCCACTGAGCTACACCTCCAGCATGATGTTCACTGAACTATCATGAATAACTCTCTATCCCACCACTCTAACCAGTTATTGGTTTTCTCTTTCTGTATAAACATGTAATTTCCACATAGCTACATGTGTTTTCTGTGGCTGGTATGTGTTTTGAGGTTCTGTTTTTTATCTTCCACATTATGGCTGGGTACTGACCCTTACATTGCCTCACAGTCTTTGTAAATGTCTATTTATAATGATTGTGCAATATTCTACCACATAAATACATGTATATGCTTAGAAAAAGATACTTTCTTTACAGAACTGTCCCCAAGAAGCTCACTCCTTAGTCATTTACCTTTGTTATATATGCTTCTGGGAAGACTCAGAAGTCTCATCTGCTGCTAAAATTCACCCAATAGCAATTGAATGTTTAGGATAAAACCTTTATCTTTTCCTTGAATAAAGATAGTTTTGGAAAAGTCATTATTTTTTAAACCCTAGCATCTATAATGCTAATGGGTTTTTATACCCCCTTCCCCATGGAAAGATTAGGAAAGAAAGGAATGCTAGGGGGTAGAGAAATGGAACAGAAAGAGTTGGGCAAATGACCTAAGCACCGAAGACCAATCCAATCTGATCTGCTTTAATGTTTCCTAGTTATTACCATTGCCTGTATTTTGGGATGGAAAAGTCAAAGTCACTGAGAGTTAGTGTCTGGCCAAAGGTCAAAATGCCAGCCTGTGGTGGAGTTGGCCTGAGAATTCCTGTCTACTGGCTCATTGCACTGAAGTGATGTCTCTCATCAGAGCACTTCCAGCCACTCACCCAGAGCCACCCGGACTCCCACAACTGGGCTGACCTCTCAGGTCAGGACACAGGTTGTTTGCAGAATGATGTTCTCCTGCTGCTGCCAATCACAACCCTTCTCATCAAACCAGAAAACCAGGCTGTTCCAAAGTTACAGGCATCCACCCATCCTCACCCTGAAAGGATGGCTCACCCTTGCCCCATGCCCACCTGGAGGCCCAACCAAGAGAAAGACTGGAATTGTTTGTTGAAAAGACTGGTATGGGACCTTTGAAGGTAGCACAACATGCTTGGTGAGGTAGTATAGCGTGAAGCCTGGGGCTCTCAGTGACCCACACAGGGTGCAGCCCTGCATGAGGGGCTAGGAAAGTGTATCAGAGGCTGGGATGCCTTTCTGAGCAGTAAACAACTTAAAAGGTTGTGTGTGGATGCTCTTTCCATCTTTTGCTATTGGGTAACTTGAGCAACTTGCTTGACCTTTCTGAGCCTGTTTTTCCCATCTGTAATATACATAAATAATAGTACTTACTTCAAAGCTTGTTAGAGAGTTAAGTGTGCTGCAGTGTGTGACACACTTCTCAGGAGCGTGCAGATGTTCAACAAAATGGTAGCTGTTATTCTTAGCTGCTAAGCTACGGCTTGCCTTTATAAAGCAAGAAAAGCCTACACTTTCTCATGCTCTCTTGAGAGGCTTGATTCGGCTAGAAATGTATTTTGTAAATGGAGGATAATTATGAAAAAGGGAAGGGAGATTCATAATAGATTACTTGTTATCATTTTTAATGTAAATGGCATTAGTCTTTTAGCTTGCACCATCTGAGGGAGGCATATCTGATATGGAATTCCTAATTGCCTGTTTAGTTCAGGAGAGGATAATTTATAAACCCACACCCTGACACACCCATGGCTCTAGAAAACACTTCCAATTTCTTGGTATGGCTTGGGCATCAGGACAGGCAACCTTATTCAAATCATTTGGTGAATCTTGTTCTACATGGTAGAGTGAGTGATACAAGTGAGTAATTCAAAGGCAAACACTGAGGAATGTATCTGATTTGCATAGCCTTGAAAATGAGCCTCCTAAACTGGTTTTAAAGAAGTTTCTTTTTTAAAGAGCTGTCTTGTAGTCCTGAGTCCAGGTCAGGCCCCAGCATGCTCAGGGACAGCTCTCTGCTGTCCAAGTCTCAGGACCAGATACACTGACTTTCATTATTTAATCATCTTGGTTGGAAGGAGACATTTATAATTTAGCCCCAGGAAGGAAAGAAAAAAAACCTCCTGACAATGAATAAATAGAATGCATTTGTATTCTTAAAGTCACCAGAGAGCAGGAATGAACTGTGAGCTTACCTACAAGGGGAATACTTGTCTTTTCTAGATGAACTTGCATTGTCTTCAGGGAGCACATCTTTCACAATTTAGCATACTGCTTTGAAAGGAAGCCTGTTGTCCTTAAATAACTCTGTGGTTTTCTTGCCTGAAGACTTCCTTTTGACCGTTTTTCATGGAATATTTTATAGTCAAGTAATTATACAAATAAGCAATCATAACTTTATCAGTAAAGAACCCACTTAAGATTTTGAAGGGAGAGCAATTCACTTGTAACTCTAAATGATGTGATAAGAACAATAAAAAACACTCCAAGGAAACTTTATCAGAGCACTGTTAAAGAGACCGAAGCTGGGCCTGAGAAATGGCTCAGCGGTTAAGAGCACCGGCTGCTCTTGCAAAGAACCTGGGTTCAGTTCCCAGCACCCACATGGCAGCTAACAACTGTCTGTAACTCCAGTTTCAAGGGATCTGACACTCTCTTCTGACTTCTGTAGGCATTGCATGACAGGGTGCACTTACATGCTTGCAGGCAATATACTCATACACATAAAATAAAAATAATAAATAAAAAAGAGGCTGAGGCAACATCCCGAGTTCAAGGCCAGCCGGTGGGCCACATAGTGAGACCTTGTCTCAAAACAAAAATTCCACAAACAAACCACCCAACCACCACCACTACCAACACCACCAAGCAAAACAGCAAACAAACAAAAATCTAAAAACCCTGAACAGAGAACATTTAAAAACTCAGTTTCTAGCTGATGCTATTTACCTCCTGTTGTCAAGAATCAAGTGAAGCGGAAGGAAGTCCAGGGATGGAGGATAACCCCATAACACTCCACCAGTGCAGGGCGTGCAACCTGAGCTGAGCTCTCCGCAGGCTGACACCGTCTCAGGCTAGCTTCTCCCTCAGATATCTGCCTGCAGGAGTGAATGCTGCAAGTACTTGTTTTCTGGGAGAAGAATTTTGTATCTGGCTTGGAAGAGGCATGGGGGGAGGGTGGTTGGGGAAATAAAGGAGAAAGCGTGCTAGACTCTGTCTCTCTTGGCCATGCCCTCTCTCAGCACTCATAGCAGATCACGCTGGATGGACGTGCTGACTTAGAGCTAAAATCTGGTTTCCAAGTGTGGGGCTTTAGGAGTTGGATACAGATACAGCTTCCCCACCCCTACTTTGCTCCAATCTCAGTTTTTGTCTTCAAACTTAAGGCAGCAGAGCACTTGGAAACCTTCTTTCTCAGGTCGGACATGATTATAATTAGGCATGAGTGGACATGTGCCCCTAACTGCACTCACGGGCTGAGCCTGGTGAGGTCTGACCTGTGTTGGTTTGGAGCATAACTGTTTATAAATGACTTTAACAGGCTCATTCAATCTCCCCGACACCCTTAGAGGAAGAATACTATAGAAATGATGGTTCAGTGGTTCTAAGTCTTTCAGTGACAGAGTCAGTGTGGGCTGATGGGGCAGGAACTCTTGTCCTCCAAGAGTCCTGCGTTCTACGGATGACCAGCTACCTGAGGAGCTCTGCCACGCACCACAGAAACACGCTACATTGACTGTTGTTCATTTTGTTGTATCTCTGTGACTCACAAAGAAGCTATGGTGTTAGACGTCGGTGTTTTCCAATGGTGTTGGCTGTGGCTGCTGGATGCCTCTGTGTGCCAGGACTCTGAAGAGCATACTCTGATTGTGTAATTTCTCTAAAGCAAGTATCTTCTTTTCTTATCTTTCCTTGTATCTGCCAGGGTTTTTTGTTTCTGTTTACACTGAGAACACAGAGAATAAAATAAAAAAATTTAAAAAAAAGAAAGCAAATGGATTTGAGAAGTTAAGAGTGCAGTTTAGTGGCAGAAGAAAGGAGGAGGAGAAGGAGAAACTGATAAATAAAAATACCAGCGGTAAAATAAAATCCTGTATCCAATAACAATCACATTTCACTTAAAATTAAGTCAAGCTGGAGAGGTAGCTTGGTGGTACAACACTTGCCTAGTATGTATGGTGTTCTGGGTTCAATCCCCAGCACTGCAGAGGAAGAGGAGGAGTAGGAAGAGGAGGAAGAGGAGGAGGAGTAGGAAGAGGAGGAAGAGGAGGAGGAAGAGGAGGAGGAGGAGGAGGAAGAGGAGGAGGA
>NW_008349529.1:2694143-2729368 GCF_000622305.1 Nannospalax galili
GGTGTCCCCCCAGCCAAAGGCCCCCCTCCTGGGCGCTGAGTTGGCGACTGGAGTAAGGGTCTCTGCGAAGCCAGCGAGCCGAGCCGAGCCACTGGAAGAAGAGAGGAGGAAGTGGAGGAGGAAGAGGAGGAGGAGGCGGAGGAAGTGGAGGAGGAGGACGACGACGACAAGGAGGAGTTGAGGAAGTGAAGAACTAGCTATACAGGTAACAGAAGAACATATAAGTCCTCTATTTTTTATGCCTAGATGGAAATCAGTGGAGGAGGAAGAGGAAGAGGAAGAGGAGGAGGAAGTGGAGGAGGAAGAGGAGGAGGAGGAAGAAGAGGAAGAGGAGGAGGAAGTGGAGGAGGAAGAGGAGGAGGAGGAGGAGGCGGAGGAGGAGGCGGAGGAAGTGGAGGAGGAGGACGACGACGACTAGGAGGAGTTGAGGAAGTGAAGAACTAGCTATACAGGTAACAGAAGAACATATAAGTCCTCTATTTTTTATGCCTAGATGGAAATCCCCAGAAAATCAGAATTCGGACTGTCTTACTGAAATGTGTTTGTTCGCTGCTGCTCATCTATCAGAATCACATGGGGGAACTCTGCATCTTTTAGAGCCTCAAGCTCTTCCCTAGTCCCACCAAATAGAATCTTTGGAGGTGGAGCTCTGTTTAAAAAAAAAAATTCCTCATGGCTGCAGATGTAGTATTTGGTGGAGTATTTGCCTAGCAAGCACAAAGCCCTGGGTTAGATCCCTAGCACCAGTAAAACCCGGAGTAGTGACGGGCCCATGACTGTAATCCCAGTACCCAGAAAATGGAGGTAGGAGGATCAGGGGAGGGGTTCAAGACTATCCTGAGCCACATGAGACCCTGTCTTGAAAGAAAAAAAAAATCCGAAGGAATTCTGATGTGTACCGGAGTTAAGAATCAATCTTCACAGAATTCAATTTAAGGAAAACCCGAGGAACCTGGAAGCGCTGCAGAAAGCAAGAAATGCCCTCTAGTGGCCAAAAGACGCCACTGCTGGTCCTCCATGCTTCTGGGCCCCAGGACCCGTGAGGAAGGTATCTATGGTAAACCATGTCCAGGTCGCTAATTCCACCAATAACCCTGGAACCGTAAACCATTAAGACCCTTGCTCGTGTCTTGCTCGTGAGGACACCCACCCTAGTGCCTGGCCCATTGTGGTATAAGACCTAAAAACAAGACTCAATATTATACTCTGCCTTGATACCCAGTGAAATCAGGAAGCTTGGAATGACCTGGCTGTAAGACCCTTTCCCTTTCTTATCAAACAGGGCAGGCAGGCACAGTTCCTACTTACTCCTGAGTAGCTGGCTCCATGCTAGCCCATGAAATTACTCAAACCTAAGTCAATCACTTCCACCCTGGGAGCCGGGAGTTCCCTTGCCCTCCAGATACTACAGATCCTTCCTCCACAGCACTCGGTTGCTCAAACTGCTCCCAAGTGCAACCACTGTGTGGCCTTGTGTGATGCACAGGATGTTATGACCCCTGGACTGTGACTACAAGTGACTAATGCACTGTGATCATTACCATTTGCCCAGGGTTGGCATTGTGTGGCCAGTCAGCCTCTAATCCCAGGGTAAGAATTGCACTGACACCATTGGGGTAAAAAGAAGCTACCTAAAACATCCATAAAAGGTGCTTAGTAAATATCTGTTAAGTGAGTAAGTGAATAACATCAAAGTTCTCTCAACACATGTAAACAACTTCATTTTATTGAGTTGTTCATTCAAAAAAACTCTCCATATGGTTATGGGCACAAATGAACAAGTGAATGACTGTGGGTTTTAGAACTCTTCAAGGGAAACCTCATTTGTGTGGTGTGTGTGTATGTGTGTGTGTGTGTGTGTGTGTGTGTGTGTGTGTGTGATATATGCACATGTGTATGCAGGTGTGTGTATGCCAGAGGAGGGCATCAGACACCCCTATTCCACCACTCTTCACCTTTTTCCTTTGAGGCAGGGTCTCCCGCTGAACCTGAAGCTTGTTTTTTTTTATTTATTTGCTTTATTGGCTAGGCTGGCAGCCAGCAAGTGCCAAGGATCCTCCTGTCTCTATCCGCTTCCATACTGGGTTTACAGGCATGCACAGGACTTGGCCTGCTTTTCTAAGCCATCTCTCCAACCCATCTCCACTTTCTTTTTACAGGGTCTCTCACTGAACATGCAACTTTCCAATTCAGCTTAACTGGCTATCCAGCATGCTCTAGGTATATCTATCTGCATGTTTTCACCACCTCATGCCTGGCTTTTTACATGACTGCTTAGGGATATGAACTTGGGCCCTCATATTTGCACAGCAAGCACTTTACCCACTGAGCTATCTCCCTTGCCTTTCTCACATTATATCTCAGAGAGCTCTTGCCCAGTCCACAACATACATTTCTTAAGGAAAATGACTGTTTTGTTGTTTCTTTTCAGTTCGGCACGGAACTGGCAAATAGTACATGTCTAATAAAGTAAACAAATATACAGAGGTAAAGGGGATTTCCCTGGAGTACATGCTAGTTCACAGCACCACGAGGATTCATTTAAGAATTCAACCCAGCAGATATTTACTGAAGTCTTCCATTAAAATACAGTGTCTTAGTAAGCACTCTAACAGTGATGGTGGGATTTCTGGCCAGGGCTATAAAGGGTAATAGAAATGTAACCCCTTCTGTTTTGCTTGTTTTATGTATGAATGTTTTGTCTGTGTGTAAGTACACCTGTGTTGTGCAGTGTCTGTGGAGGCCAGAAGAGGATGTCAGATCCCTTGGAACTGGGGTGAAGGATTGGTGTTGGCCACTACATGTTAGGAACCAAACCTGGGTCCTCTGTAAGAGCAGAGGACCCAGGGTGATCTTTGCTGCTGAGCCATTTCTCCAGGCCATGATTTTGTGTTTTGAGACAGGTTCTCAATATGTATTCCAGGTTTGCCTTGCATCCATTGCAATCCTCCTGCCTCAGCTTCCCAAATGCTAGAATTAGAGGTGTGTTCCACCATGCCTGGTGCAGCCCTTATGCTTAAGGAGTATGATAGTTATCTTTAATTGCCAACTTGATACAACCTAGAATCATCTGGGAAGGGAATCTCAGTGAGGGATTGTCTACATTGTGTTGGTCTATGGGCATGTCTGTGGGATGGGCTGAGGATTAAGTTAATTGATATAGGAAGGCCCAGCCCACTGTAGGTGGCACCATTCCCTGGGCAGAAAGTCCTGAACTATAGAAGAATGGAGAAATAGAGCTGGGCACAAGCAAGCAAGCAAGCAGCATGCATGGTTCATTTCTCTCTCATCTTGACTGTGGATGTGTATGCATTTCTGCCTTGACTTCCCCAATGGCTGGAATTATAAGCCATTTATTTGGCTTTCTCCCCTAACAGAAATGAAACTAGAAGACAGAATACACACTCTAAAACAGTGCTCTCAGACATGTGGCTGTTTAAATGAAAACCAAGTTAAAATTTCAGTTCTTCAGTCCCATTAGCCACATTTCAAGTGTTTAATAGCTACCCAGTAACTAATAGGTGTTGTGATGGGCAAGACAAATACAGGATCCCTTGATCATTACAGAAACTCCCATTGGATCCCGATCTTACGGAAGGAACTTGGTTCTATGCTGTAGTCAGAAGATGGTAATGGAGGTGCATATTTGATGGTCCTGGGGTCAGGTCTAGTGTGTTTCAGGATCAGTCCCTACTAGATCCCAGGTCTTCCAAAGATAGGATTCTTTGATTCCTTGCACTGAACATTTCTGCTCAGATGCTCCACCGAACACTACTCAGTGAAAATAAACCACCCACAGCAGTGATTTCCCCCAACATTTCCAAAACTAGAGAAGCAGAGATAATAATATGACCATTGTAGGAGGCTGGAGAGATGGCTCAGCGGTTAACAACATTGGTTGTTCTTGCAGAAGACCCAGGTTCGAATCCCAGGACCCACATGGCAACTAACAACTGTCCGTAACTCCAGTTCCAGGGGATCTGATGGCCTCTTTTGTCCTCCGTGGACATTGCACGACACGGCTGCACTTACCTACATGCAGGCAACATACTCATACACATAAAATAAAAGTAATAAAATTTTTTTTAAATATGACCATTGTGAGTGATCCACAACTTTGTTACATTCTAACGTTCTGCTCTATTTGTCTCAGATTTTGCACTGGTTTCAGAGAATATATTACAGAAATATTTGGAGCCCCTACATTCTCTGTCCCATTTCTCTGTCCAGCCTGTCAAAGCCCCTGTGGATCTGAATTTGCTGTTTACTGATTCCATTTATGTTTGTATGGCCTTTTTGTATAAGATCACATCTGCAAACAACGCAGGTGACTCTTTTGATCTTATTTGGTTTTTTTTAGGGAGAAAGATTTGTTTTGGATTACTGTTTGAGGTTTCAGCCTATGTTCATCTGGCCTGGCTGCTTTAGAGTCTGAGATGAGGCAACACCTCACAGCAGAGCACACAATAGAGGAAAGCAGCTTACCTCATGGCAGACAGAAACAGGAGAGGCAGCTGTATATCTTTCTGCAATTTGAATGTTTTACTCAGCATTGTTTTAGGTTTTTATTTTTGTGTAATTGCTATTATTGTTTTGAGACAGGGTCAGGCTATATAGCCTAGGCTGGCCTATAATTTGTGAGCCTTCTGCCTCGGCTTCCAGAATGAGGGCTGGGTTTACAGGCTTATGCCACACTTGGCTTAACATTGTATTTTTAAAGATGTGTCCATATTGAAGGCCAGAAAGACAAGCCCAGGGTGAAGGTGCTTGCCACCAAGTGTGATGACCTGAGTTCTAGCATGGAACCTAAATGGCTAAAGGAAAGAAATGACTTTCAAAAGTTTGTCTTTTGACCTCCACACACATGCCTCTGCACACTTGTGTGTGCACACAATAAATAGATAAATAAATGTAAAAAAGAGATGTGTCTATGTTGAAACACGCAGTGCTAATGAGCTATAACTGCCATAACCTATTCTATTGTTTTAAATATGACACAACTGATCTATTATCCCTGTGATAGAAATCTGGCCTGTTTCCTTTTTTTTTTTTTTTTAAGATTACCAAAAGAGTTAGTTGTAAGAAGCATTCTTATAAGCATTTCCCTATGCAAACATGCAGAGTTCCTGGGAGGATGGTTAGGCCTTTGGTTATGCATATCTTCAGCTAGTCTAAATATTGACAAATGGCTGTCCAAGGGAATGAATCAATTTATAGTCCCATCAGCCCTGTATGAATACTCTCATTGTTCTCCATCCTTGTCAACACTTCATATTGTCAGACTTTTTTTCTATGCCAATCTGATAAAGGGAAGTATGTATGGTATAATACCTCCTAGGATAATATTTCCTAGGATATTAAAGATGTCAGAACAAAATACGTTAAAATCTCGGCATTGGGGAACAAGGAGACTAACAGGGTTATTGGACTTTTGTGTTGTGATGAGAACACTGGCACCGGGATCACAGCAGTCACTGACCTTCAAGACAAGCAAAGCTACATGGAAAGAGTTTAAAACAGTTTTGCCATCTTCTATCTTCTTGGCACTGTGAAGCATAATGCAAGGGAACTTCTAATAGGATTTGGATATCAGGACATGGTCAGCATGTTTGCAGTGTGTTGTAAATTTCTCCTAACATAAACATAATTTATTTCCACATCCGCCCCATTTTAGGATCCTCTCTCTCTCTCCACTTCTTTGTCTTAAGCCAACTTCTGCTGGAAGAAATTACTGGAAAGTGAGAAGCTATGCAAACTGGATGTCTATTGGTGGGAAAACTTAGCAAGCTAAAGGATTGTCATCTTGACAAGAGGCAGTGAGTGTAGGTTATGTCGTGAAATACTTGGGCATGGCTAACTCATGTAGATACTCTAAACACTTGCAGCACAGAAAATAATCCCATAATTTAGAACATATTACTATTTGATCTTGATGAGATTTTTTCCAGTATGATTCTAGCTAATACCCAAGGGGCTAAAACAAACCTGTTTAATGGGAACTTTGAAGCCCAGGGCAGTGGGAAACACCCATGACTCCATTTTTCCAAAGTAGTTTTTTGATGGAAATGAAGTATTTCTTAGCAACCATTACTAATGGCTGGCACAGTCATGGGAAATTTGAGATAAGTTTGATTTTACCTCTGTGAAATGCCCCCAGAGTACTAACTTAAATTTTTCTTTTCTTTTTCTTTCTTTTTTTTTTTTTTTTTTTTGGTCTTTTTGAGACAGGGTCTCCCTGTAGCCCCAGCTGGACTAGAACTCACTATGTAGACCAGGCTGGCCTTGAACTCATAGAGATCCACCTGCCTCTGCCTCCCAAGTGCTGGGATTAAAGGCGAGTACCACTTGGCCAACTTGAATTTTTCAAGTGATCAAAGATTCTTCATGTGAACTTGAGAACTGCTGTAGAGAAAGGGGATTGGTTAGGCTCTGTGTAGCCAACAGGAATCAGCAAAAATATTTGAGATGAAAGCTCAGATGAGTCAATTGGGTCCCATTTAATAATTGGAACTCAATCTTTGTTTTTCTTTTTCAGGGAGGAACATTTTTGTCACTGATGGTGTTCTTTGTGGATGGTAGAAAAATAAAATTAAAATAAATAGCTATACTCATTCAAAAAGCTGGCTGACAGTTGCCTCCATGACTTTTAGAAGCCAAAACTGTTCCACAGCGGAGCAGGAAATGCTAATGGAAGTTTTCTTCAGGAGACAGAGGGGAAAGTTTATTTATAGTTTCTTTGGAGAAGCATGCAATTTAGGTGTTATGTCTACAAATTAAAGGCCAAAATATGGTATTAAAGTGAATAGCTTTGACAGTCAACTATATTTTCTGCCATTGAATAATTTCTTTATCCTTCCTGTATTTTCTTTTTATCATAGGTGTATAATGGGGGAAAGATTGTTCTGAGACGAGATTCATTAATGCAGTAAGTGTCTTCTGTTTCAGAGCATTTATCCTTGAAGCCAAGGGGAGAAGGGCAAGTAAAATACCATCTCCATGCTCATGGATTTCTGTTCTAGTGTAGAATGGCAAGTTACATAGAAATGAAAAGATCATTGTAATTGCCTCAGAAGCTCACTGCTATAGAAGGGGGAGCTGAGAAAGTGACATCTAAGAGAATGATAAAGGGGCCCACTCTGTGAAGGAGGTGGGGTAGGGCAGGAGGAATTATGCAGAGGAAAGAGCAAGGAAAAGGCTGGAAGCCAGATAGAAGTTGGCATGCTCGAAGAACAGAAAGAAGGCCAGGGTGACTGGAGTTTGGAGGACAAAGTCAGAAGCAGCCAAGCCATAGCAAGGAGTTTGTATTTATCGTGTACAACAGGAAGCTGTTAGAGCATTGGTGTTGTTTGTTTTCATCATGTGTATTTGACCTGCACAACGTGATGTTTTCATATACGTACTAAAATGATTGTTATAATCAAGTTTATATGTCCATTACCTTCCATAGTTTGTGTGTGTGTGTGTGTGTGTGTGTGTGTGTGTGTGTGTATGTTAAGAGCACCTAAAATATATACCTGTAGGAGCTAAGATTGCTCATTTGGGAAAGTGCTTGCCATGTGTGCTGGATAGTTTTCGTTGTCAGCTCGACCACCTGGGCAGAGGGAACCTGAGGTGGGAAATTGCCTCCATTGGACTGGCCTCTGGCCATGTCAGTGGGGCATCTTCTTGATTATTGAGTGATGTGGAAGGGCCCAGCCCCCTGTGGATGGTGCCACCCCTGGGCAGGTGGTCCTGTATTGTATAAGAAAGCAGGTTGAGCATAGGCCAGGGGAGCAAGCCAGTGAGTAGTATTCCTCCATGGCCTGTGCTTCAGCTTCTGCCCCCAGGTTCCTGCCCTGAGTTCCTACCTTGGGCTCCCTGATGAAGCCCTGATGTAAGCCAAATAAACCCTTTCCTCCCTGAGGTGTTATTGGTCAGTGTTTTGTCACCGCAATTGAAGGCAAACCAAAACATCCTGCAAGCATGAAATCCTGAGTTCTGGTCCTCAGCACCCAGTTAAAAAGTCATGCAGGGTGGTGCACTGTGGAGGTAGAGACAGGCAGATCCCTGGGGGCTTGCTGACAGGTAGTCTAGCTAAATTGATGAGCTTCTGGGTCAATAAGAGAAGCTGTCTCAGAAAACAAAGTAGAAAGTGATTAAGGATGACACATAATGTCGATTTCTGGTCTCCACACGCATGCACTCACATACACAATGCATATAACACAAGAACATACACACTACACACACACACACACACAAATACCCTTTTCACAAATTTTTAGTATATAATATAGTATTAATATGGTCATTGTGTTATATACTACATCTCTAGGCTTTTTTGCATCCTACCAATTGCAAATCTATACACCTTGACCCAGTTCCTCTACCTCCCTTCCCCTAGTAACCATGGTTTCACTTTGTTTCTATTTATTGAATTCTTCATGATTCCACATTAAGTGATATCATCAGGAAAATGCAAATCAAACCCACCATGAGATACCACCTCACGCCTGTTAGAATGGCTATCATCAAAAGTCAAGTGATAACAAGTGCTGACAAGTGTGTGTAGAGAAGATAGCCCTTATACATTGTTGGTGGGAATGCAACTTGGTGCTGCTATTATGGAGAACAATATGGCAATTCCTCAAAATGTTAAACGTGACCTAGCAATCCCTGTTGGTTGTACACTCAAAGGAAAATGAAATTAGATACCTTGTGTTCATTAAAGTATTATTCACAATAGTCAAGATATGGGAACAATCTGATAAAGGAATGAAGAAAGAAACTACGATATATATGCAGAAATGGTATATGAAAATCATTCAGCATTGGAAAAGAAGATACTGTAATTTATGGCAGCGTGGTTGAAACTGAAGGACATGGTGAGAAATTAAATAAACCAGGCACAGAAAGACAAATATTATTTGATCTCACTTATATGTGGACTCTAAACTAATGTTTGTGTATTAAACAGATCATTCAGGTTTTTCTGGGAGAACACATTTCAGCAAAGAGTCAGGAGCACCGTGTAAGAGACTGTTGCAGTCATCCACCAGTGACAGAGAGCTTGGCTTTGGGTACCAGTGGGGATGGAGAGTAGATGGAGTTTTAATTCTCTTTGGAGGTAGAACTTTCAGGATGTGGTGATGGACTGGATATGAGGGCTAGAAAGAGGAAACTAGGACCACTTCTAAGCTTTGGGCTTGATAAGCCAGGCAGATGGCTGTGGCAGTTATTAGGTTATATATGGTCTTTGGTACCAAACTCCCTTTTCTAGACTCTGCTTTATGATGCTGGGGCTACGACTCTATTTACTGCTCTTCTGGCTGCTTTACTGTCAGGCCCTGCTATTTTTTAGGGTAGATGGGAGGCTGAGGAGGATAAAGGTACTTGCTTCTCCCCATCTGCTTCGTGTTTCTGAGCATGCCAGCCAAGTAAAGCCTCTTTTACCACCAACAGCTGTTCTCCATAGCAGAGGAATCCAGGTTCTAACTTGGAGAAACATCAGCACCAGCCAGACACAGGGTCCTCGGCTTACACTTGGCTCTTTGAGGTCTCGCCTTCACATTGCTGATGTTCACAATTACAGCCTCTTCTTTTTGTTTTCTCTGCCCTAAAGGTGATAGTTTCTTCCCACAGTTGCTACCGTCACAATATCTTACAGTCTCCTCTCTACATCAGAGACTTCATACTCAGTGTCAACTTTATTCCAAGTTAACGGCCCACTGATAAATGATATAGCTTTGCCTTCTGACGTGACTTTGATTCATAACATTGAATTTCCATTTCCCAAGGTTAGGAAGAGAAGAAGGAAGAGATGGTGGCTGGAGGGCAGGGAGTCTCGAATTCTGCTTTGGTCTTAACTCCTTGAGATGCTGTCAGATGTCCCAGGGAAAATGCTGTTAGATAGTTTGAGGGTGAGGAGAAATGTCACATGTGGAGATATAAATGTAGAGTCATCAGCAAATAAACATTCTATAAAGTTGCCTGGGAGAGGGGCTGGAGAGATGGCTGAGCAGGTAAGAGCACTGGTTGCTCTTGCAGAGGATCCAGGTTCAATTCCCAGCATCCAAAGGTGGCTAACAGCCATCTGTAACTCTGGTTCCAGGGGCTCCATCAACCTCTTCTGACCTCTTTGGGCACTGCATGACACAGGTGCACTTACACACATACAGGTAATACACTCATACAATTTAATAAAAATAAGTTGACTGGGAGGGATGGGGAGTAGGGCCTGGGACCAGGACCTAGGAAGCCGCATATTTAAAGGGAAAATTGAAAGCTGTGTCCAGAGAACAAGAGAAAAGTAAAAAATGTGTACATTCTTGGATGCTCTGGGACACTGAGGAGAAAAGGGCTAGAGAATGGCTGTTGGATTTGGCAATATGGAGTTTCAACTAGTGAACACTGCATTGTAGTGGGCTGGAATCCAGACTGGAGTGAATTAACCTCCTACCTGGAGTTGAGATTACATACAGCTTTTTGCTGTTTTTCTATGAAGGGAGGTAGGAAACTGGCTGGAAAGCAATGTGAGGAGAGGAAGGAGAATGATTAGAACGCATCTGCATGTGCATTTGTATGCTACTAAAGTAGTGTAGTAGAGGGAGAAAGAAGTTTGTACATGGGAGAGAGCAGCAGGGGAGAAGGGAAGGACGCCTTAGACAGGTGCAGCTCACCTGCAGTCACTGGAGTTCAGGCAGAGGGACTCTGGCTGCAGGTGGGTTTATAGACACAGTACTACAGCGTGGGAAGGAGATGTGTTTAGGCCTGTTGGATTTTTCTGGGCAGTATGTTATGAAGGGAAGGGCAGCAGATTCAGGTGTTGGAAAGCCAATAGAATGATGAGTAAAAGATCTTCAGTGCTAGTGGAAAGACAGGACACGGAGCTGAAAGACAGACCAGAGGTCAGCAAGTCTGAGGAACTAGAGAAAGTTGGAGAATAGAGTGTGGTTATCAGAGAATGGGTGCTTGAAGTAAAGATCTGTGAAGTCAGGAAGTTAGTTGGCATAATGCCTGGAAAATAGTAAGTGCTTATAAGATACTAGCAGTTATGGGAGTTTTAAAGATCATTCACTTTTTAATATGTGATACAGTCATATATGTTAAAAATTAAAATTTTTTGTCCTTCTTTTTTTGGAGACAAGGTCTCCCTCTAGCCCCAGCTGGCCTGGAACTCACTATATAGACCAGGCTGGCCTTAAACTCACAGAGATATACCTGCCTCTGTCTCCTGAGTGCTGAGATTAAAAGTATGTTCCACCATGCCCAGCTCAGAATTAAACTTATTTAATTGTAGGTTTAGGCAAACTTACAAATTAATACACAGAGGTGGAAATTTCCCTTTTCACCTTTTGCCCCTTTCTTATGTTTAGAACACTGAGCAGCACCTGTTTTTCCTCTTGTCGATCTCTTTCCTTATTCTTTTTATGTTTTTTCTTCTTATGGATACATAAGTCTGGAGATATAACTTGGTTGTACAGCACTTGCCTAGCATGCATGAAGCCCTGGATCCAATCTACAGCACAGAAGAGAGAGAGAGAGAGGGAGGGAGAGAGAGAGAGAGAGAGAGAGAGAGAGAGAGAGAGAGAGAGAGAGATAATCTGATAACTCTGGTTGTAAGGACTGAAGATGGTCAGGATAAGAGAAGGCGGTCTATAGTCGTCTCAGAGAGAACAAGGAGCTAAGAGTAATTAGTGCCAAACAGAGCTAAGGACAGATTCCCTTGACAGTCAAACTTGAGAATTCCCAGTGATTCCTTCAAGATTTAAAATGATCATGGAAGCAAGCCCCAAAAGAGAGTCTGGTATGAGTGTGTGAGTAAACTTCTTATCCTGCCTAAAAATAAAACAAAGGGAAACATCTGATTTAAGGAATCAAATGCCAAATTATACATAGGAAAATGGGAGAGATGGTCTAATTTTCAGTTCTCCTCTAATATGTAGCTAATTCTGGGAAGTTCAGTGCTAAACCAAGTAGCCACTGAGAGCAGGTCTTTGGGGCCAGGCTTGTCATCCTTGTTTTTAAGCACAACCTCCAGCAAGAAATGTTCTCTGCATTATGATGTACTACCAGCCATGTGCTGGAGTTGCTTAAATGAGTGTTCCTGAAAGCAGACTGATACATTTTCAAAAAGTTTAAGAACCAGGTATTAAGTATAGTCATTATTAAATATTAAGTTACCTAAACTTAAAAAATTACCAAAACTTACAATTAAATAAGTTTCATTAAAAACAAAAATAATAGACCCTCCAAACTCATTGTTCCCTAATTATTATTGTTTCCTAATTATTATACCATGATTTATTATCATTTCTGGTGTTGAGATTCAAAAAGTTTAAGAACCAGGTATTAAGTATAGTCATTATTAAATATTAAGTTACCTAAACTTAAAAAATTACCAAAACTTACAATTAAATAAGTTTCATTAAAAACAAAAATAATAGACCCTCCAAACTCATTGTTCCCTAATTATTATTGTTTCCTAATTATTATACCATGATTTATTATCATTTCTGGTGTTGAGAGTTGAGATTTTCAATCTGTGTAATAGAAATAATAGTAATGATGTTCTCCTTCATGTTTCCTTCCAACTCTGAGTATTGAGGTCACAATGATACCTTGAATTAGACAGGTAAGAATATTTACACCACAGAAACTGGCACACACTATAACTCAGGACTCAATATATTGCTTTTGTACTCTACTCCTGAAAGCGATGGAGATTTATTTTTTACAATTAATATATGTGACTATATTTTAAAAATTTTTAAATAAAACAAGAAAAAGGAAAGTGATAGTGAAAACATTAATGTTGCAAATTAAACTTTGGAATGTCTGTGGCTGTCACATTGTAAATACCACAAAATAATGGCAAAATATTTTTCTACTATGGTATTTGAAAATTGTACCACATTCAACAAAGATCCACTTGCATCATTCATGAGCTAGTGAAGTTCCAATGTGTCTTCACTGTTTCATGTCTATCTTATTTGTTAATGTAGATGAAAATATCACAAACATTTGCATCTGAATATACTCATTCATCAGTAATCTGGGGGGCTCCTTTGCTGAGCTCATGAGAAATCAAGCATTTATTCACAATCTTATTTCATCAAATTAGATTTGACTTGCAACTTATAGATTGGTTGTGAATACAAAAGCCTTCCTTGAAAATCAATTGACAACAAGAAATGTATAATGAAGAGTGCCATAAATTATCAGCTATAAATTGTGAGCTATACATCTGTCATATCAGTAAAATTTACAATAAATGTATGCACACACATGCCACATATCTTTTCTCCCACAGAACCAGGTTATTAAACATTTTCCAGCACACACTACCTAAACCCACAGGCTCATAAATAATAATTTCAAAAAATGGTACTTTTACTTACCTTATAAGATGCCTTCTGACATTCTATATTATTTCATTAAAAAATCTATTCATGTTTCAGAGCCCTAGATTAACTGATTTTACAACTCACTGAGTGTTTATGAACTGCACTTTATAGATACCTTACTGTAGAGGTCTTCCACCGTGGGTTCTGAAGAGAGGCTCTTGGGATGGCAATCAAGTGTCCTTTTTTATGTGAAAGCTTCATAGCAGAAACTCAAGAAATATGAAGGAAAAAAATTTTTTAATTTAAAAAACTTACATCAAGACAGAATTGGAAATCTGAAAGCTGGGTTCTAAACTACGAAAGACAAATTGTGCAATTTTGTCATTGTACTGATAGCACACACCTGTATTTTAACTTGTGCAATGAAAGGCCTTTTCTATAATTAAGAGCCTGTCATTCCTAATAATACTTATGTATCCATTATTTCCGTCCATGGAGGTAGACATTACTGTGGATAACTTTCAAGTACCATTCATCTGCCCAAGTAGGTCAGGATCACTGCCGGCGTACTCACATGCCTGTAATTGCTGAAAGAATTCAACACTTACAGAAAATGACAGTTGGTATGAATCCACCTGACCACGCTGCTAAAAATAACAAAATGTGTTAAGAGATCAACAGAAAATCAAAGGGATGAAGGGATCCAGCCTTCTTCAGTTCCCCTGCACTAAGGAGACAGTCTGCCACTAAGTCCATGTGTAGTGACTAGAAAGGGGCTCACTGCTTTTGAAGATTTTTGACAAGACTTTTTGAAAGACTTAGCTCCCCAGAGCTAATGTGTGTCTTTTTGACAATGTTAACCAGAAGGCTCTTTTAGAATTCCTGTTGCTATAACAACCCATAGGGAACTGGACACATGCTGCAGGTGGCTCTCCTCTCAGGCTGCCAAGGTCATGGGGACAGTGTCAACTAAGCAGCAAAGGTTGAGAAGGCAAGATTTCTTAGTTTTCTCTAAATCTGCCTAGAAACTTTGATAATAAAGGTGAATTTTAAACTTGCTGGGGGATGAAATCATTTGGAAAATATGGCTTCTCTAAAAAAAGCCCCATCCAACAAAATGTGCAAACAATCACAGAATATCTGCAGTCCCTGTTGATGTCCATCCCAAGGTTCCCAAAGAAGCCCTGCTTTGGAAACTCACAACTGATCAAAGTGCAGAGAATAAGTGTCTGTTGTGTATTCAGTCACAAATGGAACATCTGTGTCATACTCCCTCTCCCCAAGGCTTCAGGGACCATCTTGGAAGAGGAGGCAGAAAGATTGTAAGAGCCGGAGGTGGGGGAGGACTGGATCGAAACATTGTCTTCTGGACATGACAAGACAGATGCACTCAGGAACTCATAGTAGCTATGGTTGCCTGCACAAGATCAAGCCAGTCAATATTCCACCATGGAGGGGGAAGGGCTTACCAGCCCTCTGCCCAGAGCTGAGGAGCTATTGTTAGTTGATGGTGTCTGGGGGAGGGAGAGTCAGTTTTCTTTAAGGGTGTGAATCTTGTCCTATAGCCCATGCTCCAGTGGATGGCTCCACACCCATGAGCAATATAAACCAACTGGATGGGTTATAAAAAGAAAGGGATCGAACAGTGGGGGAGTGGTAGATTTGGGAAGCGTTAGAACAGTAGGGGGTGAATATGAATGAGCAAAACACATTGCATGCATATACAAAATTCTTAAAGAATTAATACAAATATTATGTTTTTTTAAACTTATATAACTTAAATGAAAAAAAAAAAAGAAGTCCTGCTTTGGGATGAGAATTTTCTTAGAAAAGACCGCAGACATAACCAACAAAGTAGACCTTTCTGTTTGCTTTGAGGCCCCTAACCAAATACAGCTTCCAAGCTGAATCAACTTTATCAATTACAACTATGCTTACAGATAGCTACTTCCTGTCTAGAATACAAGTTTTTCAAGATATTGGACAACACAGTACAAATTACTGGAGATAGGAAAGGCATAAGTATATTAGTATAATTCTTATGATTTCATTCATAGGCAAATTACCTAAGAGAATAACCAGAGAAAGCTTGCTATAAAGAGGTTGGGGGTGGTGCACTGGGCATGGTAGCATATGCCTTTAATTACAGCATTCTGGAAGCTGAGGCAGATGGATCTCTGTGAGATCAAGTCCAACCTGGTCTAAATAGCAAGTTCTAGGCCATCTGGGGCTACAGGAAGCTCCTGTCTCAAAAAAAAAAAATGTGGATGATGGGGAGCCAGGGAGATGGCTCAGCTAGTAAAGGTGCTTGCTGCCAAGCCTGATGACCTGAGCTCAATTCCAGAAACCACATGGTGGAGGGAGAATATTGACTCCTAGAAGCTGTTCTCTGACCTCCACATTTGTGCCATGGCACAAGCTACACACACACATGCACACACACTCATGAAAAATAAATAAAAATTTAATAAAGATGTAGCGAGGGGGGCCAGGTTTGGTGACACATGCTCATAAATCCAGAATTTGGGAGGCTGAGGTAGGACTATGGTGAGTTAGAAGCTACCTGGACTACATAGCAAGACTGTTCAAACAAACAAACAAACAAACAAACCATCATCATCACTACCACTACCAAAAGACCCAGGAGAATACAAGAGATCATAGGGTTCTTCCCAGCCACAGACACAAAGCAGTGGGAAAGCCTTTCAGCCCCCACAATCTATCATTGCCTTCAATTTTTAATATAGACAATTGATATTTTCTGTGTAACATACTAGACAAAAGCAATTTTTCCTTTTGCATTACTGAGGATAAAACTTGAGGCTTTGCTCATGTGAGGCAAACACTGAACTATATTCTCAGTCTAAGTAATTTTGAGAAAAACCCTCAGAGTGTCACCTTTTAATGCCCTCCCGTATTAAAACATGGAGAGATTTCTTTGACGGATTCGAAAGCTGAACCCTTAACCCTCCATAATTGTCCTAAGGCTTACAGTAAAGATGGGCTATTCCCTACTACCTCATTTCTCAAAGTAAGAGTTGAAATATGAGGCAAAGCAAAGACCCATATGCCAGCTTCCGGTTAACCAATGCATTTCGTGTTAAGAATTCATAAAGAATAAAACAGTTTTGCAACAGAAAGCATTGAGACCTCTCTGTCTGTCTTCACAAAACTCACCAAATCTAAAGGTGTTAAGGTTTTCATTCTGGGACCCCAGACCTACTGAACGGTTGACCTCATCTGGAAAAGGAAACCTGGCATAACTTCGGAAGGAGATACCCTCGCAGAAAGTCTAGCATCTCTGTGCTTTGGTTCTGACCTACTGATGCATGGCACCTTCCATTGTCTCCGGATTGTTTGAACGTGTTGAACATCAAATAACCATCTGGCACCAGGCAAGCTAGACATTTTAAAAACAGATATTTTAGACTTCTAAAGAAGTTGCTCTACGGGTTGTAAACCACAGGATACAATACATGATGGCCATCTTCCCTCTCACTTATTATTTGAAGTGTCATGTTTGGTTCCAGCCCATGAATCTCACGAAGGGTAGGAACACCATGGTAAATGGATATATCTGGGAAACATTAAGCAAGAATAAACACTTGTTGAAAAAAAATCCCTTTTATCATTAATTCCTGTTTCTGAGACCCTAGAATAAGATAGAACACAGTTCAAGTTTGTTATGCTGTAAATGCATAAATTAATTGGCTCTTCACAGTTCCAAGTGAATTTATCAATAAAATGGACAATTTATAAAAAACTTTGATATGGTTTTCTTTTATCTTCAGTCTTTGTGTTTATTTATGAAGGTATAGGTCAGTGAGTACACTGAATTACACAGAGTACAATAGAAAGCTATCCGGGATTTGCTTTAAAACACTGAAGTAAAGAAAAATGCCCGCAGCAGATACATGAAACAAGGTGGACATACTGCAGATAATTGTGAAAGTTGGGGGATAGGTACATGGAGGTCACTTTGTATTTGTTTGAAATCAAATGTATTTTCAGTTTTAAAAAGTCAAAGGGATGGGCCCAGTGGTCAAGAATTAACATTTGAACTTCTAAACACACTGACAGAGATAGCTGGATTTCTCAGGGAGGGGGCTGGAGGGGCAAATATGAGCACAGCACAATGATATATATGAATGAAAACATCATAATGAAAGTGTTTGGGGAGGGGAAAGATAACTTCGCAAGTAAAGGTACATGTGGCAAAAGCCTGACAACTTGAATTCAATCCCCAGAACCCACGTGAAGGGTAGGAGAGAATCAACCCCATAAAGTTGTCCTTTGGTTTCCGTGCACGTACCTTGTGGAGCGCCCCAGCCTCCTACCCAATAATAAGCAAATTTAAATATAAATGAATATATATATATATATGTCAGTGCTTTTTATACTAACAACAAAACTCAACACTCTAGAAGTTATATAGAGAAGATCATCTGATCAACTTGCTAGTATGTTTTGGTTAAAAGGAAAAAGAGTATATATTCCTAACAACGTGTGTCTGAAATGAAGCCTCTCAAAATTCTACATGTTTTATTTAGTTAAATTGTAAAGTAGAGTCAAGATAGAGGAGGAAGGGAAAGAAATATGTGCGGAGGGTGAGTAGCATGTTCTGCTTTCCTACCCAAAATGGGACTGGGACATAGGGAAAGGAGATTGGGAGCTACAACTGGTGGGACAAAATAATTAGTGACTAGTAAGAGTGGACAGCTATCTCAGGAGAAGGATGCAAAGGATGGGGAGAGGTCAGGGAGAGTCAAAAATCTTACAGAGAGAGTCAAACACCTTCCAGATTCTTCTCAGGGAGCTTTCTAAAAAGCTTCTGTTCAGCCCCACGATGCACTGCTCCCAGTCCAGAAATTACAAGGATCCCCTGCCTTGTGGTGACCCTGGGAATGGGAAGCTGCACCCTGTCAGCTCCTATAAGGAAGGCAGCATGGAGCTGAGGCAAATCCCTCAGAAAGTAGCTCTTTCTCATTCTCATGGGGCTTAAACAGAGGGGCTCAAGAAGCTTAGTTATTTAACCTGTGCAGAGAAACAAGATCCAGCTGCTTTGGAGATTAATAAAAAGGGCCCATCCTGAGGTACACAAAGAAAGGTTAAGTCTTGCCAGGGCCAGGAAACACATTTAGTACCTGTCCAGTACAGGACATGGTGCTGAGGAAAGCCCCAGCCCAGAAGGTAAGGGAGATACTGTGCCACTTGGTACACTTAACTATCGTACACACAGGATGCCTTAGAGAAAGGCACTGAAGATGAGGAAGAGCCCCACTGGCCTCCAAGACCTCTGACTGTCTCCTTGCACAAAGCATTCTTTTGTCAAAAAATAGAGGGAAAAAAATGTAGAGAGTGCCAGTATTTCTAGCCAGGACAGGCTCTGAGCCAACTTAAAACAGCATGGACATCTGTTTTTCTGTCTATGAATTGTCCCCCGGGCATGGAGTGGAATATGTGCCTAGTGTGTTATACCTTTATCTCCCCCATCAGCACACCCTGTTGCCAAACCAAACTGCTGCTCCATACCTAGTTCTCCATCCCCAGACAAAGCTGACTGAGTTCCTCTATTCTTCATTTATACAACTCTATCAGCCCAAAACATTTGTCTAGAAGCAACTCATGACAACTGATCAACATGTTTTAAGAGCACTAAGAGGAGACTGGAGAGATGGCTCAGTGGTTAAGAGCACTGGCTGCTCTTGCAGAGGACCCACGTTCAATTCCCAGCACCTACATGACAGCTAACAACCATCTGTAACTCCAGTTCCAGAGCATCTGACACCATCTTCTGACCTCCACGGGCACTGCACAACATTGGTGCATTTACACACACACAGGCAATAACTCATACACATAAATTAAAAATAATAAAAAAATAAAGAGCATTAAGAAAGGGCAGAAGGGGCTCTGGAGGCACTGTCTATGGCCTAGAGAAATTATACCAAGGTCTCCTCCTATGGAAAGAGACCAAATAGGTGGGGTTTTTTGTTTTTGTTTTTAATATTTTATTACTTTTATTTTATATGTATGCATGTATTGCCTGCATGTAGGTAAGTGCACCTGTGTCATGCAATGCTCGTGGAGGACAGAAGAGGCTGTCAGATCCCCTGGAACTGGAGCTACAGACAGTTGTTAGCTGCCATGGGGTGCTGGGATTTGAACCCAGGTCTTCTGCAAGGGCAGTCAGTGCTCTTAACTGCTGAGCCATCTCTCCAGCCCCATTCATGTTTTCTCGTGTGTGCATCTTCTTTAAATGTACATGTTCTATACTTATGTAATAATGGCTTAGGTCAATATGTTTCTGTCACTCCATAAGGCTCATGGTCCCAACTAGTCAATAAACCCTCCAAAGTTATATTAATCTGATGCCTGTCTTCATAGATGGTTTTATCAATTCTTATGCTTCATATAAATGACACCGTGCACTATGCATTTCACATACACCCTCTGGTCTAGGCTTCTTTCATTCCAGCAATATGTCTGTGAACATCACCAATCTTGTTGAATGGATCACTGGTTCATCCTTTTTATTACTGTATAGTTTTCTGTTATATAAATATTCTACAGTTTATTATCCATTCTACTTTGTTTAGCAGGCGAGTTGCTTACACCTTTGAGTTATTAAGAATAAAACTTTCAGGGGCTGGAGAGATGACTCAGTGGCTAAGAGCAGGAACTGCTCTTCCAGTGGACCCAAGTTCAGTTCCCAGCACCCACATCAGGCAGCTCACAACTGCCTGTAACTCCAGCTCTGGGGGCATCCAATGCCTCTGACCTCTGTGCATACCTGTGTATGCCCTCACACACACACACACACACACACACACACACACACACACACACACACGCACACACACATATACCTGATTAAAAATTTAAAAATATTTTTAAAAGAATAAAACATCTATAAACATTCATATGCCTATTTTCTGGTGGCTATATGAACTCATTTTCTTTCTCGGAAATATACTCAGGAGTGAAATTGCTAGCGCTTATGGTAGGTTTAGATTTAAGCAGTTTCTCAGATTGGTACACTCTACACTCCCATCTGCAATAGTGAGAGAGAGAGAGAGTTCCAGTTTTTTCACATTCTCATTCTCACTAGAATTTTCAGCCCTTTTGACTTGGCCATTCTGCCTGGTGTGTAATGATACGCAGGAGGCGGATGAGGGCCTCCAGGACCTCGTGATTTTCTCCTTGCACAAAGCATTCTTTTCTCCAAAAAAAGAAGGAAGTAAAACACAGATGTCTTCATGCGTATTTCTCTGAAGTTCATGCTGCTGAGTGCGGGTGCAGTTGTGTGTGAATTCAGGGGCACTTGGCAATTGCTTCCCCAAGATCACTGAGAGTCGCAGTAATTTGAACAGTCCATGGGAAGAAATCCAGCTGCTTCATCCAGGTTTACCGTCCCATGTTCCCCTCTCCCAATCTGCCACCTCTTTATTTTCTTCAATAAATACTTGTAATAAATTTCGGTGGGCAGGCAGGACTTTTCACCTACGGGCTCTATACTCCTCTTCGAGCTTAGATGAATGGAATTCTTAAGGCACTGTCATGCAGTGGCTCTGGGGGCTTCTCCCCCTTAACACTTACTTCTTTGATTCCTTTGCTTGAACCTCTTGGCTTTGTGAAACACACAGCTCTCAGAAAAACGACAGTCCTAAAACAGAAGAATTTTGGTAGGAAATGATGTTCTTCAAACTTGGGCTGCTGTATTTTTCTTTTGTATGTATCCATATGAGATGTTCTTAGGGAGGAAAGTCCCTAAATACTATTCACTAAAGAAAAACAGTGCCTGGGTTGAGAGTGAATAAACTGTAGAGATCAAGGAACGAACCAGGCCGTTTTAAGTCCAACTGGGTTTTCAGAGCTGCCTAGATTCCAGCTTGCTGGAGAGTTCATAGACTTGGAAACAGAGAAAGACAGAAGGAACGAATCTCTGTGCTGAATAAAAGGAAGAATTTGGTAATTAAAAGAATGTGGTTTAAATATTAAGAAAAGAGCCTTTTCAAACTGTTTAACTAATTTCATAATCTGACTGTGATCCAGATGTTTGTTTAGAAGATATCACAGGACAATAATTAATATGCAATATAACTGTCCTTCCCAATACTATAAAATGTAAAATGCCAGGCAAGAAATTGCTCTGGGAAACAGCCTGAAAGATGGAAGAAGAGGCAGCTTCCCAAAGCTTTATGATGTGCTCAGACGGAGGGGAAAATCAAGATGAAAACTCAGACACAAACAGAAGCAGCAGTGTCTGTTTTTCTTACATGTATTTTATTTGGTCCCTGAATTTGTTTCTAATTCCTGCACGTACATACCACTTTTTGTTCGGAACATTCTTTTCTCTGTCGTGTCAAAGGGACAGAGTGAAATAAAAATCTCGGTGGGTATAGCCTCACGGTCAGCCTGAGGAAAGGCTTGGAAAGCTTTAGTGTCATGAGAGGAAGACTTTTAAGGACTGGATTGAATGTACACCTATTAAAACATGTCGCCTTTGTCTTCCCTGGCAGTCAGTTGCACTGCAACCTGATCTTGTGGTTTCTGCTAGGAAATTCCATCCCATCTTCCTAAGCATTATCTTCTTTTTAAATGACTAAAATGAAACAAGAAAAATGCTTTTCTCAGGTACTCCCTTTAATCCTTAGCCTACTTAGCCTGTGTCTTTCAAGTAGCAAAGAATTAATGTTATGGTGTGTGAACACCCATCTGCTGAAAAAGATACGCTCTATGAAAGGAAGGTATCAGCTACAGGCTGAGGTCTCTTGCCTGATGCCAAACGTGTGTGTTGTTCTCCCATGACAGGATAGCGCCTGAAGCTGGAGAGGACAGGTTCTAAGCTCAGGGTCTCCACTCAGGTTGTCCCAAAGATGTGTCCAAATATACGGCTTAGGAGGACAACTTTACAATGTGTAAATTGAACTTCAACTTTGCATAGGCCTTTGTAATATTTTTCCAAATAATTTTAAAACTCAGGTTTTTTTTTTACACACCCCTCCTAAATAATCCAGCTTTGTGTATATAATATGGAGCATCCTGCACAGGGGATCGGAGAGTCCCCTCTCCTGCTACTGGTCTTCACTTTCTGGAAAAAACGTGGTTGCCTAGCAGCCTGCATCTGGTATAACCCTTGCCTCCTGTCATCCAGAGAAACCCAAGTCAGAGTCTCATTGCTGGGTCAGACACCGGAGGCCATTCAGTCACTGCTGATAAAAATTTATTGACCATATTGTGACTCAGTCAGCCTTTAGATCTTAGTTTAAATGCTACTTTCTTAGAAACATAACCTAAGATACTCAACTGCCTTGTATGTTAACATGCAGGTGGATCATACTATCGAGATTTGTGTGACTGTGCTATCTCTAACCTCCTACTGTTCCAAACGATCAGCTCCTACAGTTTCATTTTGATTACCTCAATATGCATCCTCAATATTCAATGCAGTCCTTTGGTATTGAATAAATATCTAGTGATGGAGTGAATCAGTAAGTGAACAAAGTCAGCCTTAGTGGCTCATACTAAGATAGAAAGATTACTCAACCAACTTTGAGACTAGCCTGGGCAGCTAATGAGACTTTGTCTCTAACAAACAAGTAATAATAAGTAAATCATGTATTATGTGGTGGGATGCAATTACAAACTGTATGTTGGGTGCTTGCTATATGGTAAGCTCTGAGCTAGGATATAGGAAATTTAATAAATGATCCACCCTGGGCTCTTTCCCCAGTCTCTTTCCTATGTTATCACTCCAGGCCAATTTATTCTTTTCAGTGGCTTGAATCACCATCTTTATATGTAAGGGCTATAAAAACTCCCTCTCTGATTCCAAAGTTACTTCTCTTTGGAGTCTAAACACTTTACTAACCCAGAAGAAAACCAATAGAGAATTTAGAAAACTCAGTATCTGTAAGTATTCAAGTTACTCAAGACCCACTTTTAGAGGGACACTTAGAAACCTTATAGGGAACCTTAAAACTCAGAAAAATGCATATGGCCATTACAGTATGCCAGTTATGGTTCATATTTATCTACCGTCCTGTAGCAAACATTTTAAATATTTTCATATTATCTCTATATTACAAATCAGAAAATTAGGGCTCAGGGAAGCTAAATAGCCCAAGTTCTAGAGTTGTCTGTAACTGTAACCCAATTCAGTCTTATCCTTCCTCTCAATAAGTCATCATTTGAAAGCAGTGAACCTTAAAATGTCTTCTGAACAGGTGAACAACAGGACAGAAGTGTTCTTTAAAGAGACTAATGTAGCACTGGTATGCAGAATAGATGGAAGACAGATGGAAAAGAGAGAACAAAGGTCAGAGGCCAAGTGTAATTCAGTTGGATTGTGATGCTAGCCTATGAATTAGTTACTCTTTTTATTGCTATGACAACACATAGCTGACCATATTGTGCCTGCAGTCAGGAAGGAGAAACCTATGAATGTTGGAGCTCAGCTGACCTCCTCCCTCCCCCTTTTTATTAAGTCTAGGACCGTGGGATGGTGCCACACCTGTGGGACGGTGCCACACACAAAGGCGAATCCTCCCTCTTCAGTTAAACTTCTCAGACGACAGACATAGATAGAGGTATGCTTCCTAGGTAACTCCAGATCCAGTCAAGCTGACAATAGATTAACACCACAGGTAATTTAGAAATATGAAGTACACTGCGGGTTACCTGATACTGAGGGTGTGGCTCAGGGGAAATGGCACTCCTGCTGCAGATCTGACAAGATAAAAGCTGCAGGAAAGTGAACAGTGAGGTGTAGACAGAAGGAAGGATCTAGAATTTGACTGATGATCCTTGGCAAGAAGACAAGCTGCTTTGTGACCCTGCAGCAGCACTGAATGTACCTCTTTAGCAGGAACAAGATAACATGGTACCATAAAGTCTGTGAAAGAGAACAGATGATTTAGACAGACGAGGCCTTATAGTACCACCGTGAGGATGCCCCCTTCCCATTGGGAGCTGACACTTGGCTTCTTTATCATAGATGGATGTTTCCAAAAATATGTGGATAAGAAATATCTCCTTTAAAAAATAATGCTCGGGGCTGGAGAGATGGCTCAAAGGTTAAGAACACTGGTTGTTCTTGCAGAAGACCCAGGTTCGAATCCTAGCACCCACATGCCAGCCAACAACTGTCTGTAACTCCAGTTCCAGGGGATCCGACAGCCTCTTCTGTTCTGTCCTCCGTGGGCATTGCACGACACGGGTGCACTTACTTACATGCAGGCAATTCAGGCACACACATAAAAAATAAAAATAGTAAAATATTTTAAGAAATAAAGATGAAGTAGCAGTACAGAAGTGTTGGGGTTCAGGGCTAAATGAAATTAGAGAGTGAAGGGAGCGATCTCATTTCAAAATGTCGTTAAAGTATCAAATCTTGACAGTTACAAGCAGAGAAGATGGGAATGGGAATGGGTTGAAAGGATGCTGATGACTTTGAGTTTGGACCTTGAGAAATGAGGATGTGAGACTTAGCCAGCACGTCTAACATCTTAAGGTTGTTCAGGCTGAGTAAAAAGTAGTCCCAACAAGGCAATCCAGGGAGGAAGAATGTGTCTAATGGAGGCTGTGGAGATCAGACCAGGGGTTTTAATTCAACCCACGGGATATATATCTAAATTGTTAAAGAGTAAGAAGGAGCAGAGGTACTAAGAAGAGATGGGTATGTGTGAATCAGACCTAATTCAACAGCTGGTATTTTGCATGCTCCTGACATAGTAAGTGAGGCATGCTAAGACTATGGAAAGGAGTTTGGAATAGAGCAAGGATGGATGCTCCATATGTAGCAGGATTGAGGTGACTGAATTTGAAATGAGAGCTGGGGCTGGAAATTGGCCATTGGAGTCATAAGAGCTAGTTTAGTTTCTGAGCAGGAAAAAGCAGAAAGATGAACAGGCAAGGCCTAACTTTGGAGCCTCTCAAGGGCTGTTCCCCAGACCACAACCAAGTCTACAAGTGTTCCACCAACAGGCCAGAAAAGGGAAGGGAAGAAATAAATTCTCCTTGACAGACAGAAGGCCAAGGACTCTCTCACTTCCCAGGTGCTCCCAGGCCAGTGTAGAGTCCTAACCCCAGAACTAGATATAATTCAGGAGAATTTTAATATCCATTCTGCCTAAGATTTGACCATTGCCTCAAACAGAACACATTCTCTCTCTCTCTCTCTCTCTCTCTCTCTCTCTCTCTCATGAGCCATCCTCCAGACAAAACTCACTCTCTCTCTCTCTCTCTCTCTCTCTCTCTCTCTCTCTCTCCCCTCCCTACCCCCTCTTTTTATTCTTTATTTAATTTTTTTGTGATTCTACATTTAACTTCTTTCCAAGGGTAGCCACTACATCTATGTTACATTTTGCAACTGTGACAAAGACCTGCAAGAAACAACTTGAAAGAAGACTTATTTCGTTTCATTGTTTCAGTCCAAGTCACCTGGATCTATCACTTTTGGTCTGAAGCAAGGAGGAACACCATGGTGGCAGGGACCTGGTAGAGAAGAGCTACTCTCCTCGAGGCTAGGGAGCAGAGGGCTAAAGAAAGGGCACAGGCCCCTGGACCCCACTTCCTCCACCAGACCCCACCTTCCATAGTTCTACTTTCCAAAAGCCTATTCAAATTTTAATTTAGCAATAGATTAAATCATTAATTATATTAGAGCCCTCATGATCAAATTGTCTCTAGAAATACTCTCATAGATATACCCAAAAGTGTGCTTTACCAATCTCCTAGGAGTCTCTCAGTCTAGTTAACTTGACTACCCAAATCATCCATCACCATATTTTGCCTGCAACCTTAGGCCCTAGCTAAGATAAAAGTATCTTTTTATAGGTTACATAAAGGATCTTCAATGCTATCTGGTTTTGCTCCTTAGTTTGGGTCTTGCACAAATATGGGATGGTAGAGGATTTAGGTGTTTCTGAAACGATAGTCCAACTTCACAGGTGTGCATTTCTTGGAGTCCTATATTGGTACCAATTGATAGAGAAAAAGATAAATCTTATCAGTGACCCTCTGAGGATACAATTCTATTAAGTTTCTCTTAGGCATCCAATAAAACATGAATAGGATCTAAAAGATCAGAGTGTCTTTTCTATGCTGGTTTGACAAAATCCTATTACGTGTGGTAACGAAGAGGGCATTTATGTTTCAGCTCTTGAAAAGGCCTTATGGCTGGTCTGTGTCCTTGGGCAGTGGCTGGTGAATGTACAGACACAGTCTCAGACTATAGTGCTGATAGGAATGCTAAAATGATCACATTAAAAGGAATCTGCTCTTTCATTGGTGGCTCAGTCAGGGTTCTCCAGAGAAACAGGATAATAAGTGTGTGGGTAAAGAGATTTAGTGACTGAAAGAAAGTTTGAGAGAGATTTAAGAGATTGACTTATATGATTATGTGAGCTGGTATCTCTAGAATTTGTACAGCAGGCCAGCAAGCTGGGCACTCAGGCATAGTTTCTATGGGATCTTGAGGCACAGTTCTTCTTCAGGGAATGTCATCTTTGCTTTCAACTAGACCTACTCACTGTGGAGGGTAATCAGCACCACTGAATGCCTACTGATTATAAATGTCAACCACATATGAAAAGTACCCTCACAGTATCATCTATACTAATGTTTGACCAAATCACTGGGCACCATAGCTTAACTAAGTGATACACAAAAATTATCATCACAAAGCTGGTCGTGATAGTGCACACCAATAATCTCAGCACTGCAGAGGCCAGTGCAGGAGGATTACAGGTTCAAGGGATATATATCAAGACCTGTCTCAAAACAAACAAGCAAAACCATCGCATTGGGTAAGACCATTCTTGGCAACAATTCCTTCAGAGGCTGTAGATTCCCCTCCTGAGTCAAGTGAAAGATATATTGCCTCCTCCAGCATGCACAGAGGGAAAATCCCACCCTGTGTTAACCTCTAGTCAGCAAACAAGAATGGAAGAAAGGAGTAAAGGGTTTCTAGGAAGAATTTCACATAGGCCAGGCCAGGTTTCTTCCAACATTCTGTCAGCCACACCTATTAGCAGTGGAGATGGGGGAACATAATTCATCTGTGCTCAAAAAGAGTGGGAAATAAGTTTGTGACCAGCTTCTGTTACAGGGACGTAGAGCCAATGTTTCTAGCTTCAGGAATTAATTGGGTGATAGTCCCTGTTAACCAAGATAAGGTACACACTAAAGGCAGATGTGACAGAAAGATACTGCATTCAGTTTTTGGCATGTAAAGTCTGGAGAGTATAGGGGACACACAGGTGAAGATGTCTGGAAAGCAGCCAGAAATGAAGGTCTAGAGTTCACGGAAGATGCTGGCACTGTACGCAAAGGGGGAGCCTCTTCAACCTGTGATCAATAGAGCAATAGGGCATATGGAGGAATGAGGATGACTCGTTAGAGAAGCAAGCAGAGAAAAAGGAGTTGGTGAAAGAAGGTTCGGGGTTTTGTTATCATTATTGCTGTTGTTGTTTCGCTTTGCTTTTGAGTCAGGATCTCACTCTGTAGCCTAGGCCAGCATGAAACACACCGTGTACCCAGGTTGCCTTTGAACATGCAGTGATCCTCCTGCCTTAGCCCCACAAGTGCTGGGGTTTTAGTCAGGAACCACCAGTCTTAGAAGTGAAAAGCGTTTTAAATTGAGAAGAGAATAAGGAGAAGAGGATCTCAAAAGTTAAGGAGAAGAAAGTTTCAAAAGGGTGAAGGGAATGGTCAATGGAGTCAACTGTTCCAGAAAAACAAAGAGAATTCATGTTTCCTTTTAGTTAATGATTATTTTCTGTCTTCCACATTCAAAACCCTTCTCTCAGATGTTTCCCCTCTAGGAAAGATCAGATAGATTGTTTACATTAATATCATATCTGATTGGGCTGGAGACATGGCTCAGGGGTTGAGAACACTGGCTGCTCTTACAGAAGAAGACCCAGGTTCAGTTCCCAGCACCCACATGGTAGCCAAGAGCTGCCTCTAACTCCAGTTCCAGGAGATATGACACCTTCTTCTGTCCTCCATGGGCATTGCACAGACATAGTATACTTACATATATGTAGGCAAAATACTTATACAATAATAAATAAATTTTTTAAAAGATCATATCTGAGTACAAAATAGTGGATTGATCACAGGCTGTTACCTTTTTTCTCACCTAAGGTACCATGAAAATGACAGCAAAGGAGTGTGTGTGTGTGTGTGTGTGTGTGTGTGTGTGTGTGTATAAGCCAGAAGTCAACCTCAGGTGTCAGATTTGCCACAGTTCAGATTGGAAGCATGTTCTGCCCATATATTTTGCTGCATTAGAAATTGCAGTGATGCCGGGCATGGTGTTGCATGCCTTTAATCCCAGCACTCGGGAGGCAGTGGCAGGCGGATATCTGTGAGTTCAAGGCCAGTCTGGTCTACATAGTGAGTTCCAGGCCAGCTAGGGCTACAGAGAGACCCTGTCTCAAAAAGACAAAAATAAAAGAGAAAGAAAGAAAGAAAGAGAGAGAGAAAGAGAGAGAGAGAGAAGGAAGGAAGGAAGGAAGGAAGGAAAGGAAAGAAAGAAAGAAGGAAAGAAAGGAAGGAAGAAAGAAAGAAAGAAAGAAAGAAAGAAAGAAAGAAAGAAAGAAAGAAAGAAAGAAAGAAAGAAAGGGGCGGTGTTGGGCTGGAGAGATGGCTCAGAAGTTAAGAGCACTGACTGCTCTTCCAGTTCCAAGGGGACCTGAGACCTTCTTCTGACCTCCATGGGCATTGCATGACATGGGTGCACTTACAAACACACAGACAATACACTTATACACATACACATAACATAAAAATAATAAATAAAATATTTTTTAAAAAAGAAAGAAATTGCAGTGCTACCATTAGATACCACATTATGGCTATGCCTGAACAAAAACAGCCTGACTCTTAACATTTGTTTAGCTAAGAGGAGACCCAAACTGCTCTGAGAAACTGTTCTTTCAGAATTCTCTTGGATCTGTGCTCTCTTGGACCTTCCTCTCTCTTTTATTGAAGCAGCATATCTAGCATAGAATTTGGAAGTAAAAGCAAATCCTTATCAGAGGATTTTGTCCTTTCTGGTCTCTATTGAACTAGGACAGCACATACAACCACAAACAAATGTAATCAATTTAATCCTATCGTTCACAACATAAATGGGATAATTTTTGTTGTTTCCAATAAATCTCTGCTATTTTCAGCATTTGGTAGGTAACACACACACACACACACACACACACACACACACACACACACACTTTTATACATTGTTCTGGGTCAAGAACAAGGAAGGGTCATGAGAGGTCACAAGAGGAGCACCAGGTTCCATGAGTTTATCTACACTATAAAGGAGCTAAGGTAAGATTAACTTTTTGGTTGTAGGTTAAGTATAAGTCATCTGTCCAGAGGATGTCTAGCTTGTAAAAATCATTCCCACAAGAAATTAAGATAGGCCTTTAAAGAAATGAGGATTTAGTTTTGCACAAAATCGAGCTTGTGAGGGGGTGTTGTTTAATACAAGAAGTTTTTTAAGAGATTGATATGATTACAGAGTATTAGGCTGGAGGAGACTTCAGACTGTCAAGTCTTTTCTGCTTATTTTATTTTTTTATCAAGTTTTTTACAGTCGAAAAAAACCAAAGCTCAACTGAAGAATTTATTCAAATTCTTTATAAAAAATTACCTAGTTATTTCCAGGAAGAGATGTAGAACCTTGACAGAAAATCTTCACAGATCTGTTTACTCAGTCAGTAAATGTACATGGAACCTTTACCATGTATTCAATACTGGGCTAGACTGTCTATAAACGCTAGCCTAAGTGCCCATGCAGACATGACTAATTGATCACCACAGTCTTTTCTGCCTTAGAACACTATTCTACATGTTAGCCCAGGAAGACACTTGTGATGAAACCTGTTTGTGGTCCCCAGACTTGGCTGTTTCCTTTAAATAGTTCTTCTCTAATGTATCTAAAAAAAAAAAAATTGTTGGACTGGGCTCAGAAGTACCTTAAGTGTTACAAGGACAAAGCTTGACCCAGTGACACAGGCCTGTGTAATTCCAGCTGCTTGGGAAACTGAAAAAAGGAGGATCACAAGTTCAAGTCCAGCCGGACTACAGAATGAGTTCAAAGCCAGGCTGAGTAACTTAATGAGACCCTTTCTTTAAATAATAAGTTTTTAAAAAAAAAAAGTAGATAAGAGATATAAGTCAGTGGTAGAATGCTTGTCTGGCTTGTGTAAGGGCCTACATCTAATCAAAACAACAACAAAAACAAAATAGGAATAAAACAAAAAGCTTGCAAGGGCAATGCCCCCACCATTACCCATAGTGCAGGCGGTGTGTGTGTGTGTGTGTGTGTGTGTGTGTGTGTGTGTGATGGATCCAACTCACATCCTGGTGCATGCTCAGTTCATGCACTACCATTGAGCTACACTGGGGCCTAGCTTCTGTAGTGTGGCTGGTACATCAGAGTCATTGCCAGCTGCCAAGATAAAACAGGATGGCATCGCCTCATCTAACTGCATTGAAGATTGTGATTTTTTTTCTCACACATTTTCTAAGGCCATACAGCTCTGCTATACATGTGAAAGTTTGTGTAAGTTGCACGAGTATAACCTGTACATGAAAGTTTGTGTAAACTGTATGTATGAAAGTTTGTGTTGTTGTACAAGTGAAAGTTTGTGTATGAGCTCTGAATTCTGAGCTCTGACTGCAGTGGCCAGCCTCGGCCCTTTAAACATGCTGTCTGAGTCAATACAACATTCCCCTGCTCAGCTTATGGAATCAGGAATTGGTTGAGCAGAGACTCAGGGTGAGCAATCAAGCGTTAAAGCAGCTTACAACTCAGACAGAGAAGGAGTTGAGGAGGAGGGAGAGAGGGAGTATCCAGAATTAATGACTTCTTTGATAGTGAATTTGATACCAAATGTGGCGCTATCCAGCAGTGTGCTTTGTTACCTTGACTATGAGAATATCTTTGATGCCCCTTTCCAGAATTCAGTTGTTCATTAAATATTGTCTGAGCATTTACAATATGCCAAACATCTGGAGGGGGGTGGATAAGAAAGATATCTGGAAAATGGATACAGGCAGATAAATAAAGGCCAGTTATGGACTGTTTCAGAAGTAACTCTGAATCTGAGACTAACCAATGAAAGGAACCATACTGGAGACCTGGACACATATTAACAGAGCACAATGCAAAATCAGAATGCCAAGCCTGTTGCTGAAAACTTGTTTAAAAAAATTCAAGATAGTGGGGCTGGAAGGATGGTTCAGTGGTTAGGACCTGGGTTTGATTCCCAGTACCCATATGGTGGCTAACAACTGTCTGTAATTCCCAGTTCTAGGGAATCTGACCCCCTCTTCTGACCTCTGCATTGCACAACATGGATGCACTTACATACATGTAGGCAATACACTCACACACATAAAATAAAAATAATAAATACCATATATATGTATAAGAATTTCAAGATCGTGACATTACAGCATTAAAACAAGAATGGGCCTTTCTAAGTGCCATGTGTCTCTCATTAAGTTGGAACATCCCGTCTTCAAAAAGATAAGAAAGAGTCCCAAGAATATACTTCAGTATTTATGAAATGAGAAGTGGTCAGATAATATCAGAATAACTTTCATGCTTTTACTGCACAGGGAGCTATAATGAGACTGAGCCTCATGGTGTCAGGCATGTAGGGATGCTGATGTGACTGTGTGTGTCTAGGTTTTACCTTCAACCTCCCTATGCAGCAATAACCCACAGAAAAGTAGTTTCAGGAGAGCTAATTCTGTGTCTTGCTTTGAGGACTGTTAGCTAGCTGAGCTCAATTTTCAGTGATATTCATTGCTCAGCGGGATCTACCAGACATTCTGGGCTCAACATTAGATTCATCCACATGAGAGGGAAGAAATAAGTAGTTGAAAAACAGTCATTTCTCTTTCCAGCACCTGATGCACACTGCAAATAAACAATGCCAGCTGGTTCCTGGAAATACATGTTTCGGTCCACTGGGAAACCAAGAGCAGCAAATGTTGTGGAATATGCTAACAACTTTAATAAGGGGGAGGAGTGCTTAATTAAAGAAACAATTAGCTTTGTACACAGGAAGGAACAAATAGATGAAATGTGCACAATGAATATATATCAATAACCTTTAGTTTAAAAGCTTGGAGTTTTGACTATTCGCTGGTTTGCAGGAGGAAACTCAATACTCCCCATCCTCTTACCCTACCTCAGGAAGGAGAATGTTTAAAAGTCAAATTATGGCCCTGGCATAAAGGGATGAAACTGTTTGTTTGTTTGGTTGGTTTTAGCCAGGGTTTCTCTATGTAGCCCGGTTGGCCTGGAACTTGCTATGTAGACCAGGCTGAACTCAAAGAGATCTACTTGCCTCTGCCTTCCAAGTGCTGGGATTAAAGGTGTTGCACCACCATCATGCCTGGGCCCCGGGACAGAACTTTTGGTATAACTAAGAAAAAGAGTAAAAGCCCTGCCTTGCCCAGGACTAATCTCTTTGTATTTCTCGTTTTGTTGTCTCTCTTGGATCCTTTTCTTATCCCTGCAGCTTGTATGGTAAGAGACTTGGGGTGATCATTTGCTTGGGAGAGACACTCACCTAGAGTAGGCCAAACTGTGGCTAGCAAAGGCCAGGCGGGCTCTGGTTTTTCTATAGAATCATAGTCTTTCCTTGTTTCCTTTGAGTTGACCTCTTCTGTTTTCCATTATCATGAAATTGAGAGGATTCAAAGTATAGGATTTAGGAGCTCAGCTAGCAGAAAAAAAGCAAGCATGCTTTTGTCATGGGACTTGTGTCAGAAGTACCAGAGGAGGGTCTTGATAAACCTACAAGGTTGAGCTCACCTAATAGGGCCAAAAAGCTTGAGGTCCTATGGCCTTAAATCTGACACTGGTGTGGAAGGTCCCGCCTTCTATCTTGTAAATAAAGCAAGCCTTACTTAGGAACATTATGGTTTTGTATGGAGCTAAATTCAAGCTTCCCAGAACTCTATAGTTTATTGGGATTCAATCAAACCCAAGGGCAACTGTGAGCCTAATACGTCAGCAACATGAAATGACACATCTGCTTTAAAGCAAAGAAGAAAACAGTTTATTCTGAGACAAGTATGAGTGATCATAGCCTGGGAACATGAATTCAAGTTACCCTGAGTGAACTGCTTCTCTCACTGCATCCCCCCGCCCCCAATGGGAAAGGCAACATGAACTTTTCTAGTCACAGAACAAAGAAGGACATAAATCAATACATTTGCCAAATAATGCACTACAGCAAAGCAGGGAAATCTTTTTTATAGGATTAAGACGCTATCTTATACCATCCTTAGCTTTAGGGCTTGGTGGAAGCGAGAGGTCTCTGTTAAGCTTACAGATACATTCCAAGAGCTTTATCCCACAGTCATAAGGATGTTAGGTCAGATACAGAGGTTGAAAGTAATGGCTAGTAAAGGGACCAAGATAACCCCAGATGGTTTCTGCTGTTGACCTGCAACATTCCATCTCTCCACAGTTCGGATGTTCTGCTCAGTGGAGGTCAAGCAGTCTGTAAAAGCTGCAACAAAAATGCAGATTCTTCAGAGAGCTTTGGCTTCACAGTGGGCAAGATTCTAACCAGAAACAAGTTTTTAGTATAGCTTCTGAGGGTATGAATTTATTTAGACTTGTTTATGACAATTATTCATTATTAGCCTTAATTTGACATGCTGCTCTGCATTACAATTCATCTCAGTCCTTTTGAAAAACAAGTTTGTTGCAGAATTTGACAAGGGCCAAGAGAAACAAGCGCTGTGCCTCAAAATTAGCCGGTAAAGTTGAAGGAGCCAAAAGGCATTTGTTTAAAGCTGCTGAGCCAAGTTAGCTCTGTGTCTGTCCCTCTGACTCTCCTCACAATCCTGCTCCCCTTTTTCCTGTGATTCTCAATAAAGGCCCATGGAATGTGTGCAGCCTGTTATCCCCTAGAGGTCACAGATCCTGTTATGTACTCTATTGCTCTTGAATTCCACTCACTCCCAGTATTCTAGCTGCTCCCTCTTGACATTACACCCTTTGAAACTCTTGTTGTAGTGCCAAAATGTAAAATAGTTCCCCAGGTCCTTATCCTTTTCTCTACTTCCTGGCTTTGACTAAAACTTAGATTCCTCCAGAGAACTCCATCCCTTGCAACCCTCTGAAGTAGAGAAGCATACTCTTATGCGCAAACCCTGATGGCCAGAGGTAGCTTTTTCTGGCTATTGGCATCTGCCCACAATGCACGGTTCTTCCACATTTTCTGAAAATGCCATCCTTTGGAAAAATTCATAGCAGTCAGCTTCTCCTCTGTATTAGTTTCTGTCGCTGCTCAAAAGAATTGTCACATTAATTCTACCCTTTGTTATCCACCAGAACTTTACAGTAAGACTCTATTGCTGAAGACAGTTACACACAGGAGCTTTCAAACAAACAAGGAGAAATGAGCTGGTGCTGACTTCAGAGCCTCATCTCTACTGGCTAGCGTCCATGGTGCTGGAAGGTGCTATGCATGTTACCGGAGGGAAAAAATAATCACCAACCTTACTCAGCTTAAATCTTGTGAACTACAACTGGCCTGGCAAGATATGCCAATTGGTGCAGTCATGGCATGAATACTGTGGAAGTAACCAACCACTCTCTAATTGGACTTTAGGTCAGCTTCATAGGATGGAGGCCATACCTAAAACTGATGTCAGGCTTAGGAACCTGAACCTAGACAGGTCACAGGGCATAGGGGAGTGCCTAATACTAGTTTTCTACTAAATAGTTGTACCATTAAACTGACTCCTAATGACTTCTTGTTATACCCATACATTAATTCATCTCTCACCTCTCATCAGAGAAGTTTCCTTATGCAGCAGATGGTGATTAACACAGAAACCCACAAC
>NW_008349529.1:2729705-2764447 GCF_000622305.1 Nannospalax galili
CCACAACCAGCCAGTGTGCAGAGAACAAGAGGCTACTTATCTCTGAATAGGACACCTGTATCAAACTTCTACTTCTCAGTGTTCAGGGATCATTACGGAAGAGGGGGCAGAAAGACTGTAAGAACCAGAGGTGGTGAATGGCCACAAGGAAATAGAATTTTACAGATAGCTGGTCAGTTATACATATGACCTCACACCAATGGTGACAGTATACACAACTCCCATGCAACATCCACTGACAAAATCCCAGCATAGACATGGGGAAGCGGATAAGAAATTTCAACCCAACCTAAGGAACTTTTAGCAACTGGTGGCTGCTGGGAGGCTGCTGGGAGGAGGAGAGACAGTCTCTTTCAAGGATGAGACTCTTGGCAGGTTAACCAGACTCTAGTGGATGGACCCATACTGCAGGACATTTGGGGACACAAATTAGACTCTATAGGCTTTATTTCATATATATATATATATATATATATATATGTACATTAAATTGGGTGGGGGACAATAAGGGGAGGTGCAGATAGGGGAGGGGACCTAAATGCCATCAAATTATATTGTATGAAAATCTCAAAAATTCAGTGAATTTTTTACTGAAAAAATTATCACAATCTAGGCAGATTTTATAATTTTTAAATTTTATTTTATGTGTATGAGCATTTTGCCTGTATGTATGTAAGTACACCGTATGCACAGGAAATGTCTGCAGAGGCAGAAGATGTTGTTACCTACCATGCAGGTGCTGGGAACTGAACCCAGGTATTCTGCAAGAGCAAACAGTGCTCTCAACTTCTGAGCCATCTCTCTAGACAGCCCCCCATCACAATTTTATTTTATTTTATTTTTCGAGGTTAAAAAGTCACAAATGGGTTTCATTGTGCTAAAGTCAAGGTATCAGCAGGACTGTGCTCTTTCTGGAAGCCCTAGGAAGAATGGGTTTAGTTGACTTTTGCAACTTGTAGAAACTGCACATCTTCCTTGGTTTGAGATCTTTTCCTCCATCTTCAGAGCCATCACTCTTCAGTCCCATCACTCTGATCTTTGTTCCCCATGTCATTATATTTCATTTCTTTCTCCAACTCAACTTTCCTATTATTTAGGGATCCTTGTGATTACCACGACACCTGCCCCAGGCAATACAACATAATCTTCCCATCTCAAATCTGCCATTGCATCTGTAAAATCCCTGTACACTGTAATGTATAGGTTTTAGAAGATGGACATATTGTCTATCACCTTTCTTTCTCCATCTGTAGAGCTCCCACCTGCAGAAAGCCTAGCCATTCCTGGTCTAGGTGGGGTTCTCTAGTGTACCTGAGGCAGGATAACTAATTAGGAAATAGAGGGGAGATCAGCAAGAAAGGGTCCCTTCACTCTCCTTGTTCTGACTTCCACCTCTCATTGACTGATACCCAGGAATTTTCAACAAAACTCACTAGGCCACTTATCAAAGAACTGTATTCTGTGGTGACCATACGATAAATACACAGGTCTGGTGGTCTCAGCAGCAGTTTTCCAAATAATCCCACATGCCATCTGGCTGGGGTAAATGTAGGGTTTTTTTTTTAAAATCACAATCTTAATTATTAATATTAACTCTAATATCACATGTCACATGGTACACAGTAAATCTCTATTATCTACCTATGTATTATCTCTCTATATCACCTATCCACCCATCATCTATCTATCTATCTATCTATCTATCTATCTATCTATCTATCATCTATCTATCTATCATATATCACCTCTCATGTATCATCTATCTATGCATTTTTGAAACAGGGTCTTCCAGCTGGCCTAGACCTCACTATATAGACTGGGCTGACTGGCCTTGATCTCATAGAGATCTTCCTGCCTCTGCCTCCTGAGTTCTGGGATTAAAGGAGTGGGCCACCACACCTGGCCCCTGTGTGTTTGTGTGTGTGTGTGTGTGTATGTGTGTGTGTATGTGTGTGTTTACAGAATGAATCTAAGTTAAAGGGGCTACAATAGAGTTCAAGAGTTTTTAGAAGTTGGCTGATAGAAATGTAAGTAGAGTCTGTATTGAATCAGGGCTGGAGAGATGTCTCAGCAGTTAAGAACACTGGTTGTTCTTGCAGAAGATTGGGGGTTCAAATCTCAGCACCCACATGGCAGCTAACAACCATCTGTAACTCCACTTCCAGGGAATCCGTTGCCTTCTTCTGACCTCCGACGGCACCGCACAACACACATGTACTTACATATATGCAGGTAATACACTCATACACATAAAATAAAAACTAAAATTGAAAAAAAGATAATGAACCAAACCCCAGCTGAATGAAGAAGCTGTTGCAGGCGGTGGGAGAGCGGGGGTTGAGAGTGAAGCTGTAGAGTTGAGACCAGCTGCAGGGAGAAGAGCGGAACCCAGTCAGAGTTGCTAAGAGAGATCCAGCTCCAGACAGGTGAGCAGGTGACAGGCAGATGGCAGGCAAGAAGGTCAAGTCAGCCACAGGGGACCAAGCTAAACTTAAGTCCCAAGGACAGTTGGGAGTTGTCTGATTTTGGTCCTTTATGCACACACCACATATCAGATGGTAGATTGGTATGGGGCCATTGTCCTCACAGTGTTAGGACCCCATCACTTTCTGGAGTCAAAGTGAAGGAGTTACACCCTTTCCTTGTTCTGGCCCATCCAATAAGCTCTTGGGCTTAGTTTTCCTGATATGATTTTAATATGACCATGTGCTTCAACAGTATCAATGCACTTTGAAAATTTATAGAGTGGGATCCTTTCTACTCCCAGGAATAAGTCATTTATCAGACTATGCTGTACGCATGGTACCAGAGAGATGGTGTTGTTAGTCTGTCCGCACAGGAACACAATCATCCTTCACCCTAAACATGGAGTCAAAGTTTCTTATAAAATGGAGTCTCTCAGGGCAAGGAGCCTGAAAAGCCAGTGTTTTACACAATATGGAGTTACTCAGAGTAGGACACAGGATGATTTCAATAGCTCCCTTTCTGAGAAACATCACAAATGAGACTAAGTGTCTAATGAGCTATGCTTCAAGTCCAAGTTCCTTGTGACAGATGTATAAGCAAAGATTCCTTTGATCAATGTTTTATCTCCACAGCTTTATCCAGCTGTGGGACTGCACAATGTATCTAAAAAAACACTCATCTTCAAGAACAAAAATCTGTGGAGTATACCGGCACATACTTCCCCCCCAGCACCTAAACTTAGTTACATATTAAGCAGCTTCAAAATCCTAAAATCACAGAGGTGGCAACTGTGAGGCACTTCAGCCTCCTCCTCTCCTGACTCCTACACTTGACTCCCTTCAAGTGCATCTTGTTTTGAGACAGACACTTAGAGGCTACTTTTGTTAAAAAGCATGGACTCTTCACGTGGGCCTACAAGGTAACTAAAAGCACGATGAAGACCTGGCATTTCTTCCTTTGTTTTGTGCCTGTAGGTCTCTACCTTGGCTGAAGGCACAGAGGTAAGTCATTGCCCTTAACTTCTCATGTCATCTTGGATTCAGACACCATGAAGCCCATCCTTCAGGCGAGGGTGATTATCCATGAAGAAGAGGCTGTATCCTGGAGGAGAATTGAGCATCATGTAGGAACCAGGTTGATTCCCTCTATGATGACAGCAATAAGGAATTCTTTGGACCACCTTGTAAAACCAGAACCGAGACAAGAATCAACAAGGCCATAATTTGGCCAGCGCTGCTTAATTATGCACTCTTATCCCCTGTCCTAATCTTTCCTCTGTGTAAGCCTAAAGCTCATGTCAGAACCCTGAAGATGGACTTGGGGTCATTGGACCCTCTTATTTGTTCCTCTTCCCAATGTGGCCATTTGAACAAGTCTCCTCTTTCTGCTTTTCACCATTGCTCATCTCTTTAATTGGTGAATTGGGCACAAATGGCCAAGCCTAGCCTGTTTGGGCTGATGGAACCTGGGCCTTTGCTCCAGAAACACCAATTGTAGTCTTGTTTACTCAATAAATTCACTTTTCTTCACTCTGCTTCATTGTGATGTTGTTCTCTGTGTTGTTAAGTCAATATCTGTACCTGAATTGAGGACCCCAGCCTCTGAGGGGGACTCTTTAGCCTGTCCAGCCTGAATTATCAAATTCCCACTGCCAGTGACACATGGATCTGTCTTCAACCCTTCCCTTGTCCTCAATGATGTCATCTAGCCTTGTCTCCTCTCTCTGTCTCTGTCTCTCATTCTGTATTTCTGTCTCTGTCTTGTCTCCGCGCCCCCCCCCATGCCAGCCTCAAACTCCCAGGTGCAAGTGATTCTCCTGCCTTAGTCTGGTGAGTGCATACACTCCACTCTATCTGATTTAGCCTCACTTCTTGATCTCTTCTGTTTTCTTTGATCTCTTACTAACCTGAGTCTCTTTTAGGGGGTCATCCTGGGTCTTGTCATTACCTCCTCAAGTTGTCTTTCAGAAATCCTGCTAAGACTGCAGTCTAAGTGTTCTTCACATTAAACATCCTTTTGACTTCACTAAGAACTATAATCTTAAAGCCCCAATCTCCAAACAACTGCTTTCTGGTTAATCCTTTCAGTGACTTTCATATTTATTAGCAATTCCGTTTCTTTCTCTTCCTTGGCATCCTTTTTCACCTCCCTCAGCTGACCCAGACTCCGGAAGAATCAGAGTATGTGGATTGCAGAGGGAAAGAATCCTGTCACTGGTTCCCTATAAGCTTGGTTTATCAAAGCCGCTTAACAGTGCTTTGGTGAGCTTCCTCTGGGAAATTGCAAACATAAACTTCCCAACATCCCACACAACCTCTACATTCCTCAGTCTAACTCAGCACACGGTTTTCTCCAAATCCAAAGAGAAATAGATGCCAATGACTCTGAAGTTTCCTGCATATATAAATCTACTTTCTGTTAGTTCAGATCTAGAGGGTGTGGAGGGAAGGCCATTATTGACAGACCAGAAAGAGAACAAGTTGTCAATGCAAGCCTCGTCCAGAAAGTGTCCTCCAAATAGAAAAAAAAGTTCCATTCTGTCCAAATAGCACAGCTATTGAACAGCAGAATGGAGTGGCCAAACAAAATGAATCATACCATAATGCAGCCGTGCTGCCCTCATTTCCATGGTGGGGACTACAGATGAGAAATTCACACAAAGTGGCTCACCCTAACCACTGAGTACCAAATACTAACCAATCTGCACCGCCTTTATTTACATGAGGGGAATTACATGCTGGGAAACTACACACAAAGTATCTCACCCTAACTTAGTGAAGACTTTTCCAAAACCGAGAGTCCTGTGGCCCATTGCCATATGACTGCCAGGCCCCTGAGCTCCCTGTGGTGTGCTAAATCAACTTGTTTTCTTCCCCATCAGTCTAAAGGGCTAATTCTTTCACCAACCCATTGGTTTGAAAAATAGGATTTCACCTTTGTTTCTCCCAACTTGGACCTTTGTAGTCATGTCATACAGTCTTGGAGATGCTTGAAGCCTGAGTCCAGGGCACCCCAGTGTTCACAGAAGGCCTCTTCACTCCTCCCTGATCCAGCCAATGCTTGACATCACTGTGAAGGGTGAGAGACCCAGCCTCCTCTGGCAGCTTTCTCTTTCAGTCTCAGGACTCTCAGAGGACTCCATCACTCTCACAGACAACACTTAGGGTTGAGGGACCTGGCCTCATGTGTGTGTGTGTGTGTGTATGTGTGTGTTTTCATGTGGAGAGGGTCATGGGTGGGTACAATGCGTGTAATCACATATGTGCACATGTAAGTGGAGGTCAGAGGATAATCTCTGTGCTATTCCTCATGTGTTTGAGACAGTCTTTCATTGGCATGGAGGTAAGGTTCCTTAAAGGTCACTTTTAGGGGTGTATTCATGAAGAGTTCCCTAGTTCCTTTTGTCTTTTTTTCTACCATTATGTCATCTGCCAGGATGGGTCAATGCCTTATTAAGTATTCCACTGGCTATCAAACTCAAAGAAATTGTCATGTTCACCTATCCAGGATAAAGCTCTATTTTCCAGAAAGTACTGAAGGTAAAATATAAGACAACCCTATCACAGCAGCATACCAATTATGGATCTATCTATACCTTCTCTTCAAAAGGGACTCCAAGGATCAACTTCAGATAAGTAAATCTATGGGCCCACGATATGTTGCTCCTGATTTAAAAATTATCCTAATATGTGATATCTTAAAAACAATATATATGTTCTCCCCCTTCCTGTTGCCCACCAAACAGATCCTTTACTATCATTTAAACAAATAATAAATAAATAAATTGTGCTGACTCCTTTCTCCATCAATTACCTCCTCTTTCAACCATTAGTCCTTATCCATTCCTCTCAGTCATAAACATTCAAGTTTTTCTGCTCTAAACATACTTGAGAGAGGAGAAAGCAGGGAGGAGGGAAAGAGAAAGGATAACAGAGTGAAGAATCGCGCTCAACACACAGGGACAAAACCAAGTTTCGGGATGCAAAAGCAAGAGGAATTTATTCATACACAGGCGCCTGCGGACGCAGAGTCCCGCTCGAGTCAGGACTTGCGTGCCGGGCTTAGTTTGGGGGGCTTTTTATAGAGCAGAAGCAAGGTACAGAAGCAGATGCATGGTTACAAGATTATTATTAGTGCATTTCAATGGGTACAAGGTATGAGGAAACAGTATTGCCAAATTCAGAGGGGGCTATGGGTGAAACTGATTGTTATCGTTAACTTCCCAGTAGGGGCTGTTATCACTAACTTCCCGGTAGGGGCCTCAGGGTGGTGGCAGGTGGTCCGACTGCAAACGTCCTATCTTCCACTGCTAGTTTCACAAGACCTGGGTTAGAATCTTGGCTTATCGAATGGCTGATTACAGTTCTTTTTCTAAAATGGCCTTCCTGCTGTCAGTCGGGTCCTTCAAGAGCATTTCTGATATGAGAGCAGAAGAGGAAACTGTTTGAAGTTAGGAAGAGAATCAGAAAGAGGAACACAGGGGACATGGAGAGCAATTGGGGATGGAGACGAATTAGAACAAAGCATAACACATATGTATGAAAATAACACAGGCAAACCCATTGCTTTGTGTCCCTGAAGCTCATTGGCCTGCTAGGTTAGCCAAACTGGTGAGCTCCAAGTTCAGTTTAATTAACTTGTAAAAAAAACCTGGAAAACTGGAAACAAATAAATGAATGAGAAAAAACAAAATCGAAAGGGAGGAAACAAAAGGGGAAACTTTGTTTTTGTATGAAATCGAATTTTTCTTCCAATATAGCTAAGGAAAATTGAGTAAAAAAATGAAATAAAAATAAAACAAGCATGTTCCTCCTTGCACCACCTGCTTCTCACGTTGCCTACCCTGTCCTTTCACATGAGGATAAACTGGGATAGCGACAGACCTGAAACACAGCTTCCTCCTTCAGGATGGAATGAGGAAAATGAAACTTTCAAGGGTGAGCTCAATCTCTGTAGAATGATACAGAAATAGGAAATACAGGCTTGGGAATTATATCTTATACAAAAAGGTGGTGTGGTGTTGGTATTTTTAAAAGAATGTGAAGTTAGATCCAAACAGACCAATAGCCTTGGACAGTAGGACTAATGAGCCCTTGAAACTCTGGCTTAGTTTCCCTGTAAATCTGGCTCTGTCTGGATGACAGCATGGGGCAGTGTGGTGAGTTACTGAAAGAGGATGTTGCATGGTGCTATTTGAGAAAGGCGCTTGGCAGGAGGTATACCCAACTCACCACTAGTATTCAAGATGATTAAAAGCACAGCAGTCAATTGTTTTTTTTTTTTTTGCTTTTTCATAAGTATGTGTGAGGTAGGGGTGTGTGTACGTGGGGCATGCTCCCCAAGGAAGCCAGAGGTTGGCTTTTGGGTGACTTCCTTGATCACTCTCCACTTTATTTACTGAAGTAGGGTCTCTCATTGAACCTAAAGTTTAACAATTTGGCTAATGTAGCTAGCCAGTTTGCCCTGGTGAATCCCCTGTCTTGCCTCCCCAGCACTGGGATTATAGATGGGTCACCATGAGTTCTGGAGATTGGAATTCATATCCTCATGCTTCTGTGTCAAGTGCTTTATCTATTGAGTCATTTCCTCACCCTTCCGTTTATATCTGTAATATGAAATTTCCGTTAGCATACATCATTGGTGCAGTAGTGGCACTTTTATCTTGGAGGCAATCAACAGCTACCTAATTGGACTAAAAGCCCAGTCAGTGGGAGGAAAGTCAAGTGTGGTACTATAAATATAACCCAATATACATGGCTGGAGTTGTCATAGATCTTAGCGAAAACCCTAAGTCTGTCACATTGATAGACTAATGTGATTTCTTACTATGTGCAAAATATGTATCCTTATATTTACAGACAAATATCCCAGTCACCTCTCATCAAAGAAGCTAATTTTGCACCAGTCAGAGACTATTACCAAGTACCACAACTGGTCACACATGGACATTGTCTATGAATTTCCCAGGCCTAAGTGACACATGTACAGTGCAACCTCTACGCCTAAGGCTCATGGAACATAGAACAGGGGTAAAAAAGAGGACACTAATGAATTTCTCGGTTTACTATGAATTTTTAATTAAGTCATTTTAAAAATTAAGCTAATAATACATATGGATAGTGTATGGCTATGGAGAGTAGCATGTAGATAGTATGAAAATGATCGTGCTTGGGAAGCAGTAAATCAAAGAGAATGAAATGGTTTCTTCAAAAGAAAAATCAAAAGTGGGGCTGCAGAGGTGCTCAGTTGGTAAATTGCTTGCTGCACAATCATGAGGATGAGTTTGATCCTCAGCTCCCACAAGAAAAGCTGGGTGTGGGGCTGGAGAGACAGCTCAGGGTTAAGAGCACTGGCTGCTCTTGCAGAGGACCTGGGTTCAGTTTCACACCCATATGGTAGCCTACAACCATCAACTCCAGTTCCAGGGGATCCAATGCCCTCTTCTGGCCTCTTCAGGCATTGCATGCACACGGTGCAATTATATACATGCAGGCAAAACACTAATTCACATAAAATAAAAAGAAAGAAAATAAATAAATAACTAGGCATAGTAACATGTCTGGTAATCCTAGCACTGGAGAGGCAGAGATAAGGTGATCCCTGAAGCTCATTGCTAGTTTAGCCAAATTGGTGAGCTCCAAGTTCAGTGAGAGACCTTGTCTCAAAAAACAAAATGGAAAGCAATTGCTGATGACACCTGATGTTGACCTCTGACCTCCACGTGCATGAGAACAGATGTGCATACATAGCCTCACCCACTCACATACCTATGTGCATACACCTACATGAACATGTAAACACACACACACACACACACACACACACACACACACAATCCAGAGAAATAAAATCTAGCAATGGACCTCCATTGTTGCCTAAGAGCAGTGGGAAATGGCCCATGAGCATCTGAGCTAGTCACAAATACAGTTCATGGTGGCAATGGATGCACAGTGTATCACAGATTAATACCACCAGTCATATGTAGGTCATGTAGGTGAACCCCTTGCTCTGAGCTCATTCTCTGGAAACATTTTAATTATAATTAGGCATTGCCTACCAGCTATAATGCTTTCATTAGCAAACCACGAACATCTGGCATCCTTAGTAGTTTATTACTCAGTACCAATTAATTAATCAACAATGTGGTTTTTAAACCTAAGCTTACATGAGCTTGTCCTCTTGCTCTGGCAAGCTTGGTTCTGAGCCTGTAAGACTGAAAGCTGGAGATAAGGATGTTGACTGGAGTTAAACTTGCTATGATGACATCATCTGTATGCTTGTAGAAGTGCCAGCCTTCCCTCCTTCCTCAGGTGCCATCTGACCTTGTTGCATGGTTTGCATCAAACCACAGCCTCAGTTTAACATTTACAGTCTGCCTCTGTCCTTGTGGCTAATACTGCTGTCAAGATGTGGTCTCCTAGCTGTCTGATCTGGGCTTATTTTCAAGAGCTCCTTCCCCATGACCTCCTTTATCTTTGAAGGCCTTTGAACATTTAATGCCTTCCATCTGGTTTCTAAGATATCACTTCATTTTGTTTTGTTGTTGATCCTTTGTCAAATGCTTTCTCCTCTGCCTCCACCTCTATAGATATGCCCATGGTAAACATCAGAACATGGCACTGGAGTCAGACCTATGGGCTCAAATTCACTTATCAACTATATGAGCTTGAGAAAATTACTTAATATCTTTACATCTCAGATTTTTCGTCAGAAAAGAACAATGGCATTGATATCTTCTAAATAAAATTGCTGATAGTAGACAACCACACAAAGCATAGTACCTGACATAAGAGAAACATCCAGTAAGTGGCAGCTATTTGTTCCTTAGCCACACCCATGGCTTAACTGTATGAAATAATCAAATGAACTGCACCCACCTTCTGTTCTCCCTTAAACTCCAAATTGGTGTTTAAGCTGCCTGCTGACATTGTCCACAGGCCCCTCAAAGTGAACATGTTCAGAACAGAACTCATCAACACCCTTGAAAAATGTGCTCCGTTTCCCAGCCAACATTTTCTCTCTACTTTTCACCTACTATTCCCTGATGGTAACTAGTGTTATGATAATCCCAGTCATCCAAGCAGAAAATTAGGAGTGATAGCTGGGCCTCACCTCTTCCTCACCCGCTTCTTCTTGGCCATCATACTTGGAATTCGCTCCCATACATGGCTTCCTCATACATCTCCCTGCAGCCATCTATGGTGCAGGCTGCAGTAGTCTGCAGCAAAGCCTTCTTAAAAGTTGTGTTCCTGGGACTGGAGAGATAGCTCAGTGGTTAAAAGCACTGGCTGCTCTTGCAGAGAAACTGAGTTTGGTTCCCAGCACCGAGTGCTGAGATGACAGCCATGTGCCCCCATGACTGGCTTCCTGTGCCTCTTGATTTATCTCAGTTCCCTCTTCTGGCAAAGCCCTACAGAGCTGTGGCGCTCATCTCAATACCACCTCCTCTGAGGCATTCCTCCCAGTGATCACACTGTTCAATTCTTGTGACAGTGCTGATTGTGTTGTGTTGCAGTAGCAATATCTTTATCTCCCTTGTCCTACTGTGAACTCCTTGAGAGCAAATGCCTTACTGTTGAAAGCATTGATTTCTTAGCACGGTCCCTGAAAACAGTGGGACAAAATCAAGACTGGCCCTTAGAAGACAGCTACCAGCAACAGCTAAGCAACAGCTGCATTCTGGTCTTAACGTTTTTCTTTGTGATCACTCCTTGTTCAACCTTCTTCTGTGATATTTGCCTGGAAAAACTCCATCCTGATTTTCAGCTACTTCAGTTGCCATAACTAAATATCACGGTCCAGGTGGCTTAAATAACAATAGCTCATAGTGTCCCAGTCCTAGAGACAGGAAGTTGAAGATCAAGGTGCCAAGACTGATGCTTCTTTCTGCAGCTTGCAGATGACCAGCTTATCACTGTGCCCTCACACAGCTTTTCTTCCACGTGAATCCAGATAGAGAGCTCTGTGTCCTTTCTTATGAAGTCACCAGTGCATAGGATCAAGGCCTCACCTTCTAATGTCATTTAACCTTTATTAAGTCATATTGGAGGTTAGGGTTTCAACCTTTTGAGATGACAAAATTCAGTCTTTGCATCAATCTGATTCATTCTGTACCCTATGCTTTTATCCCAGCAGCCAGTCAGAGGTGAAGAAAAGTCTGCAAACATATCGAATAGTCTCACTTGGGATATGGGGGCCAGCAAGATAGTTCAGTGGGTAAAGGTACTTGTTGCTAGGCCTGGTGAGCTGAGTTCAGTCCTCAGCACACACATGGTAGAAGAAGAAAACTGACTCCTTCCAGTTGTCCACTGACCTTCACATGCATACCATGGCACATACATGCACACACATGCACACACACATAATAAATAACAAATAAATAAATAACTAATAAACTTGAAACAAATCTCAAACTTCAAGAGGCCTTCAGCCCACCCAGCAAGATCTATCGTGTATCGCCAGTCCCACTCCCAGAGAGGATTGCTCCATACCTTCTCTGTCCTTAAACCCTCAACAAGCCTTCCTTCTCCTAATCCTCAGCTCATGCCCCACTAAGAATACCTGGCATTTAGTCCCTACTTCTCGGTATCTGTTCCCACTGAGCTCCTTTTTCCTGTTACAGGGAGATTGTGGATGGAATGACCAGGTTGCCACACCAGACCAGCCCTTCGCTTGTGCATAGATTCCATCCCCTACCAACGAATCCCGTCTCTCATACAATACGTTCCTACTGACGAACTTTCTTTATCACAAAATCTGAAGATTCTGATATTGACATTATATCTCTGAACTTAAAAAACAAACAAGAGCTAACAAGATGACTCAGAAGTGGGCTTGTGGCCAAGCCTGAGGACCTGAGTTTGATCCCCAGACCCCACATGGTGAAAATAGAGAGCCAACTAGTTGTCCTCTGATCTCCACACAGGTGCCACAAACACTTGAGGGCCTGCGGTCACACATGTGCATCACATACACAGTAATAGTAATAATATGGGCTGGAGAGATTGCTCAGCGATTAAGAACACTGGTTGTTCTTGCAGAACACCCGGGTTCGAATCCCAGCACCCACATGGCAGCTAACAACTGTCTGTAACTCCAGTCCCAGGGGATCTGACAGCCTCTTCTGACCTCCGCAGGCATTGCACGATACGGTGCACTTACCTACATGAAGGCAATACATGCATACACATAAAATAAAAACAAATAAAAAAAATTTGAATTAAAAATAGCAATAATAATTAATTAATTAATTAAAGTATTTAAAAATAAGTAGGTTCAGTAAGATGGCTTAACGAATAAAAACACTTGCTTCCAAGTCTGATGACCTAAATTCATTCCCCAGACATATGATGGAAGGAGAGAACCAACTCCTGAAAGTTGTCCTCTGACCTCCACAAGTGTGTTGTGGCACATGCACCCACACACATATACATACATACACACACTAAAATAAATAAATATAGGGAGCTGAAGAGATGGCTCAGCGGTTAAGAGGCACTGGATGTTCTTGCAGAACACCCGGGTTCAAATCCTAGCATCCACATGGCAACTAATTCCAGTTCCAAGGGATCCAATGCCCTCTGCTGGCCTCCTCAGGCACTACATGACATGGGTACATTTACATGCAGGTGTAACACTCATACACATAAAAAATAATTATTTTTTAAAATAAATAAATATAATAAAAATTAAAAAAATAAGTAGTGCTGTGTATTGTGGCAAACATTTGTAATCCCATCTGCCAGGAGACTGAGGCAGGATTAACACAAATTCAAAACCAGCCTGGGCTACATAGCAAGATCTGCCTCAAAAACCAACCAACCAGAGGCGCTAGGGCTACGGCCCGGGTGACGGCCGCTACTGGGGGCGGGGTTTTGACCTCCGGCTGCTCCCTGAGCCGCCCTAGCCCCCGCCCCCGCCTTTCCTCGCGGGGACGCGGGGGCGGGGCGCCCGGCCGAGACCACCTGGCCCGCGGAAGGCACGGATGCCTACAGCTACAACCCTATAGGCGCCTAGGCAGAGCCGGGCCAAGCCGGCGGGGGCGCCAGAACCAGTCACCATATCCTGGCTATATAATTCTAACTACTGGAATTCTGCACGACCTAGGCCCCCAAACCCAAGTACATACCCTGTGAGACCAGAGTAGCAAAACCAGAGTTTGAATTCTTATACAAATGGAACATATGGCCCACCATACCCTCCTGGCGCTGGAGCAAATACTGCCTCATACTCTGGGGTTTATTATGTACCTGGCTATACTCAAAGCAGTTACTCCACAGACGTTCCAGGTACTTATCATTCACCTGGTAACAGCCCAACCCCAGTCTCTCGTTGGATCTATACTCAGCAAGACTGTCAAACTGAAGCACCTCCTCTTAGAGGGCAGGTTCCAGGATATCCTACTTCACAGAAGGCTAGAATGACCTTGCCCCATTATCCTTATGGGGATGGTAACCGTACTATGCCACAGTCAGGACAGACTGTCCGACCACAAGAAGATGCATGGGCTTCTTCTGGTGCTTATAGGATGGGTGCCCATTACCCCTGGCCCTCAGCTACACCTTCAGCACCACCTGGGAATCTCTACATGACAGAAAGTGTCTCACCATGGCCTGGCATCACCATGGCCTGGTAGCAGTTCTCCTCAACCACCTCCATCACCACCACCCCAGCAACCTAAGTATCCATCAGTAGGAATCTTAGGGAGCAATGAACAATGATGATTCAGACCTTTTGGATTCTTCAGTCCAGTCCAGTGCAGAGCCTCAGCTATATGATCCTGCCACCAACAAGCATCCCAGCAATCAGGTCCAGAGTAACAATCTTCCTGAAGAGTGTTTGTCTTCAGATGAAGGCACTCCTCCAAGTATTAAAAAAATCGTACATGTGCTGGAGAAGGTCGTCGAAGAATTTGTAGGAAAAAAGACAGACAAAGCATACTGGCTTCTGGAAGAAATGCTGACAAAGGAACTTTTAGAAGTGGATTCTGTTGGAATCTGGACTCTGTCCATCAGACCAGGAAAGAGGCTGTTTGTAAGATCCAGGCCATACTGGAAAAATTAGAAAAAAAAAGGATTGTGAATAATTTAGAGTAAAGGGTAAGCCTGTTACTAACTTGGCCAAAGAACTCTTGAATTTGGGTAGTTACCATCTTTTTGAAATGCCTGTTGTGACAAGAAGCATCACATTCCAACTTTCCCTTGTCTTAAAACTTGGGAGGAAAAAAAATTGAAATCTGGTGAAGGAATGGAAAAACACTTTAGTTATGAGTTGTTTTTTTTTTCAATTTTCAGGTGAATGAACATGATAGGAAACTGAAATTATCAATATTGTCAAGAAGACCCACTCCTTAAGAAATTGATGGGTATCTGCAGGCTGCTGCCTGTCAGCAGGAGGGAACTACACTTTAAGTAACAGGCTATTGGAAATATTCTGAGACAGACTGGATTGTCACATTTTTGTATATTGTGACTGCATATGCTTTATGTGTAAATTATAGCTTAGACTTTAGCTTTCTTGGCCCTCTGTTTTGTTTTGTTATTTGCAGTTCACAAATATAGTAATTATTCTACTTCTTGGTACATTTTGTAGAACACGTTTAATATAATTAAATATTGACAGCCAGATAGAAGGGCCGTTCTGAATGAGTTTCTATCCTTTCGCCACTTGTAGTGTGTAGTGAGTTCCTCAAGTAAACTGTTTGTCTCTCTCTGTGTAGCTTGTTAGCGTTCTTCCCACTTCTGTTTTCATAGTAGTAGGGGAGGTGAGTTTGGAAATTACAGTAACACAAGTATGGAAATGTTTGTGGACATTTTACTTCTTTGCTTTTTTCATTGTATTTGGATAAATATCCACTTTAAAGTTAAAAAAAACAAACAAACAAACAAAAAAAAAAACCCAACCAACCAACCATCACCAACAACACAACAAATAAAACCTTCCCAAGAGCTCACTTTTTCTGGCTACTACCTCATTTTGCCTTGTAGAACTCCTTGAAAAACTGATTCCTTGAGATTCTTTCAAATTCTTTGAAGGAGTTGAGATGCCTGTCTCCCCTCCTTACCCCTCATCCTCTTGGGAACCTGTCCCAGTGGAGTAGTCATCGTCACACTTTACCAAAACCGTATCACTTGAAGTCACCAATAACCTAGTTGCCACACCAAAAAGCATTTCTCTGCCCTCATCATACTCAACCCATGAGCAAGCATTGGCAGTTTATTCGCGTCTCCTTAAAATGCTGTCACCCTGACTGGGAATGGCTTGCTCCTCCTAGCTCTTTGGCCCCTTTGCTGAATATTCTCTTTTTAAAACACCTGCTGCAGGACCTGCTGTCAGGTCTCTATAGTCACTCTTTATGTGCCAAGACCTGGCTTTAACTACTAGTCATAGTTTAAGGACTCACCCTTTTTTTTGGTCTTTTTTTTTTTTTGGTCTTTTTTGAGACAAGGTCTCTTTGTAGCCCCAGCTGACCTAGAACTTACTATATAGACCAGGGTGGCCTTGAACTCACAGAGATGCACTTGCCTCTGCCTCCAAGTGCTGGGATTAAAGGTGTGCATCACCACAGACTCATCCATTTTTATACTTCCAGCTCTGACTCTCCCCTACACTCTACTTGGGTGTTCAATGGACACATCAAAATAAAGATGTCTAAAATATAACCCTTCCTTTTCTCAAAGTTGTTCCTCCTTTAGCCCTTCTCCTTCCTGATAAACATCACCATAGTTCACATAGCTTTTCAGGTCAAAACCTTGACAGTCTCTCTAATTCTTTTTCTCTTATCTGCTCCACCAGTAAACCATGCAACATTCTAACTAGGGGATAAGATCTACCACTTACCCTCTCCCAATATGACCCTGGCCACCACACCTTCTTTCTCCCTTGGACTTTTATAAGTCTTGCTGTAGAGCTTGTCTCCTAGTTGCTATTCTTGCCTAACATCTGTTCTTCACATAGCAGCCAGCCCGCTGCTTCCAAAAGTGAGACATCAGACCGTTCTCCTCAATAACCTTTAACTAGTCCCATCCCACTTAGAATAATACCCAAATCCCTGAGCAGGCCTTTCCCTCTTTCCCTGTTAGCCACATAGATTTTCCCTCACCTCATTCAGTTCCCCTTCAGGGAAGTTTTGCTGATCATCTCTCCCCATCCTAAATGACATGAGCCATCACTCTGTCCCCTCAACTTGCTTTGTATTTCTCAAAGCATATAGATGGCATGTGTATTCATTCACATTTATTTACAACCTTGTTTATTGCTTCTCATACTAGGATATGAATTCCAAGAAGGCAGACAGAGCTTTGTCCACTGCCATGTTCTCAGGGCCACCTAGGACAGCATGTGGCATAAAGTGACTCCTTGCATCGGTTTGCTAGGGCTGCTGTAACAAAGTGCACACCAGGTTGCTTAAATAGCAGAAACTCATTCTCTCACAGTTCTAGATGCTTAAGCCAGTCTGATGGCTGCAAGGGAAGGGTCTGCTCTAAGCCTGGCTTAGCTTACAGCTTATAGATGATCATCCCTTTATTTGTATCTCTGTGTTCAAATTTCCCCTTCTTAAACCAGGGGTGGTGGCACATGCTTTTAATCCCAACACTCAGGAGACAGTGACATGTGGATCTCTATGAGATTGAGGCCTTCAGGGAGACCCTGTCTCAAAAAAACTGAAAAAAGAATCTTCCTTTTTATAAGCACAGAATCGTATATGGTTAGTACTCACCCAAATGAACTCACCTTAACTTGCTTACTTCTATAAAAACCCTATCTCAATGTGGGGATGTAACTCAGTGATAGAGGGCTTGCCTAGCATAGCTAATACCTAGGTTTGGATCACCAGTGCTGGGGGAAAAAACCCATCTCAAAATAACGTCACATGCTGAAACACTGGAGGTTAGGATCTCAGCATATGAATCTCAGGAGCTTCAATCCAACATGTAACAGGGCTCAATGGGTCTTCATTGAATAAACAAATACCTAATGATTGACTGATGGGATAAGTGAATCCTCAGAAGAGCCCTTTGTATAATAAGGGTGCTAATCCCTGCTTGTGAGTTCAATTTGTAATCCATTTCCCTGATTTATTGTTCACTTTTTATCTTCTAATGTCCAACTACAAGGTAGTTTATTGTAAAAATCCAATCACGTCTCAGAAGCATGCCAATTCCATGTTGACTTAATGAACCTAAAAGAGAATTTATCCGAAGATTCCATTGCATATATTGTTGACAAGAGTCCTGGGACCCCTGCGTGAGTTAACTTATAAATGAGTTAATATCCTGCAGTAGCACAAATACAGTAAGGGTTGAGAGAGAGAGAGAGAGAGAGAGAGAGAGAGAGAGAGAGAGAGAGGGAGAAACAAATTGAGAAATGTGGAGCAAACTTTGTTTAGTAATCCTTAGAGATTACGGTGAAAAGGTTACCAACTAAATGAGTTAGAAAATAATCAATCACTTTTAACTTTCTCCTGTTGAATATTGCTTCTCCCTTTGTGAGCTTCCAAACCATGCACAAGAAAACAAACAAGCAAATATCAAGATGGTGCACAGCTAATGATCAATTAAGGTGCTCCTGAGGAAAAAGATAACAAGCATTAGATAACAAGCATATAGATAACAAGCATTAGATATGTGGGTTTAAAAAGAATCAGGGGGCTGTAGAGATGGCTCTGTGGTTAAGAGCATGTACTGTTCATCTAGAGGACCCAAGTTCAGTACCCACATCAGACAGTTCCAGATACATGCTTGTATTGTATCTCTAGTTCCAGGGTGATCAGGTGAGACTGCCCTCTGGCCCCTGTGGGCACTTGCACCCGCAGGCATATACACACAGACACACAATACACACACACACAATTTTTTTAAACCTTTAAAAAATTTTAAAAAACAAAAAAGAATCAATCTGAAGCCTGGAAAGATAGCTCAACAATTAAGAGCCCTGGCTGCTCTTGCAAGGATGGGGGTTTGGTTCCTATTACCCACACGGCAGCTCACAACTGGCTATAACTTCAGCTCTGGTGATCAGATGCCCTCTTCTGGCCTTTGGAGACACTGCATGCACATGGCACATATACATGCAGGCAAGTCACTCATACACATAAAATAAAAATAGAGTCAGGCATGGTGGCCCACACCTTTAGTACCAGCACTTGGGAGATAGAGGTTGGCAGGTCTCTGTGAGTTTGTGGCCAGCCTGGTCTATGAAATGAATTCCAGGCCAGTCAGGGCTGCATACTGAGACCCTGTCTCAAAAAACAAAAACGAGGAAACGTTTAAAAAAAGAAACTACAATGATTTAAAAAAAAAAAGTCTGCATTTTAGGGGATTTTCATTACATAAAGAATTGCCTAAAACTTGTAAGTAGAAAAACAAGATGAGGAAATAATGAATACAAGATTTACCATATTTGAGTAATTGTTTACAATTTTGCAAAGTATCATCTTGTTGCAGAACAATTTGATTTGCTGTGACCTTGGACCCCATTTATGGAAGTCCTCCTCAGTGGCATCCAGTGTTTCAGAAATTAGAATTTAGAGCTGAGCTAATCTGACACATACATAATAATATGCACCATTGTGGTGGTGCTTGGAAACTGAAGGTAAATGGGAAGCAGTTCTCTTAAGTGATTTTAATTAGCACCTTCCAAAGTCTAATCAAGAGTGTCGAGGTTGAGCTGAGAAGAGAGTCAGGTGAAAAGTAGCTGAATAGTCTCCTGTGCTGGGACCTTTCTGAGAAGACTCTGGATTTCAGGACCCTAGTGACCATGATAGTGAACAATTCCCTTGGTCCAGAGGGCACACCAAAGGTCCTCGAGACAATTTGAATGTTGGCAGCTGGACTTGCTTGGCTGTTCCTTCTGTTTGGATAAATCCACCTCTTTCTTCAGATTTCAGCTAAAGCAGAGTCTAGATGCATTCACTCATTTAATCTTCATGACAGTTTGTGGGTAAGAAGTACTGCAGCGTTGAAATTCTAGAACATAATGGAACTTCCCACTCTTGTACCACAATTTCTCCATTGCAGTTCTCTGCTCAGTGTGGGAATTTAGTGAACAGTAGAATCAGCCAGAGCAGGAGGGACCAAGACACAGGCTTGATAGAGGAGGTCCAGTGCAGAGTGTATTGTCTGGGTATTTAGGTGACAGAGGTGGCCTGCGATGGTACATCATTGGTTGGAGAGTACAGGAAACAGGAAATCCTGATAGGTGGCTCAAACACGGATAGGGATCTGGGGTGATTTGTACCAGGTATAGATCTAGTCAGGCTGGGTCTAAAGGTACAAAAGTTGTTGGAATAAAAATGGAGTCACTTTTATCAAGCTCTAACAAAAACACTAAAGCTGGGAAATCCTAAAGGAGGGAATGTTATGCATGTGTGCTGGATAACAAGAGATGCTCTCAAAAGACTGACCAAATCATAGCCTTGCACAAGAGCTCCTACAGTCTTGAAGTAAATGAGGATGCCGCAAGGACATCTGCCCTGCAACTGTCCATTTAAGTTTGAACTGCTCCCTTGACGCCTTTGTTTACTCCGTCTGTGCAAGGATGAATGCATCAAAACAGCTCACATAATCTTCCCCAGCTTTGCCTTCACTTCTTCCCCTTGCCTCACCCTCTTTGATACACTCAGTCTACATGGCACACGTGTTTTCATTGCAATGCTACCTGTTCCCAAGGCTTTTTAACCTTTGGAAACGTTCTTTGTGTTTATTACTTAGGTAATAAACTATGAGTTTGGGCAAACTACCAGAGTGCTACCCAAAACTCTGGGTAGCAAGTACTACAGAAGCTGGTCTGAGAACTCAAAGCTCCTTATTCTCCTTTAGCAAGAAAGTGCCTTTTGTACAGGGTTCAAGCGGTTCCTGGGGGGGCGGGCAGGAACACTACAAAAGGGATAATTGCACCTATGTCTTGTTTATCCAACTCCTTGTTCTTGTCATTGTGGTGGAGGACAGATTTCCACATCACAGATATGCAGTTAATGTGTTTGACTTTCAGCTTCAAATAGCATTCCTTTCTTTGTCCTTTAATCTCCATCTTAGAACTGCTTAATGATTTCCTACTGAAGAGGTCCTTGAAACTCAACACACAGGAAATAATGTACTGTAGAGAAGTTTCTTAATGGAGTTTGGCAGTATTTGTATTTATTCTCTAGCCACTTGTTAAGCTTTGGATCTTTAATGTCTTCATGAGCCCATATGAACCACCTAGAAAAGAAAGACTCTGGGCATGCTTGTGAAGTTTTTAGATTGGACTGAGGTGAGAAGACCTTCCCTAAATTGTATGGGATGGAGTACTAGACTGAATAAACAGGAGAAAGCATGGTGAATACAAGCATCCATCTCTCTGCTTCCTGATGGTGGATGGAATGTGATCAGCTGCCGGTGGATGGAATGTGATCAGCTGCCTCATGTCCACCATAATGAACTACACCCTCAAACTATGAGCCACAATGAAATCTTCCTTCCTTAAATTGCTTTTGTCAGGTATTTTGTCATAGCAAGGAGAAAAGTAACAAGAGGAGATAGCACCTAGTGGTAGGAAGCTAGGTCATTGGGGGCAAGCCCTGGAGGGGGTTATTGAAACACACCCCAGCCCTTTCTTCTCATTCTTTTTGCTTTCCAGCAGCCACAAGTGAGCAGATTTCCTCCATCACATGATCCCACCTTTATTTGCTGCCTTGCCTAGGCCCCAAAGCACTGGGGTCAACTGACCTTGACCTGAAACCTGAAACCATGAGCTGAAAGAATCTTTTCTCCCTTGTAATTTGTATATCTCAGGTATCTTGCCACATTATCTAAAAGCTAACACACCACTCTGCAGAATTTTTTCTTCAATATGTTTCATTCTCTGCTTTAAAGAAAATAAGATTCGTGAAAATCCCTACTCATAGGCAAACATCACAGGAACTGTCTCTTATCTAATATAGTTTGGCCAATTTCGTCCTTCCTCAATATTTTGTGGAAGTTTTACTATTTTATTTTCTGAAGGTAGGCTTACTGGTATGGCTTTTAATAGTAACATGGTACAGCCCAACCAATATTATGTCAAAATGATGGTTGTTTCGAGATATCTGTTCAACAAAATGAATGACTGCCTTTTTTCTTTCTATTTTGAGACAGGGTATCACTATGTGGCTCTGGCTGGTCTGGAACTCACTATGTAGACCAGGCTGGCTCAGAACTCATAGAGATCCAGCCACTTGCCTCTGCCTCCCAAAGTGCTGGGACAAAGGCATGTGCCACCACACCTGGCTTGCCTTTTTGGTTTTTGATGGTATTAAACTAAAGGAGAAGCTGCTGTCACCATCCTATTGCTCCTCCAGAACTGTGAGAGGAATAAACTTCTTCTCTTCATGAAGTTATTTTAAACAACTATGACCATCAAATTCCAGAATGTTTCTAGGATATGCACTCATGGAGACAGGAAGAGTCACACGTGTTCATTTTTGAAGCAGCCTCAGTCTTTGAACAGGGGGCGGAGGTAACAGCTGGGTTTACAATGGCTGAGGGATAGAAATGGGTCCTGAACTTTATGCTGCCATCATTTTTCAAGGAGCAGAAACTGCCCTACTCAGAATTCTCTGCCCCACAATACAGGGACCCCACAGTCTTCTTTAAACTAACATCTGTTCCTTACTCTGTACCAGGTTCCACTCTAAATCATCATATGGTAGCATGTTTAACCCTCTCTAAAACCTGTGAGATGGGTAAATTTTATAGCTGTGAAGCTCAAAGCAGAGAGAGGTTTACTTGCTCGAGGTCACACAGAGAAGCATGTGCTGAGCTGGAAATCTATTTCAGACAGTTCAGCTTCAGAGCTCCAGAGCTTAGCTACATTTAATACTGCTCCTAATTTTAAAAGGGATCTATGAAAGGGTCAGAGACAGACCAAACTGGGAGTTTCAGCAGAGATTGGGAAGAGTCAGGAAGGGGATGTGTTTCCTCCACGGCAGCATCCCACTGGTCAAAGGGGAGAGTCAGGTACCCACTCCAACCTCACACTCCCATTCCCTTCTATTGTCATCTTTTCCACAGCACATGTTACCTGCAGACCACACCTTACATTTGCTTGTCATGGTTCTAAGTACTGCAGTCTCCCCCAGTCAAATAGCCCCGAAGAACAGGCTTCCTATCTGTTTAGTTCTCTGAAGTAACCCAAAGCATCTAGAACTGTGCAGGGGCTCATGGTGGGCAGTCAGTGTTTATTAAATAAATAGATAATGCCTGCCACCTAATGAGCTGCCTGGAAAGATTAAAGGCTTCAAGTCTATAAAACAACACAGTGTTTGAAACAGCATTCCACCAATGGGTGAACTATTTGGAGGCAAAGAAGATCCTTAGAATGTGATCAGTACAGAGTACAGTGTTATTGCTACTTTTAACATCCAAAGAATTGCTTCCAAAGTCAGAGGTGCCCTGAAATCAAGGTGACACCCTCCTGGCACAGGGGGAGAATCAGACTAGACAAAAAGGCACCACAGGAATGAGACAGCAGAAAATGGGAACAGGGAGGTTTCTGGTTTCAATTTTCTTAACAGGTTTAGTGTTTCACTCCCTTTTGTAATCCCATTTGATTGCTTGGTTAAATCATATATTTAGACAATTGATTCTAGTAGAATTATTTCTTAAACTTTGTGTGTGGTGTGTGTGTGTGTTCACAGTCACACACCAGAGGTCAATTGTCGGATGTCTTCTTTGATCATTCTCCATCTTATTTTTTGAGGCAGGGTCTCTCACTGAAACTGGAGGTCACGGATTCAGCTAGACCAGCTGGCCAGTGAGCTCCAGGGATGCCTTCTCCCCCTCCCCCTCTCCTCCCCCTCCCGTTTTATGCTCACTTTGAAATGTGGTATCAATTTCCAACCAAAGTCTTGCTTCAGTGGAAACTTCCATGACAATGTGCTTCTTCTTCCACTTCTTGTTCCTTTTTATGCTCAGAACTTTTAGGAGTAATGCTAGAATTCTCCAGCCACCAATGTTCTTTATGTCACATACAAAGTAAACCAAATTGAACAAATCAATGAATTTATTTGCCATTCAGATAAAAACAAATCTTATTTCTTGTATTTTCTATTTACCACCAGAGATCATTTACTTTCTCCAAGCAGGGACAATAAGAAAACCTAAATTCCACCTGCAGGGACCTCACCAGAACTCAGAGAAGGTTAACAGTATATCAGTAATGCCTCACCAACCTCCTCTTAAGATAATAAGCTATGCCTTCTTTGTTGCTGTTCTGGGTCCCCTCAGTATTCCTGATCTATTGTTCTGTGAATTACTCCCACCAGGTTAGACATCCTGGTTTCTTATCTCCCCCACCTCCTGCTGTTAATGTAACTTCTCTGCACAATTTCCAGCCCACTACTTTATTCATCCCAGCTGTCCTCATCAATTCCACTCCACCCCTCCCCCCCTCCTTCTCAGTATTGGAGTTAGGGTCACAGGCTGTGGTACCTGGTTTTCTACATGGGTGCTCCGAATCTGAACTCAAGGTCTCATGCTTGCACAGCAGGCATTTTACCAACTAAGCCCCGTCTCTGGAGCCTCTAACAGATTCTTTAATTGCATAATTTTAGAACACTGTACAAGGTTTGGAGATTAGCTACACTGTGGTTCAGAGGTAAACTGTCTTCTATGTGTTCTGAGCAAGGGATCCCTGCTCATGCTCTGACAGTGAGGCTGATCAGACTGTGAAGTGGGTCCACGGAGCCCAGGTGCCCAGTCTCTAGCAGGACAAGCACAGCAGCTCTATCCACATTCTTTCCATTCTTGGGGTCGGGCTCCTTGTGGCAGGGCCTGGGCAGGTGCTGTCTCTACTTTCTCGGCTGATGCTGTCCCAGGATAGGGCTCATGTGGAATCATGAAATTCTGTGGAAAGTTATATAAAGGGTAACTGCTGAAGGTTTCCTGTGATTCCTGAGATTTCCCCCCCTTGACACAGAGATGTTTCACACAGACTTAGACTGTTAATAAATGGCTGTATGGGGATTTAGAATCAACCCAAGGATGAATGAAAGAGAGATACTTGCACATGTTATCCAAAACACTAAGAGCAAAAACATCTTTATTTATAGATGAGGGAAAGAGGTTGAAAATGTGTCACACAGTTAGAAAGCAGGCTGACACCCAGGGGTCTGTCTGCAGAGTCCCTGCTCTCGATCACAACTCAGCTCTGTTCCTCTGCTTTAAAAATGTACGTTAATAATGCAAATATCTGCCAAATAGGATCCCGAATGCTTTTAGATGCTCTCATTAAACGCCCATGAAAACTCTATGAAGTAACCCTACTCAAGCCCTGAGGGAAATGTCAGACAGGAGGGATGTTGTGCAGGATGCCTGGCCAAACTTCTCAAGATTGTAAGAATCATGGAAAACAAGAGCTCTAGAAGCCGTCACGAAGCACAGCAGACAGCAATGAAATGCGGTTTCCTGGATCCTGGAACACAAAATGACATCAATGGAAAAGGGCCAACTGAACAAAGCCTGGAATTTTTACAAATGTCCTGGGGTAATGTAAGATACAGTATAATGAACAGTGGAGAAAATTCTACCATCTTTGCAGTTTTCTGTAAATCTACAAGGTACTCAAAAATAAAAACGATCTTTTGCATGCGTAAACAGTACGTGGGATTGAATCCAGGCTTTAGCATATCCTAGGCAAGTATTCTGCCACCAAGTCGCATCTCTAGCCCCCACATAAACCATATGAAGTACGTACTATGGCTGTTTTATACAGAACTGTAACTTAGGTTAATTTACTCGTGGCAACAGCTCCAAGAGAATTCTAGTCAATTGCAATGGGATTGCCCTTGATTTCATCTCTTAGGCCTTTTACGACATTCTGAGGGCCATTAGACAACGGCTGCTGGGAAGGCCTGAGTGCCATTGTTCCATTCCTTTCCTGGCCCAGTAGCAGCATCTTACATTTACTGAATGCTTATGTGCTTTATTTTCTTTTATCCTCAGAGTAATCCTGTAGTGTATCTCTACACTTTACAGACAAGAGAACAAAAGCCTGGGGAGGGTCGGCAGCTTACCCAGTGTCACACAGTAACTAGCTGGAGCTGAACCAAGTCTATCTAAATCCCAAGTGTTGACGTAACCACTCCTGACTAGTCAGCTATTCTCTGACTCCCTTTTGCCTTAACTATCGCAATAATTAACATTCGTTATGGATGACAAGTGCCTGTTACAGTGACTGGAAGCCTTCTGAAGCCACTTCTTGTGCAACAGGACTGTCATCCAGATACAACATTACTACACTCCTTTTACCAGAAAGCATTGGTTCCTCACTTGGGCCCATAAAGTAACTAAAAGCAGGGTGAACTCCTGGCATCTACTTCATTTTGCATCTGCCTCCTTTACTTTGGGTCACCTGCTTGCCTCTCAAGAAGTGTCTATCTAGAAACCGGAATTACCTAACCTATCCCATTCCTCTTCAAGGCTAAAGACACAGAGACAAGAGAAACAGAGGCATCATGCTGCTGTATTTTTACCATGTCCTGTTCCGGGCCCCCGAAAAGTACCAAAAGGCAATTTTTAGGAACAGCAGAAGCTTAAGACAGATCACCTATGGATCACACAACACAGTTATCCATGACGTCAGCATGAATGAGCACCTCCTACGAACCGTCTCATCTCTTCAACCAATGAGGACTCTTTGGACCACCTTGCAGAACCAGAACTGAGAATAATCAGTTTCATATAATAATGAGACCACACCTTGACCAGGACTACTTAATTATGTATACCAGCCCCCCATTGCCCTGATTATTTTCTATTTAAACCCCCAGCTCATGTCAGTATCCTGAAGATGAATTTGTGGACTGTGATGACCAGTTGTTAATGTCAATTTGCCACAACCTAGACAAAGAGCCTCAGTTGAGGACTTGTCTAGATCAGGCTGACCTGTGAGCATGTCTGTGGAGGATTGACTTGATTGCTAGTTGAGGAAGGAAGGTCCAGACCATTGTGGACAGCACCATTCCCTAGGCAGAGGGTCCTGTACTATCTAGGAAAGGAGAAGGCTGGATGAGAGCAGAAGCAGAGGCAGGCAGTGTGGGCACGCTTGTTTCTCTCTGTTTTAGACTGTTGATGCAAACTGACCGGCTGCTTGAGTTCCTGCCTTGACTTCCCTAATAATGGATTGTAATCTGGAATTATAAGATAAAATAAATCCTTTCCTCCCTTGTGTTGCTTTTGGTCAGGGTATTTCATCACAACAATAGAAATGAAGCTGGAACAGGGACACCAGACCTCTTTCTCTGTTGCTGGTCCCAATCCATGTTGATCCATGTTCTCTGCTCATCCCTGTTGCTCTTTTTTTTTTAATTGACCTACGGCGGTGGGTAGCGGCATCAGCCTCTTGGTGCCTCTAGAGCTGGACTTCTGTCCTAAAACTCTAGTTACAAAGGGAAATAGTTCCAGCGTCTTCAATTATGTACTCTCACTTTGTTTTGTTTTGTTGTTTGAGACTGGGTCTCCCTGTAGCCCCAGCTGGCGTGGAACTCCCTATGTAGACCAGGCTGGCCTCGATCTAACAGAGATCTCTCTACCTCTGCCTCCTGAATGCTGGGATTAAAGGTGTGCTCTACCACGCCTTGTATTTTGCTGTTTCCCTAACTGCAGGGTGAATACAGCTATATTGCAAAGAGCCGTAGGATTTGCTCTCCCATGCATTGTAACCAACAATTGTCATCAAAGAAACCAGAGTATATACTGTCACTTCGTGCTACTGAAATGTGCAGAAAGTACACAATTTTATTGCCAAGTAGTAGATAATTTTACAAAATAGACAGTTGAGGCAGTCTTTTTATTAGCCTAATACTTTGAAATTTTTACTTATTTAGTGGTGGTGAGGAAGTGTTCGTTCCAAGGCACATGTATGGAGGTCAGAGGACAACTGAGTCTGTTCCCTCCTTTCACCATGTGGGGTCCTGGGGGTCAAATTCAGGTTGCCAGGCTTGGCAGCAAGCACCTTTACCAACTAAGTCATCTCGGTGGCCCTAGCCCTGTGTTTTGGGAGGGAAATTTTCATACTGTTTTTATTTTTGCTTTTTTGAAACAGGGTCTAGCTACATTGCCTAGGCTGGCCTTGAACTAGAGATCCTCCTGCCTCAGCTTCCTGAGCACTGGGATCACAGATGTGTGCCATCACACCCAGAGCCCAAAGCCTTTACAAACCTAAGACTCTTTTTGTTTCTTTCCTAAACACATTTGTCTTTCCTCTTCTATTCCTCAGCATCCTAAATGATGGGATTAAAAGCGTGCAACAGCATGGCTGGCCTTGATTTGATTTTCTAACTTTAATTTCTAAGGGAATTATTGAATAGAAATGTCACTTCGGGGTGTAACAGAATGTTGACAGGTTGTAGCCACTGTGTTTCTTTGCAGTTGAAGTTTAGGAGGGCCTAATGTTTGCTTTTTCTAGCAATGAGGTGAGACTAACTAAATGCAGTCAGTCATTCACAGCAATAAGGAGGACAAAGCAGCGACTTCCTCTCCTACCTCTGCAGATTGATTGCTTGTGCCAGTGCTAGGCTGATGCTGGGCTCAAAGAGACATCCTCCATGTGGAGGAAGGGGCTGAGCTTGATGAAGCCCGTCTGCACAGCCACCAGGTCAGCAACTAACATAGGCTTAAAACTGTATCATACTAGGAGTCACCGGGAAACAATTCTTAGGCTGAAATATCTCGTTTTTTTTTTCCAGTATCTCTAATTGATAACAATATTAGAGGTGCCCAATGTGTATTAAATGCCTACAGTGTGCCAGGTGTTGTGCCAAGTGGATTTACTCAGATGTTCTCATTTACCTGAGTCCAGTACTACTGCTTACCAGCATCTAAAAGGTGAAGAAATACAAGGCAAGGATTTTAAAACTCTGTTCCCTGTATCTCCCTCCCTGAAAAGCCAGGAGCTGGTAAGGGAGGCAGTCCTGAGGAAGGAGAGACCGGGGCTCTGCTTCGCATGCCTACTTTCACCAGGGCTGTCTGCTCGTATCTATTTTGTTCATTGGGCATTAGTATGGATTGTCATTTAAAGCAAGAGCTCTTGGGCTGGAGAGATGGCTCAGTGGTTAAAAATGCATCCTGCTCTTGTAAAAGACCTGAGTTTGCTTCCCAACACTCACCTGGGTGGCTCACAATGGCCTGTAACTCCAGCTCTGGGGGATCTGAGGTCCCTGCCCTATACACACACACACACACACACACACACACACACACACACACACATACACACACCCCACATACACATACAATCACTCATACTACTCAAAAGAAAATAAATTCAATTAAAAAAAAAAAAGTAAAGCAAGAGCTTTGCAGTGTGATGGTTAACTTGACTAGGCCATAACACCTAGTTATCTAATTAAATACTCATGTACATCTTGCTCTGGAAGTGTTTTCTGCATGTGGTTAACATTTAAAACCAGTAGACATTAAGTAAAAGAGATTACCCTGGATAATGTGTATGGGGCACACCCAGTCATCTGACAGGCCTAGCAATGGTTTGGATGGAAAATGTCCCCCACAGGCTCATGTGTTGAAATACTTGGTCTCTAGCTGAGATGCTACTTTGGGAGGTTGTGGAACCTTTGGAAGATCTGACCTAGCTGGAGGAAGTGAGGTGGGGGGGGTTGAGGGTTATAGTCCAACTTGGTTCTGGCAATCTGTTTTCTAGTCTGCCAAGGTGTACAGAATCCCAGCCACACCTTAGATCCTCTTAAGGTCCCATTTCTCAGCCTTAGTCAAGGAAATCACACATTTCTTTGTTCCTTTGAATTATTGGGAAAATAAATCCAAGGCAGAGATACACATCAACTAATTCTCAGGAAAAAAAGAGTTGCAAAATTATCTGAAAGACAAAGGTACCATCCAGCCTCAGTCTCAGATGAAATCCACGAGATTTAAGTATATTTCTTTGAAAAGAATTTAAAAGAATTTTTCTTTTAAAAGAATTCCATTTTAGTTTTGTTTGTTTGTTTTTCCCCTAAAATTCTGCCTGTCTTACCATGTGCTGCTAGAGTGAGGGGCGTGGTGATTTCTTCAACTGTTTCTTTTGTTGGTCCAGGGATTGGGTGCATCTGAGAGTGCTGTGTCAGTCTCTGCCGCCGTAGTTCACAGGATTACAAGTGAGCTAGGGACCACCTGCATTGGAGAATGCAACTCCGAATTACTTAGGTCCTTCCATGTGTTGCTAGGCCCATTCTCACTATTGATTTTATATTCTAAATAGACCTGTGATAAGCAATTTCATATCCCAAGAGGGAAAAGGAATGAGTCCTCTGGTAGGAGTCAGTGAGCAAACGCATCCCCAGTTATCACAGCAATCCTCATGACATCCCCTCTGGCGGACAAAGAGCATCCTGCCTTGTCTTCACCATTTTCCTACCTCTGGTTTGGAGGGGCCCGAGCACAGTCAGAAAGCAAGGATTTGCCCAAGCTAGACAACATCCCATGGGCTGGCCTTCTTTCTTCAATGGCTCGGTGGCAGGATAGTAGTTGGAAACTCCACTTCATGTTGCCCTAAGCACTGATGATTGTCAACCGGAGAGGAAAAGTACAGCAGAATTATGAACACTCTAGAAATGCAGCCAATGCTTGGAGGTTTTGGTTAATGGATCCACAGTGGGGCGCAGAAATGCCAGCTGGGAAGCTCTCTGCAGGTGATTCTGATAAAGTCCTCTCCTTGCTTGGATCCTCCTACTTCTGTAAAGATACTACCCCAGCTGCACATTAGAATCAACTGGGGGAGAGGAAGGGGGTGTTAAAAATCCTAGTGTCCAGATTGTACCTGGAATCAATTACATCTGACTCTAGTGAACAAGCCCAGGAAAAGTATATGTAAAGCTTCCAGATGATTCCAATGTGGAGCCAAGGCTGAAAATCATCAGACCAGGAATTCTTCTTTTCAGTTTTTAATTTTATTTATTTTTATTATGTATATGATGTTGGGGTCGGGGCGGAGGAGAAAGCAATGTACACACACCATGGTGAATGTGCAAGGTCAGAGAACAACTTTGTGGACTTGGCTCTCTCCTTCTACCCCTACGTGGTTCCAGGGATCAAACTCAGGTTGTCAGGCTTTGAGACAAGTGCTTTTACCTTTTTGCTCAGGTAAGGAATTCTTAAATCAGAGCTAGAACCTTAACAGTTGAACACTCCACATGACGCAGTATAGATTTTGATTCAGCAGTGTGAGGTGAACCTAAACATCTATATTTTTCATAAGTTTCCACTCAATGTCAACGTTGTCCATCCTTGGACCACAATTTAAGCAGAAAGGTGTTAAGTGATCCTAGTTCATTCTTTCTCATAATGTGCTCTCCCTGGCTCTAGTGCTAATAAATTTGAGTTTAACCAGTTAAGTATGAATTTCAAATAAACATCATTTTTCAGTATAAGGCTATCGTTTATTATACTAAAAAATTATTTGCTGCTTAAACTGAAATTCAGATTTAACTAGGTGTATTATAATTTGTTTTGTTTTGTTGCTAAACATGATATCAGGTTTTTCAGCTTTGTTTTTATTACATTATTTTATTATTCATTTATTATTTATATTTATCTATCAGAGGACAACTTTGTAGGGTTGGTTCTTCTATCTTTACATGAGGTTTCAAAGATCAAATTTAGGTTGTCAAGCTTGGTGGCAAGTGTTTTTACTCATTGAGCCATCTCACTGGCCCTTGCTCTAATTTTGTTTTTGTTTTTTGAGATAGGGTCCAATATATAGCCCAAGCTGGCCTTGAACTCATGATCCTCCTCCCTTAGCCTCCTGAGTGCTAGGATTACAGGCATGTGCCACCAAATCTAGCTTCTGCTTTGTTTTAATGGAAAAGTGTTTCAGGGCAAAAGTAGCAAGTGCTTGACACAATCACCTAGGAAGTCACCTCGGAAGAGAGTTTCAATGAGGGACTGTCTACATTGGGTTGACCCATGGGCATGTCTGAAGGGGATTGTCTTAATTGAATTAATTAAAATGTCAGCAGCACTATATCATGGGCTGGGCCCTGAACTGTCCAAGATTGAAGAAAGCTACCTGAGCATAGGCAAGCAAGTGCACATGAATGTGTCATTTTTCTCTGCTCCTGACTGTGGTTGTGATGTGACCAGCATTTTTCAGTTTCTGCCGCCTTGACTTCCTGATACCAGATTGTAATCTGGAATTGTGAGTTAAAAGAAACCCTTTCTACCCTAAATTGTTTTTTGTCAGAGTATTTTATCATAGCAACAGAAATGAAATGAGGACACCAAGTATCTTTTCAGGACATGGCTGGAGGAGTTATGAATGCCATAGACCTTGTCCCCAGGAGAAAGGACAGGAGGTGCACACAGAACATGCTGTACAAGGTCTTGGCACTGCAACTCATTTGCAGACCCGCTGATGATCCACAGAGGCTGATGAGACAGTCCATGTCACCCTCTTACTCAGCAGAAGAGAACTGTCTGCTATGTTTCCCCAAAAGATATTCTGTGGGCCACTGGTTTCCTCAAAGGCTTACAAACTCCTTTTGGGGGAAAAGGTATTTCATGGAAAAAAAAATTCTAGATTAATCAAAGTTATGTATGTTTCGTTCTTGAAAAAACCCTTACAAATGTTTAATATACTTGTATGCTTTGGGATTCTTCTAAAACAACAAAATGTTGAGTATTTCCCAAATTTACATGAGAAGATGTCTTTTTCCTTTAAAGGATATTGCTGGGGCTAGAGAGATGACTCAGCAGCTAAAGAGCACTGACTGCTCTTGTAGAGGACCCGGGTTCAATTCCCAACACCCACATGGCAGCTAACAATTGTCCATAACTCCAGTTCCGGAGGGATCCAACACCTTCTTCTGACCTCTGCAGGCATTGTACAACATGGGTGCACTTACATACATGCAGGCAATACATTCATATAAATAAAATATTTAAAGGATATTGCCTTTAAAGAACTAAATCTGCTTTTTTATTTTTCTTCTTTGTGTTAAAAAGTAAATGCCATCTTCTTACCCCTTACCCTTGGGCAGCAGCAGTCTAGAGGTTTGAATTTCACTGCCATGTTGTCGATGATATGGAATCATCTACAAGCGGAATCATCTTGGTTGTTGCCTCATCTTATACTGACATGTAGTCAGAAATGACAAGCTCATCCCCCACCACTAAACTCCTGCTGTTGGGAATGTTGATCATCCAGGCTATGATGGTGGGATATTTGCGGAGAATCTTAGTTCAAGTGTCTATGATACTTTCAGCAAATTCTCCAAGATGCTCCAGTTTCTGGGCTTCCTAAATCCTTAGAGATGTCAATAAGAATTATCTTTTGCAGGAGGCCACTGGTTTTGTTTGTTTTGTTTTGTTTTGCTTTGGCTGCATGTGAACTTATATTGATTAAACAGGAACATAACTTGTACATTTACCAATTGTCTAAATGAATTCAACCCATTTCATTTATTTATTTTTGTTATGTATTATTATTATTTTATGTGTATGCGTGCATTGCCTGCATGTAGGTAAATGCACCTATGTCATGTAATGCCTGCAGAGGTCAGAAGAGGCTGTTGGATCCCCTGGGACTGGGTTACAGACAGTTGTTAGCTGCCATGTGGGTTCTGGGATTCGAACCCAGGTGTTCTGCAAGAACAACCAGGGCTCTTAACTGCTGAGCCATCTCTCCAGCCCTTCATTTCTTTTTCTTGGCTGGCGTCTTGGAAGGATATTGACCTGGTTATTGTTATTCCCAATCCTTTTTTGCTTTACTGTTTAGAAACTTCTGGTTTCCTCTGTTTCCTTTGGGAAAGGTTCAACTTTTTCCAGGTAGGAACTATGGAGCAGTGGCCATACAGAGAAGCAGTGAGTACTAAGGAAACTCGAGCCGCCAGAGAGGATGTTCCATTTGAAGGTGTTGCAGGTGAAGTCCTTGGGGCAACTGGAAAGCTTCATCTAGACTAAGGAGAGGAATGTACTCATGCTGGTGGAAGGGAAACACTGTCCGAATGAAAAATCAGGACAGAAAGACCCAGACTCAGACTGCCTTCAGGTGCCAGAGTTGTCTGGCTTTTGGTACAAGGTGCTGGGAGTTTCCTTACTGATGCTGGTTGTTATAGGTTGGAGTTCGCAAAAAATATCACCAGCACCACTTTAAGAAAAGTAGCAAGGTAAATGTTTATTATTTCGACTGGCTGGGCTGTCTCTCTCGGGAGTAGATGCAGCCCTGATCATTGTTGGGTCAGAGTTTTTATAGGATTACAGAAATATTATTCAAACAGGACACTTGTGAACCAATCAGGTTTGTACAACATAGCAGAACTTTGAATCTATTAATCAGCAACCAATCATTATACAGACAAGTGATACAGTCATATAACTTGGCAATCAACTTTGTAATTTTAAAATTAGTCAACTTCCTAGCCATAACAAGTATAGTAAGAAAGCTGAAATCAGCAGTTACCGGTGATCATACAATAACAGGGCGGTCTTATACTGTGTATCAAGGTGACCTAAAATGGCAAGCAAGTTACAGAAGCGAAAACAAGCAGTTAGCCAGATGTAAAATGTCTGAGATTAGCACATTCCACTGGTTTGTGATTGAATTATTTCTTAGAACTCAAGGCTGTTGTCTCTTTAAATATTTCCCATAAGTGAAACGACGTTACTGTTAAAATAGCTATTCTGAGCAAGATGGAGTAACTTAGGTTAAGTTGCTAATATAGTTCACTGGTTATGATGGGGAAGCAGTGCAGACAGTGCGTGAAGTATTCAGTTCAGGCATCATCATCAGGCATCAGTGAGCAGAGAAAGGAAACAGTGACTGAACCTTTCTTGGTACAAGCCTTTGTTTGAATTTTTGATCACATTTTGGAGATGTTGTTTCTCACACAGGTTACATAGAAACATTCCCCTGTCCCTGTACTTATAAGTTGCAGTGGCAGGGGACAAGAATATTGTTTGTTTGAAAAGTAATAAAATGAATTTTAGGAGCTGGAAAAGTTTGATATTTGATGGAGGGGTTTCCCTCCTGGGATTGTTCTTAAAAATGATTCAGACAAGGGACAAAGCTTTATATGCCATGATATTTGTTGCAGCATTGTCTGTTCTAGAGATGACCTGAAAATTGCCTGAAAATCCAATGTTAGGAAAGCATGAACTGTTAAGCTCATCCGATCAATGGACTGTTCTGTAACCATTGTGAGTTATAATTTGAGACTCAGTAGTAGTAGTAGTAGTAGTAGTAGTAGTAGTAGTAGTAGTAGTAGTATGTGTGTGTGTGTGTGTGTGTGTGCATGTGCATGTGTGCGT
>NW_008349529.1:2764528-2766659 GCF_000622305.1 Nannospalax galili
CAAACTTACAAATAAAGTATTAAAACTACACCCAAGTGGATAGCATTTATAGGCAAGAATTAGAAAAAAAGAAAACTGAAATCTCTGAGGGGGAGAGAGATATATAGGTGATTCTCTCTTTTATCTTTGTAATTTTTAAAATATAATGCCTGGGCAACCAGAAAGATTAGGGGATGGTACCAAAGAGGATTTGGTGATTAGAGATGTAAATAAGCTTTTAGTGGTTCTTATTACTCAGTCAGGGCAAGAGAAATGAGATTTTGTTTACTGCATTCAGTCACCTTGCTCTTTTCCAAAAGGCTGGGGTCAGTTATCAGATGAAGCAGAGAAATTAAAAACAAAATCTTTTACAGAAGCCAAGAAAATATTTTTTGAATGCAGTTCCAGTAAAACAATAGTAAATGTAGTCAATGAACAATTTTCTAGCAGGAAAAATTATTAGTGTCCTTCAGGATGCCAGTGCGGATATGTGGATATAACAGGTCACTGGGTGTCAGCTTTATCTCAGAAAAGTGTTGTGGATTGAACTGGAATGTTTGCCCTTGAATGTCCTTAAAACACACTGAGTCACGAAGTGTCATTGGTTTGAAATAAATAAGAGATTCTTCTAGAAAAAACAAAACAAAAGTAAATGCTTATTATGAAAAAATTTGGATAATATAAAAATACGATAAGAAAATTTTAGCCATAGTCTTGCCCCCAGAGATCATTATCATGACTATCTTAGTGTGTTATCTTCTAAACCATGAGGGTTGGTGGCTCAATAATAAAAAGATTTCATGAGTAAATAATAGGAAAAGAAGGGATGGGCTGGCAGAGAGGGTAGAGTCAGAAAAGGTCAGTTTAACAGTTCTTTTTTCTTTCTTTTTAAAAGACTTTCTTTTTTAAATTTTTATTTATTATTTTTTATGTGTATGCATGTATTGCCTGCATGTAGGTAAGTGTACTTGTGTCATGTAATGTCCATGGAGATCAGAAGAGGCTGTCGGATCCCCTGGAACTGGAGTTACAGACAAGTGTTAGCTGCCATGTGGGTGCTGGGATTTGAACCTGGGTCTTCTGCAAGAACAACCAGTGTTCTTAACTGCTGAGCCATCTCTCCAGCCCTGTTCAACAGTTCTTAAAAGAAACACAAATAGCCAATAAGTAATTTAAAAAATGTTCAACCTCCTTAGCCAACAGATAAATGCAAATTAAAGCTACTTTGAGATTCCATCCAGTGAGAATGGCTATTATCAAGAAAAGAGATAAGAAATGCTGGTAAGGGTATAGGGAAAGAGGAATCTTATTCAGAGCTGGTGGGAATGTGATTTAATGTAACCATTATAGAAAGTAATATGGAGATTTCTCAAAATAATAAATTAATTAATTAATGGACTGCTATCACAGGATCCTGCTAGACCACTCTTGGGCATTTACCCAAAGGACTCTATATCCTACCACATCTGCCTGCACATCTGTTTATTATTGCATTATTCACAGCAGCAAGGAATGGAACCAGCCTTGACATCCATCAACAGATGAATGAATAATAAAAATGTGGCACATATGAACAGTGGAATTTTATTTAGCTTTTAAAATGAAATCATAAACTATGCAGGAAAATAGATGGAACTGGAAAGTATTGTATTAAGTGTGTAACTCAGACTAAAAAAACCAACACTCATGTATGTCTTTCAGATGCAGATCCTAGCTTATAATGTTCATATGTATGTATATAAATGAAGTGAGTGAGGGCCCAGAGCTATGGAACTAGAAAGGAGAGGATGCAAGAGGAAAAAGAGGTGCTGAGGAAGATGGAGTGAGGTGGGAGCAATAGGACACAAGGGACGTGAAAAAGGAGACAGGAGAAGGAACAGAAGGCAGGGTCAGGAGGACAGGGAAGACTATGTAGGCTAATTAAATGATTTTAAAAGAAATTTTAAAAAAGAAAGAAAAAGTCTGTCTGAATACAGATGCAATATGGTGGAGGGATCTAGAGATGTTTTCATTTTAGCATCTGTTATTATAGATAAGAGAGCATAACACTCTATTTCTACATTTCTATTCCAGTTGTAATTCTCCTCCTCTTCCCCCTCCCCTCCCCTCCTCCTCCCCTTCCTCCTCCTTCTCCTCCCCCCCTCCTCCTCCC
>NW_008349529.1:2766793-2771853 GCF_000622305.1 Nannospalax galili
CCCTCCTCCCCCTCCTCATCCCCTTCTCTTCCTTTTCTTCTTTTCTTGGTATACAAATCAAACCCAGGGCCTTTTCCCCTACTACTGGGGATTGAACCCAAGGCTTGGAGCATGTTAAGTAAGCACTCTACCACTGAACTACACTGTCTCCCCAATACTTGACCCTTTTGTATACTAGGCAAACATCCTACCACTGAGCTATGGCCCCAGCTCCAGCTGATAAATTTCTAATGAGCACACTGCTAAAATCTGACCCAGTCACACACAGATGATGCCATAATTTTAGTGTCTGCTCTGTCATCAGCTCCTGCATTTACTTCATTAGCTCTTGAAGGCAAATAGCATTGCTGGGACAGTTTGGCTATAACCACTGAAATGGAGTTATATTCTCCACCGTTCACAAAATCCTAATGCACTTAGAACCTTCCATCAACAGCATGAAACATATTTCATAAGACATAAAACATGAAAAAATAAAATAGCTGACCTACTACAACCTTTATATACTAAGCATGTTCACATGGGCTGTGTTACTCCTGGAATGTAACAGCCACCCTGGGAAGGGCAGGAAGGTTGGTATTTATTATTGCCTTTTTTATTAACAGATAAAGTAAGTTAGCTCATAGAGATAAACAACTTGAGCTAGGGAATGACACTGCTGGATCCAGAACTAATGTCTTTTGATTTCACTTCTCTACTTTTGAATCAAACAGCCAAGAAAACAAATTATGTGCTGTTTTTGATTTTCTAAAGACTTCGATCACCTTATGTTTTCAAGGAAAACAATATTTTTGAGGTCAGTAAGTACAGGCATTCTTCAAGTGTGGAATTGAATTTAAAAAGCATCTCATATCTCATCTTCTGCTACATTCTGGGCCCTGCTGCATGAGTGTTTCATAGTAGATAAAGTGTTCTTAACTCTGAGCACAAACTCAAACTTGATCTTGGAAACGTTCGTTTGATGGATATTGAGGGGGCACTTTTCTGGGCTTTACAGCAGGCGCCTATAGATAGTCTGACTCCTCTTTCTGTGCCTTTAACCACATGCTCTCTAAGCATCTACCCATTTTTTTTTAAAACAAGTCGTAAAAATGAGACACATATATTGGATAAAACCTATTTATTCCTTTGAGAATAAATCCTGAGCAGGGTGATTTTTTTTCCTTTCTGACAGTTTTTCCATCTTGAAAAAATAATTTTAAAGAACGATCTCCAGGAAGCAATGTATAATATGCTCTTGGTCATTTAGCCAGTGGGTATTTACCCAGCACCTACTCCAGGCCAAGCAGCTGGAGCACAGAAAGGAAGAAGACAGAGAGGTTGCCTGTGCCTAGGAACATTCTAAAACAGGTTAATTTTGAAATACAGGCACTGAGAAAACAAAACAAGGAGAGTGACTGCGAGCTGGGTGGCAGCTCTGGGCTGGTGTCAGGGAAGGTGTTCTGAGGAGCTAGTGTTTGAGATGCTATCAGTTTCCACACATCTAATGGATGCCTTGCTGGATTTCAATGAACATTCAACCCAACTCTTTCTGCTGCATGTCATTTCAGAACTTCGGTGTAGTATTTATAAATACTGCATATTTTCTCCTTTTGGCAACTTCTCTTTGTGAGCATGCCTATTTATGTTCATTTGGTGTTTAGAAAGCAGGATGATAAGGTTTCTGTTGGTGTGAAATTGCTCTCCACTCCTTTTCCTGTCAGGATGGTTGAATCTGTTGCATCAAGAAAGTGGCCTTGAAAACACGCTCCTTGGTTTGGGTTCCTGTGAGTTCCTTGCCTGCTGAGGACAGAAGGAAATCAAAGAAAGGTGCATTGTTTTACCTCTCACCTGCCCCCATGCAGGTACGCACTGTGGGAAAGAATCCATTTTTACTCTACACCCATTCATGCACAACCAGGCTTCTCTTCAGTGTCTGTGAGCAAATTCTAGAATCCAGATCTCCCCTGCAGGAATGCCTGGGAGATATGTAACTTTTGGGTGTGACTTCTTTTTACTCGAAAGTGTTAGGAAATATGTATATTATAATCTGGTGAGTCTAGTCAAAATATGCCCCTCCCACCCCCACAAGGCATTATGGAAAGAGAGAAGGAAGGTAGAAGGTAGATCTTGTGAGCCCCACACTGCTGAGTCATTGTTAATAACATGCATGGAAATAGTGAGCCAAGTTTGAATTAAAACTTAGGGATTGGCAGTGATGAATTAATTCACTTGTATTCAAAAGATAACCCATTTAGCCAGAATGCTGCACTCAGCAATAGGGAACAAAAAGATAAACATGATTCTCACTTTCCAGGGTGAGTCAGTTGGCAAGAGACGTGTGAAAACAATAAATTCTAAAGAAGCGAGACGAGGGGTAACAGAAAGTGTTAGATTCTGTTCAGTATCAAGTTTCCTTAAAATGCAGTCAGATCTACACAATTACTCAAAACTATAAAAGTACTTAACAAATGTATATATATATATATATTTTTTCCTTTTTGAGACAGGGTCTCCCTGTAGCCCCAGCTGGCCTGGAACTCACTATGTAGACCAGGCTGGCCTTGAAATCACAGAGATCCACCTGCCTCTGCCTCCCGAGTGCTGGGATTAAAGGTGTGTGCCACCATGCCCAGCTCTACAAATGTGTATTTTAAAAATATTTTTATTTATGGGGCTGGAGAGATGGTTAAGAACACTGATTGTTCTTGCAGAAGACCTGGGTTCGTATCCCAGCACCCACATGGCAGCTAACACCTGTCCGTAACACCAGTCCCAGGGGATCTGACAGCCTCTTCTGACCTCCGCGAGCATTGCACGACATGGGTGCACTTACCTACATGCAGGCAATACACGTGTACACATGTCTTTTATGTGCTTGAGTTTTTTGCCTACATGTATGTAAGTGTACCACATGTGTACAATGCCTGTAGAGGCCAGAAGAGGCCATCAGATCCCCTGAAATGGGAACTATAGACAGTTGTTAGCTGCCATGTGGGTGCTGGGAACTGAACTTGGGTCTTCTGCAAGAGCAGTCAATGCTCTTAACTGCTGAGCCATCTCTTCAGTCCCATAAATGTGTATTTTAAAGAAATAGTTATAAACTGAGTGTGATGGCGCATCCTTTTAATCCCAGCACTCAGGAGGCAGAGGCAGGCAGATCTCTGTGAGATTGAGGCCAACCTGGTCTACATAGTGAGTGCCAGGCCAGCTGGGGTTACAGGGAGACCCTGTCTCAAAAACAAACAAGCAAACAAACAAACAATAAAACAAGAAATGGACTATCAAAAAGCCCTTTTCAGTCTATCCATACAACGAGATCTGATTAAGTCTTGAGCAACAGACTATTTAAGAAGAGAAAAATGACAAGTTATTAGAGTACTTAACATGTCCATACATATCCCATAATTTGTGACTGCAAAGAGGATAACTTGGCAGACAGAGCACTCTTCCTTAGGAGGGATGTGTTACTGGTGACTCTATTAAGACATGCTTGGTCTGACACCGAGGTCTTGTTCTTAGTTGGTTTTCCTGTGAGGGAAATCATTTAAACACACACTCACACACACACTCGTAAAAGCAGAGCCAGTGTCTCACTGATCCCCTTCCTCTAATTGGTACCGACTCGGTAGTCTACATGACCATGTCTTGCTCACCAATACCAAATTATCCCCAATTCATCTTACATTCCAAGATAAGCATTATCAGTTTTATTCTCCTTCTTCTCAAAGCAACATAATCATAACTGCTCTCTGTACAATGTTTCACAAGCTGACATCTGCTTTCCTTTCCTCAACTCCCCAAAGGAAGTGATCATAAACAGAGCTTCCAGAAACTTCTCTTTCAGCTGTTTCCATTATCCTACTATGTCTCTGGTTTCGGTCCTGAGGGTCTCTTCTACCCGCTGTTTATATCTGGGTTACCTAAGGAATAAATCCTCTTAATTTAAAAACAAATAAACAGTGTGTGGTAGCAGAGTTCTAGGTTCAATGTAAATGTCGCCAGTTAATCCTGTTCCCTGCGACTTCTGTAGCCAGTTCTTTCCATTCTGCGTGTGTTACAAAGACATCAGAAACAGCCAGGGATGCCGGCGCATGTGTGTGCACTTTTTTCAAACCCGTTGTTGAAAACAGAATTTTTTGGTTTTGCTCAACAAAGGAGGGTCTTTTTTCAGGGAAGCCTTTATAAACTCCAGACAAAGAAAATCCTTTCTTCTTAGGAAAGGCATTTGTGGTGCTGGAGCTGTGCCTGGTCAGTCCATAAAGAGCGCCTCTCTTCCTGAAACAAGGACAAAGTCAACCCGACACTTGCCACGCAGGCCACCAGGAAATGCTGAACAGCAGGAGGTGACAGCCCACGCTGTGCAGAATGCGCCACGTTCATTCCACAGCATCATACTGCAGAGCTGGGCACACAACGTTCCCGTGAAAGCACCCGCTTTGGATTCACACTGACCTGAAATTTAATCCAGGTCCACTGTGAGAACCTACTTATTTCCAAAACATAAAATAGAATTTTATCAGTTTCTCATAGGGTCACAGGATGAACTGGGATAGTTCCCATCAAATGCCAAGTCGTGGCCCTGGCAAACAGCAAGTGTGCAATAATATTAATAAGTGAGCTGGCCCTGTAGCAGCTGTAGACTAAAGCAGACTCCCAAACTGGGCCAGGAGGTAAAGGGAAGAAATCCCTGAATAGTGGGAACCCAAGCCAGAATTTCTGCCTCAGATAGACAGAATGGCCCAGCAGGCCCCACTCAGCCTATAGGGCCAAAAAGGGTTCTGGCTAATTTTTAAAATTACTCATCAATTACAGACTTAAAGAATAATTGAACATTCTTTGTTTCTGTTGGCAAAGTTCTGATTTGCAAAGTCCTGTTTGGTAAGAGAAAGCATCCAGGGTTCGTTCGTTCGTTCGTTCGTTCGTTCGTTCCTTCCTTCCTTCCTTCCTTCCTTCCTTCCTTCCTTCCTTTCTTTCTCTTTCTCTCTCTCTTGCTCTTTCTTTCTTTCTTTCTTTCTTTCTTTCTTTCTTGTTTTTTGAATTGAGGCCTTATATAGTTCAGGCTGACCCTCAAATCAGGA
>NW_008349529.1:2771985-2784080 GCF_000622305.1 Nannospalax galili
TTCCTTCCTTCCTTCCTTCCTTCCTTCCTTCCTTTCTTTCTCTTTCTCTCTCTCTTGCTCTTTCTTTCTTTCTTTCTTTCTTTCTTTCTTTCTTTCTTTCTCTTTCTTTAATTAAAGAAAATTATTTTAGTAATGAAATATGGATTGCATGAACAACCTTGAAGTCCTTTCAGGTCAAAACATTCTAAGTCTCTTAACAGCAAAGTGACTTGGCACAGAGCTCATGGTGGGAGGACATGCCTGAGCTTTGTTGTCAGAGAGACCTGCAGGTCAGCCTGGGTGCCACCTGTTCATACTGTGTGTAAATTGGTCAAAACCTACTATCTCTTCTGGGCTTAGTTGTTTGCTTTCCTCCATAAATGGAGATACAAACACCCACCTTACAGCCTGAGGAAGAGTTCAAAAAGAGTCTTCTATGTAAAAGTGCCCAGCATGTTTCTATGCACCTGCTAACTCACCAAAGTCATTCAAGCACATGACCCAAGACTATGTGTGAACCTCGGAGAAGAGTTCCCCCTCAGAGAATTACAGTTGTGGGTAATCCTTTGCCATTTGAGTGTGTTCCCTATGGGCTGTATTTCTTAAACAGCCTCTTGAGAAAAAAAGAAAATTTTTGATACAGGGTCTGATGTAGGCGAGGCTGACCTTGAACTCAGTTTGTAAACAAGGATGACCTTGCACTCCTGATCCTCCTGCCTCCACATCTCAGGTGTTGGGATTAGAGGCTTGTGCTACCATTTAGGTTTTATATAGAACCGAGGGTTTTGCACTTGCTGGGCAAGCGCTCTGCCAACTGAGCCACCTCTTGGGAATTTGTTTTAAGGGGAAAGGGAATAAGAAAAGAGGTGAATGGTAGAAAACTATGGGTTGGAATTTCCACACTGCTGGCTGGCTGCTTTGAGGGCCCTGTTTTCATTCAGTCACATACCCATTGAACAAATATTCGTTGAGCACAAATTTTATGTCAACATTGGATGGGGGCAAAGGAAACAATAATGAAAAATAAACAGCCCCTTCCCTTAAGAGTTCATAGCCCACTGGGGGAGACAGAGAACTGTACAGGTAGTTAAAATATAGTCCAGTGTGATGGGTTTGGAGAGAAGGGAAGAGGAAAGTGCCACCGGCACTGTGAGAACAAGATGGGCTTCCCTAGAGGCTGGTAACTTGCACTGCTTTAAGTTTATTTAGGTGAGCAGGAAAAGCAGAGCTTTTAATATACTTCATAAAAGAAAAATATAAAGTAAGAAATAGTAGGATCTGCCTGTGACCCCAATATTCAAAAAGCTGAGGCAGAAGATTATAAGTTTGAGGTCAACCTGGACTACATAATGAATTCCAGGCAAGCCTGACCTTGTCTCAAAATAAATAAATAACAAATAAATAAACGAAAATATAATGAACCCTGGTAATATCTATTACACTATTAAATAATAATGTATGGCAGTTTGGGTGATAACTCAGTGGGTAAAGCGCTTGCTGTGCTTGACTTTGAGCCCCAGAAACCAGATAGAAAAGATAGGCTTGGTGGCACACTTGTAATTCCAGTGCTGGGGAGACAGAGACAGGCAGATCTCTGGGGTTTGCTGACCAACTAGGCTAAAAACTAAAATGTAAGGGCTGGGGAAATTTACATGGGGAGAATCTATGTAAAAAAGCCAGACTTTGTGGTGTGCTGGTAATCCCAGCGATGGGAAGCAGAGACAGGCAGATCCCTGGGGCTTTCTGAACAACTAGCCTAGCCTAATGGATGTGTTCCAGTCCAGTGAGAGACTCTGTCTCCAAAAACAAGGTGGACAGCTCCTAAAGAATGACACCTAAGACTGTCCTCTGTCCTCCACACACATGCGCAGACAAGTAAACCTGCACACATACAAGCATGTGCATAAACATACACACAAAAGTAATAAGCCAAAATATGGGATGTGGATGTAGTTCAATGTTGGATGCTGGGCTGTGCACAGGGCTGTGGGTCCAATCTCTAGGAAAAGTAAATAAGCACATACATACATACACACATACATACATACATACACACTACCATGGTTTGAATATAGGCAGTAGTTCCAAAAGTTCACATGTTAAAAGGTTAGTCCCCAGAGTGGTATTATTGAGAGGCAGTGGGGCTTCATAAAGCCCTAGATCCTTAAGCCATTAGGGGCATCGACCCCAATATCTCAGTGTCTCTCTGCTTCCTGGCTTGAGATGTAAGCGATTGCTTCGCCACAGCCTGGCCAGAGGCACAAAGAATGAGGCCATCTAATCTTGGACTAGCATCACCAGAACTATAAGCCAAAATAAAACTTTCCCTTTTATAAGTTAATTGCCCGCGTGTGTTTTATCATGGTAATGCGAAGCTGACAAGTGCAACCACTAATAGAACAGAATTGAAATCTCTACATAGTCTTCTTCCTCATTCAGGTCTTTATACTTTCAATACATAGTGATAATAGTAATAATTTGAATGAAATAAAATTTGATTGGTAAAAGCTGTATTTAAGGACCTTTATTGCATTAACTCATTTCTGATGAAAGTTGAAGAAACTGACTAGCTGAAAAATCAAAGCAACAGAAAGTTGTGAAAATTTTAACAATGGTATTTATTTTCTCACTTTTGCTTTATTTCCCATTTGCTTTGGAATTTCTGAATCATGACTTCTCAGCCTTTTGGCTAAGATCATGTGTAGTTTTCTGAACCCACAAGTTCTTAGGGGAAACAGTAGTATTTTAAATTTCATGCAATAGACTAAAGAACTTCAGTGTGAGTATCACTGTAGTTTGCGGTTCCTATTTCTGCTGAGTCAGCTTCTCTTGCATCAGCACACTTTAAAAACGCCCCACAGAAATGCCTTATGATGAAGACAATGGTTATTCTTTCCATTCCACTTAAGAGTGGACCAATTTATGTCTCTAGTTATATAAGTAGCTGGATTTGCAGTGATGTTCAGACCATCACAGGGGCACCTGGACGAGCTTGTTATGAAAGCACATAAAAGAGGTCCCAGCTGGACACAAGGCTTAGAGGCATCTGCCCTCCCTGCTGGGTGGAAATGTGAAAAACTGATGGAAATTACCCACCCAACAGGAGAAATGATGGTGCTAGTTCAGCATAATGAGAGAACTTGAAGTGAGAAGGGACAAGACATATCGTAGACAGTGTGTAGCATAAAACATTCCTAGTGTTGCTAGGAATCAGAATTGGCAGTAAGAAGTGATAAGCAAGAGAACAGACAGGCAGTACAGGAAATCTCCATCAGAGAATTACAGAATCACTGTGGATTGTGTTTATGAGAAATGGAGGTGCTGGAGAGATGGCTCTGCAGTTAAGCACACTGGCTGCTCTTATAGAGATCCTGGGTTCGATTCCCAGCATCCACATGGTGGCTAACAACTGTCTACAACTCTAGTTCCAGGGGATCTGATACCCTCTTCTGACCACTGTGGGGATTGTATGATGGGTGTGCACTCACACACATGCAGGCAATACACTCATACACATAAAATAAAAATAATAAGTATATTTTTTTTTGTATTTTTGAGACAGGGTCTCCCTGTAGTCCCAGCTGGCCTGGAACTCACTATGTTGACCAGGCTGGCCTTGAACTCACAGAAATCCGCCTGCCACTGCCTCCCAAGTGCTGGCACTAAAGGCATGTGCCACCATGCTTGGCACAAATACAATATTTTTTTAAAGAGAAAAATGGAGATGCTCAGAAATTTGTGGATAGAAGTGATAATTAATGTAAAATTCAAATGCATTAAAATTCTTAATGTATTTTTCCCTAAAAGTTCTCTACAATGCCATTAGTGCCCCACAGTTACTATTTATCCTGCCCATCATTTATTCAATAATAAGAGACGTGCTCAATCCAAAGGCTAATGGAGTGCATCATATCTACACTCCTGCCAATGTTTCTCTCAGGTGCATACAGTTGTTCTATGAAGGGCTGTTTGACTGTTAGAGTGGACAGCACTCAATGCAGATTGGGAATAACACACCACAGAAATGAGGTGCCCAGAACTGGGGTACTAGTCAGACTGACTTGAAGACCAACTTGGTTTTGTTCTGAGATGGCAGGAAGTTTGTCCCAGCAAGAGACTGAGACTGCTTGAGATGCCAGCTCCACAGCAGAAGTCAGAGAGGACTAAGTGAGGAATTTGGAAGCAGCTTGAAGCAGGGCTTCCTTCCAGGATAGATGACCAAAGACCAGACACAGTAAGGAGATTTAGTCCAGTTTTAGACCTGCCACCCAAAGGCTGAACAGAAACTGGGGCCTGAACTGTGGAGCATGTGGCCAAAAGGCAGGTAACTAAGCATCTTTTGAAAACTCACCAAGGGATGAGCCAGGTAATTCAACTCTCCAAACTGAAGCAAAGGGATCAAGAGCTAGAAATGTCCCCCAGAGAAAAGCAGGTACTTGGCTGTTCCTGGGGGTGTTTAAAGATGAGAGATGGCAGGGCAGAGTGACACGGGTTGCTCTAGAGACCTACCAAAGAGGGCCTTCTGCAGCGACATTACTAAAGGACTGGCCTGGCACCTTGTTCTGGACTTACGTAACAGTAGGAAGCCACAGGGAGAAATGGTAAATTGTCCTGAGTACTTGGAAATGAATCTTCCTGTGAGATGCAAACATACCATGTTAACTACTCGGAGGTACACAGGCTGCTCATAGAGGTAAGGTGGTTCAGAGGCCACCAAGACCAGACCTTGGAAAGGGCAGTAATAGATCTTCAAAATGTGAATTCAGTGTAAAAAAGAGAGATTTCCCTTGATTTTGCTTCGAGTGTCACAGACTCCACTTTCTTCTCACAAAGGTATACACTTCCTGCCTCAGCTGATCACAAGCAGTGGAGCACCACAGGGTGGCACTGTCTGCAGTCTCATAGTTTATGTCCTAGGTTGGCCTGTTTCTTTACTGCAATCATGTTTAACTTGATTGCCTTGTTTTCTTGTTATCTTATAAAATGAGCAAAATTGGAAGTCACCATGGAGGAGAGAATCCATCCTGATAAGGATTAAGAACCTAGACCCCTTTGTAGTTACATTTCCTCTATAAAATAAATAACCGTCATTTATAATCTTCAGTTCCTTGTGACATTTCAATGATATAAATAAATCAATATCCTGAACTACAGCCAACTGACAATAATCACACAGTCACTGCCAAGGCCAGACACCGAACCAAGGGAAACCATCAGGTCACTTTCATTTTGTCTCATTGTTAGTGCTGTGTGCTTCTCCACCGGAAGCTCTCCCTCCAAATTAGAAACTGCACAGATGTGCTAAGTGGAGCACCTGCAAGGGGATCAGATAAGGGGAGTGGCTGTCACACTAGGAAGTCAAAGGGTGACTAGGATGGATAATGGGGAACAAACTCAAAGGATTAGAGTAGCAGCCAAAATGACAGAAAGATTTAAAGGAATAAACCCCACCTAGACCGAGGAACAGAATGAGGCTGGTGTGAGAGGTGGAGGCAAAGTTGGGGGGCTGGAGCAGAGACTGATGGAGAGGAAACAGCAGAGCTGATGGGGCAGACTTGGGGCTCTTCTCGCTATTACAAAACAATCTCTGAGCCTTGCCTTGGTGAGCTGGCAGGTGCTGAGAGTATGTATCATTCTGGGTTAAAGCTATAGTATCAAGACAGACATATTCCTGCTTTGTTGATATTCACATGGGTTGAGTTGGGAGCTGGGGGAGTTCTCCAAAGCTGGGAGCTGAGAGTACCATGGGGCTAGAGAAGATGAGACACTGAGGTCACTGAACTTTTATGCCTATTAGTTCAGAGAGGCCAGCTGACTGTCATTCTCACTAAGTGCATACTGCTGGGGTTTCTAACCATGTAAAAGCCTTGGTGCTAGTATCAACAAGGCACAGGTCAGAGTTGAAAGGCTGAACTAAGAAACTAAAAGGAAAGCTTGGTGCAGCTATTCTTTGGGTCTGCATAATGTACCCCTTCCCTCTAGTTGTTCCCTAGACTATTCTGAACTGTAGGTCAAGGAAAAAAAAAATTTTTTTTTTTTTGTTTTTTTGAGATAAGGTCTCCCTGTAGCCACAGCTGGCATGGATTCAAAGGAAAATTTTTATATTTTTCCATAAATGAAAAGCTATAAGGGTATGTATCACTAACCTTTCAATAACTGTAACAAAATGCCTGAGGCAGTTAATTTTAAAAAGGAAAAGGTTGTCATTATTATTATTATTATTTTGGTCTTTTTGAGATGGGGTCTCCTTGTAACCCCAGCTGGCCTGAAACTTACTATATAGACTAAGTGCTTCAATCTCACAGAGATCCGCCTGACCCCGCCTCCTGAGTGCTGGAATTAAAGGCATGCGTCACCATGCCTGCCTTTATTATTTTTTTTAATTTAATTTACTTTTATATTATGTGTATGAGTATTTTATCTGCATGTATGTAAGTAAATCACATGGGTACGATGCTGGCAGAGGCCAGAAAAGAGTGTGGGATTCCTTGTAACTGGAGTTACAGATGTTTGTTAGCTGCCATGTGGGGGTGCTAGGAACTGAACTCCTGTCCTCTACAAGAGCAGCTAGAACTCTTAACTTCAGAGCCATCTCTCCAGCCCAGAAAGGGTTAATTTAGCTTCACAATTTTGGAGATTCTAAGACCAAATGCTCCCATTCTTCAGACCTTTAATGAGGGTGGCACATCATGGCAGATTATGTAGTGGAGCAGATTGCTTATCTCACGAGCCAGTAAACAGAGAGAGAAAGGGAGGGGCTAGGCTCCCACAGTCCCCTGTAAGGGCCCACCCACAATAACATAAGTATCTTCCTCCCAAATCACTTCCTACCTTGAGGTCCAGACTTCAGCACATGATCCTTTGGAGTCCTCTTATCCACACAGGATCAGGATATGCCCCTGGAATGACAGTCACTTCTCCCACTGTGGCAGACACACATGACCAAAATGCCCGTTCCACAAAGGATTCACCTCAATCCCTAGCAGATAATCAGCCCAGAAACTGCCTCCCCTACAGGGAGGATCCTTTCCCAAGGTCACCCTTTCCCTGGGTAGTTCACATCCAAAGACTGGTAGGTGCCTAGGTATAATATAGTTTAATTCAGGGCAACATCCAAAGGCCTTTGTAACTCCACAGTTCCACGGGATCAACTCAGCTATCCCTGGGTGTGCGTTACAGCTTCACTTTCCCCTCTGCCCAGTCTTGTCTCCCAGGTGAATCCGAAGGATTCTCCTTCTTAAACATCAAGTTCCACCTGAAGTTCTTTCTTCCAGGGACTCCAGGCTGTAACACCGCCATCTAGAGGACCTTGAGGGAATGAAGTCAACACAAAGAATGAAACCAAGGCAGAGGAGAGCAGGCTAGGTGCAGTGACCCATGGGGCCAGCTCCAGCCCTGGCATCCTGCGGTTTGACTGTGTGAGACAGCTGGTTTACTTTCTAAAATGTTTTGTTTCAATGGGGCCTGGCATCCTGCGGTTTGACTGTGTGAGACAGCTGCTTTACTTTCTAAAATGTTTTGTTTCAAAGTTGGTTTGAGCTGGCTTCTCAAGTAGAAAGTCCTGGCTAACATAAAGAGCATCTGAACAAACTGCATGAGTTATTTTAAAATATTGATTTAAAAGATCACCCCTGCAGCTGGAGAGGTGGCTCAGCAGTTAAGAGCACCAGCTGCTCTTGCAGAGGATCTGGGTTCAGTTTCCAGTACCTACATGGCTGCTAACAATCATCTGTAACTCCAGGTGCAGGGGGATTTGATACCCTCTTCTGACTTCTTCCAGCATTGGCACGACATGGGTGCATTTATAGACAGGCAAGCAATATGCTCATACACATAAAATACAATAAATAAAAATTTTTAAATAAGTAAATAAATAAAAGACTTGCCCATCTGTACCTTGCTTTCTTATCTTTTCTTTCTTTTAAAATTGTATTTATTATTTTTATTTTATATTCACTATTTTTGTTATTTATTTCTTTATATTGAGCCAGGGTCATATGTAGCCCATGTGGCTGAGGATGACCTTGAACTTCTGATTCTCCTGCTTCCACTTCCTGAGTGCTGGGATTATAGGCATGCGCCACCACATCTGGTTTTATCTGGTGTGGGAAACTGAACTCAAGGCTTTGCGAATGCTAGGCAAGCACGCTACCAACTGAGCCACATCCCCACACTGCTGGTTTCTTCAGGGTGGGATCAATACTCACTAGTACCTACTCCATTGGATTGTTATGAGGGTTAAGCAAATTAATGCGTGTGGATTATCTGGAGCAGTGCCTGGCACATAAGGAAAAATAATCTTTCTCTTCACTCACTTAAAATCAGTGGTACCAGACTCATGACAATTTCACACCTACAACCTTTAGGAAGAATCCTTTGTTGCTCTGTGGGTTGATGATAACATAGGACAAGATCATTTACTTCATTCTTCTGGAGTTGCAGAAAATGCAGTGCTTAGAGGAGGAAGTCAGTATCCCGAATGGAGAAAACAGCTTTGGGTAAGACTATACAGAGAGACAGTGGGGAGTAGTGGGGACTGTGGCAAAATGGGAAGCAGGCAGTGGCTCAATCATAGCGGCTTGTTGCCATATGCAAATGAAGCTTTGGCATTGCCAAATCTGACTTTTAAAGGAAAAAAAATGAACTTCTATGCAAAATGTTACATTTTAGCAATATTGGGTAAATAAATACAGAAAGACCAAACAAAACACATCCATTAACTGTGAGCTTGGTGGTTTCCGCTGTGTAATATTTATGGAGAAGTATATTACATAACAGGATTCTTTTCTTAAGCTCTCTTAAAATAGGGCCAGAGAGATGACTTAGCTGTTAAAGGCTCAGGCTCACAACATAAAGATCTCTTAAAACAACTAATGAAGTAGTAAGTAAATGGATTTTATAAAATAATATTTGGGAGGTTACAAAGAAAACCAGCACCTCTCTACTTCACCCATCCCAAGCTCCTCCCTCAAAACCACATTTTCCTAAATAATGTCACTACCTCTAGTTTATTTGCTACAGACATTTGAGAAATTGTTCAGTTCCTATCATGTGGCTCAGTATTAGAACAATTGTCTAGCATGTCCCTGGGTTTGACCCCCTCAACAAAGAAGTAAAGACTAAAGATTTTGTTAAAATGATTTTAATTCATAACCCATTCACTATATTTTTTACTTCAAATACAGTCTTAACTTTTCCCCATTAGTCATCCAACTGCTTTTTTTTTTTTTTCAGTAGAGTCTTATTCTATAGCCCAGGCTAGTTTGGAACTCCTGATAATACTCCTGCTCACATTGTACTGGCTTACAGACTCGAGACACCATGTCCAGCCCAATTACTTATTACAACACTTGTGAAAACTGAATTAGCAAGATTCAGTCAAAAGCACAACAGTTATTTGATGGAAAGTTCCAATACAAAGACTTTTAAACTATGTGCAATCTTTCATAGTACATGACATTTTTAACTAAAAGGGTTAAACAAGAAGCAAGAGCAGGGTTTCCCCGCCCGGACACCAGTGCCATGCTGGGTGGGATAGTCCCTTGCTGGGGACTGCCCTTGTACCGCAGGATGTTCATTTAGCCGCATTCCTGGCTTCCAGTAGATGCCAATAATGCTCCCTCACCCTGAATTGTAACAACCAATGATCTCCCCAGCTTTTGGCAAATGTCCCCTCAGATGAACACTTGTCCAGTTCAAGAACCGTTGCCTTACAGTTATTACAAAAACAGAGGTGGAAGGAGCAACTCTCACCCACGGGGCTGGGGGAAAGGAAGAAAGGAGGCTCGAAATGCTTAAGTTAGAACTCCGCTGCTGCTGGGGTCTCTTCACCAGGCACCATGAAACCAGTTCTGCAGGTGTAGGGGAAACTGCAAACCCAATTTCACTGCTGCCAGAAAAAGGGACTGTTTGTGGGGAGAAAGGCTCTCTAGAGCTGCAACTTCTGTCTTCGGCCTCCCTCGAGTGCCCCCTGGAGGCAGAGTCTAGCACAGAGCCAGGCTGCCTAGCTGGTGTTCTGACCGGAAAGACTGCATTCGGCTCAAGAGCAGGCAGGCTCTCTACCAAGGTCCTTCATGTCTTATCCAATGTGATTCTCAAACTTTAATGTGTTTGCTAACTACTGGGAACCCAAGACAAAACTGGAAAGCCAAGCAGGGATAACGGAAGGGCATGAGAGTTTCGTGATTAAAGAGTTAAGGGTTAAGTGATTGAAGAGTTAAATGATTAAATATGTTTATGGACAACATATTAGACAAGTTTTCTTGGTAGCTAGCTAGTCTTATCCTTGGTGAATTGATTTTTTTTTTTTCTTTCAATGTAACATGATTTCCAATTTTGAAGATATGTGTCTTAAATCTGTCCACGATCACTATCCCTAAGAGCCAGTGGCTCCTTCCTCCAGAACATGACTTTCTATCTTTGTGGTTGATTAAATGGCAGTTTTTCCCACGGGACTGCTAACGCTCTAACAGGAATTGTGTTTTGTTGTTTTTTGTTTGCCCATAGTCTAACATAATGTATTCCTTAAAGGCTTAACGAAAGGACAAACGAACAGGAGAAAAGGAAAATATAAATGTAATTAGAAGTACGCACCTCCCCGGAACAGCATGATCTTTCAGGTTGCAGAGAAGATTAAAAAGTGTTTTTGCCATGCATGGAGGTGCATTTCTTTAATCCTAGCACTCAGGAGGCAGAAATAGGCAGATATGTGTGAGATCTAAGTCAGCCTGTGATTTCAACCCACCTGGAGCTACAAGACACCCTGTCTCAAGAAAAAAACAAACAAATGAAAAGAGTTTTCAATCCTGACCAGAATTATGTATTAAATAATGTATAATTAGCAGTTAAAGTAAGCAGACCCTCTTTTAACTATAAATGGATATTGTAATAAATGACTCTAGATGAGTGATGAATCCAGAATTTAAAGCAGATTTTGTCAAATGATAAGAATCCACTAAAAATTATAGGAAACTGCCTGTTACACTAATCTAGCTCCTTGAAAAATGTTCTGTCCTGGCTAGGTGTGGTGACACACACCTTTAATCCCAGCATTCGGGAGGCAGAGACAGGCAGATATCTGTGAGTTCGAGCCCAGCCTGGTCTACATAGTGAGTTCCAGGCCAGCTGGGGCTACTGGGGTGACCCTGTCTCAAAAAACAAAACAAAAGACTTCCCTGGGCTGCACAGCCCACCAGCCTGTTTGCTGGGCACCAGGGCTGACTGAGCTATCTGCCTGGGGCCACCACTGCTTCCTGATCCCTTGCACAACCCGGGTCCACCCTCACCTCCCTCTGCTTCCCTGGGCTGCACAACCCCCCAGCCTCTTTCTTGGACTCTGGGGATGACCTTTTGGATTCCTGATCCTTTGCATCCAGACCAACCTAGTTCCTCAGTGCAGTCCCCAGGAGCCCTTGAGGCCTCTTTCCACCCCCATCTCCCTTTGCATCTTTGAGTGTCACCACCACCAGTTGCCCAAGACCAGCATCTTTCCTGGGCCCTGGGCCCAGGCCAGTCCAACCTCCAAATTCCTGATGGATCTTTCCTGGAGGGATCCAGGCCTTAGGAGAAAGCCTGAAAACATATGACCCTTATCTGAATTGGGCCTTTGTGGGAATTCCTGAAGACAAAAGCAATCTGCCCACTCCAATATAAAATCAAAAGAGAGAACTGGAAGCTTAGATGAACCAGCTTTTCATGCCCAAAAAGTAAACCACAAAGGGACATAATGTTCACAAAAAGAAGCAGACCTAAACGTGAAGATTTGAGTCTCACACAAGAATCAGAAACTACAAAAGAAATTCACATGTCAAAATCACAGAGAAAAAAATAATAACATGAAAAACCAAAATAACATATCCCCAACAAATACCAACAGTCCTCTAGAGGAGCACAATGAGAATGACCTAGAGATAACACAGGACATGGAACCCAAAAGAATAATTATAAACATGATAAAAGAATTCAGTGAATTTAAAGAACACACAAACAAGGTAATCATAGAGCTGAAGGAAGATAGGGACAAACTTCTCAATGAACTCAGAAAAGAGGTAGAAATATTGAAGAATACTCAGGCTGAAATAAAGAACGAAGTGAAACACTCCATAAGCCAGTTATAA
>NW_008349529.1:2787053-2788365 GCF_000622305.1 Nannospalax galili
ACTTTGCTGGACTTAGGTTTTGCTTAGGTGTGCCCAATTCTTCCCTTTGAAATAAGACAGTACTTGTTTTGGATTTTACAGGCGCCCACCCACAGTTGAGACTTTTAAAGGAAACTATGAACTTTTAAGTGTTTGGATTTTTTAAAAGACTGTGGGGTTTTTAAGATCATACTGTCTTATGTTGTGAAATTAATGTTAACATCATAGTTTGGGGACAAGAATTGGAAAACTTATGGTTTAATAGTGATGTGTTTGTGTGTCAAGTTGACAAGGGGTCAATTGTGCTGGATAGCTTAAGTTGTCAACTTGAAACACTTGGATAGAGGGAGCCTCTGCTGGGGAATTGTCTCCATTGGACTGGCCTGTGGCCATGTCTGTGGGGAATTTTCTTGATTGCTGAGTGATGTGGGAGGTCCCAGTCCACTGTGAGATGCCACCCCTGGGCAGGTTGTTCTGTGTTGTATAAGAAAGCGGGCTGAGCATGGGCCAAAGGAGCAAACCAGTAAGCAGCATTCTTTTGTGGCCTGTGCTCCAGCTCCTGCTTCCAGGTTCCTGCCCTGACTTCCTCTTACCTTGGAGGAGGAACTTTCCTCCCCAAGGTGGTATTGGTCAGAGAGCTTTGTCACAGAAGACTATAAAAGGATCACAATTGTTTTCTTATGCATAGCTTTAAAAAAACTCAACACACTTGAAAAGCAGCAGCAAACGAAACCCAAACCCAGTAGACAAGAAGAAATAACAAAAATCAGGACAGAAATTAATGAAATTGAAAGAAAGAAAACAAGACAAAGAATCAACAATTCCAAGAGCTGGTTCTTTGAAAAGATAAACAAGATCGACAGACCGCTAGCCCAATTAACCAAAAGAAAGAAAGAGCACCTCCAACTTAACAAAATCAGAGATGAAAGGGGAAACATCACAACAGACACCAAAAAGATCCAGATCATTATAAGGGAATACTTTAAAAATTATATGCTACTAAATTTGAAAACCTAAAAGAAATGGATGGGTATCTAAAATCATGGGAACCACGAAACTAAACCAAGAAGAGATAAAAAGTTTAAACAGATCAGGAAATTGAATCAGTAATACAAAACCTCCCAGCTAAAAAAAGCCCTGCACCAGATGGATTTAGAGCAGAATTCGACCAGACATTTAAAGATCTACATCCAATACTACTTAATTTATTCACAAAGATAGAAATGGAGAGAGAACTTCCAAGTTCCTTCCATGAAGTCAGCATCACTCTAATACCAAAGCCAGATAAAGATACAACCAAAAAAGAAAACTATAGACCCATATCCTTAATGAA
>NW_008349529.1:2788617-2789252 GCF_000622305.1 Nannospalax galili
CAGGAAGCAAGGTCAAAAATCAACAAATGGGACCTCATTAAACTAAAAAGCTTCTGTACATCAAAGGAGGCAACCAGGGAAGTGAAGAGAAAACCCACAGAATGGGAGAAAATCTTCATCAGCAACACATCTGACAGAGGTTTAACATCCAGAATATATAACGAACTCGAAAAATAGAGAATCAAGAGAAGAAGTAACGCAATTAAAAGATGGGCTCAGGAGCTGAACAGAGAGTTCTCAAAAGAAGAAGTAAAGATGGCAATGAAGCATCGTAAAAGATGTTCAACATGACTAATAATTAGGGAAATGCAAATTAAAATGACTTTAAGATTTCTTCTTTCCCCAGTCACACTGGCTAAGATCAAGAGAACAAATGATACCAAATGTTCGAGAGGATGTAGGGAAAGGGGAACACTCATCCACTGCTGGTGGGGCTGCAAACTTGTTCAACCCCTATGGAAAACAGTGTGGAGAACTCTTAAAGAACTACAAATGAACCTACCATTTGACCCAGTTATACCACTCCTTGGCATATACCCAAAGAATTCATCCTATTGCAGAGCCATTTGTACATCCATGTTTGTTGCTGCTCTTTTCACAATAGCTAAGACATGGAAGCAACCTAAGTGTCCCTC
>NW_008349529.1:2795667-2797898 GCF_000622305.1 Nannospalax galili
GAGGAAAGGGTTTATTCAGAATACATCTCCTGGGTTACAGCTCATCAGGGAGCCCAAGGTAGGAACTCAGGACAGGAACCTGGAAGCAAGAGCTGGAGCACAGGCCATGGAGGAACGCTGCTTACTGGCTTGCTCCCCTGGCCCATTCTCTACCTGCTTTCTTACACAACACAGAACAACCACAGTGATGGAACTGCCCACAGTAGGCTGGGCTCTCCCACATCACTCAACAATCAAGAAAATGCCCCAAGACATGCCACAGGACAGTCCAATGGAGGCAATTCCCCAAGTGACCCAGGTGTGTCAAGTTGACAACTAAAGCTTTCCAGCACAATGTTATTCTGTATAAATGATTAGGCTGATAAAGAATAGGAAGATTCACAAAACCCAGCATTGGTGAATGTTTGGGAAAATGTGTATTTGTATCCTTTCAGGGAAATTGCAAATTTGCATCATATTCTCAAGGGGTGTTCTTGCATTAGAAACTTCATTAAGTTCTTCCTGGCACTATGAGGGCCACTGGACTTTCATATACATCCTCACTGAACCTTTGGCTGTGCAGTGTTTATTTGGAGATTTGCAAACAACATAAATCTCTGTTCTCTACTTTCCCTCAAGAAACCATTAATACTCATGTTTTGAGCAAATTCACAGGAAAACTCTGAATTAATCTTTATGGGTGCGTGGGTTTCGCGGAACGCCAGCTGCTGGCTGGCGTCTGTCTCTCTCGCGCTGCGTTACTGGGGTACGCGGGTGTCACGCACCGCGTTGCTGAGGCTCTCTGCTACTGGGGCTGGCGGCTCTAGAGGGCCACTGTCAGCCGACCAGGTGGGTTCCGTCCCAATCTACCGGTCACTCCCTCTGGGTTCGAGATCCGTCAGCTGCCAGGTCACGAGGGGAGGTGCGGGACATTGAAAGCAGGGTCTCCGTGAGTCATGGTTTACGAAGAGACAGCCCTCTCTGGGAAGACTGGATCGTAGGCAGTAAGATCAGTCAGACTCAGTGGTACCGCTCCTTTATTCAGTGACTCAGCTCGGCTCCAGGTCTTAGTGATTCAGCTCTGATTAATCAGGGGAAACCAGGATATTTATACTGTGGGGGCAGTGGCAAAAGCCTTAATTGATAGGTGCTTTTAGGATGCCCTATTTACATGTGGTGGTGGGCTCCTGCCAGGCTGCCAGACATTACCTGATTATCACACGGGAAAACCTGGCAGTTCCTATGCCAGAGGCCATGTTTTTGGTAGGGCATCTGTGGCGGCCACTTCAAAGATGAGTCAGGAAGAGAGGTAGGAAGGCACCCTGCTGATAAAAGGAGTCTCTGCATAGAACACCGAGCCCGTGGGCTATCCGGACATGGAGAGACTGCTACCTTACATAGCAGGGGTCCCCAACACTGCAATAAATGAGTCCCTGCTTGACTAGACTCCCATTGCGCCTGAGTGTCCCCGGGTAATGGGGGCAGTGGGCTGGCAAACAGCATGCTTACTCATCCCCAATCATCACCTCCCCGGGGGTTGCTGGTTCAAACCCCTGGCAACTTGTGCTCAACATGGTGCTCAAAGGAAGGTAAAAAGAAAAAAAGAAAGAAGTAAGAAAGAAAGAAAAAATGGATTGGGGCCAATTGAGGAGGTTCAGGGTAAGCAAGACCCTAAATATGGGTGATGCAGTTTTTAAGTTTGAAGACCCGGCACTTAAAGCACTGAGAGATATGCTTAAAAGCAGGGGATTGGATTTGTCAGATCCCGTAGCTCAAAGGGTTTGGGCAGAGGTGATTCATTTGGCTCCCTGACTACTTGGGGCTAATGTTTTTACTGGGGATACATGGGAACATGTGGAATGTCTAGCTCGACAAAGGGAGGTTCAATTGGGGGTTGATCCGCTGCTGGAGTTCTACCCTATTATTTCAGCCATAAAGGCATGCTTTTGGCCCGAGAGCCCTAAGCCCTTGGCACCACCTCCTGATGAGCCTTCAGAAACTCTGGCATGGGAATCATGGGAAGGGTTTGAGGAAGAAGGCAGAAATGCAACACAAGTGAAACCAAAAGCAGCCAAAGTACCAAGCAGCACCCAGGGTGTGCCCTGACCCTCGGTATCCCTGGGAGGTGAAGGATTTGAAGGTATTAAAAAAGGTGCTGGCTGAAGATGGCCTGGGATCAACCTGGGTAGATACTCTCCTCCAAGGCTTGGCTCATCAGCAGTGTACTACAAAGGATTGGCTGGACCTTGACA
>NW_008349529.1:2797941-2799281 GCF_000622305.1 Nannospalax galili
GGAAAGGGGCGCCAAAAACCTTTAAAAAAAAAAAAAAAGCACAAAAAACACAAAACCACCTTTGGCTGTGCACGGCTCCAGGACAGCTGAAAAGGCCCAGGGGAAGGTGGCTCATGGAGGGGCCCCACCCTTTCAGTTCCACAGGTATCCAGGGAACCACCCCACCCCCAACTGCTACAGCCCCACCAGCAGCAGCACTCGCCAAACCCAGGGCTGAGGGAGCAACTCATTAAAATCTTGGTATGGGATGGAATGGATGCTGATCACAAGATAGCCTGTGCTGGCCTTAAGGACAGGTCCATGGAACAATGGATAATTGCCTCCAAGGAGGTGGGAACCCAGAGGGGGCAAACCAAAGCCATGGCTGCTGTCTTACAGATAAAAACAGAGGCTCTGACCCATGTCTTAACCCAGGCATTTAATTCACTTAATCTGGGTCAGCAGGTAACAATGGGGCCTAGAGGGATAGAAGGCCCATGTTTTGGCTGTGGCCAGACTGGCCATATTAAAAGAAATTGCCTAAGCCTGGAGGTGGGGTATCAAAAAGACCCCCATCTATGCCCCATCCCCGGTGTCGCAAAGGGCTCCATTGGCAAAAAGATTGTAAATCCAGATTTGATATTGAAGGAAAGCCTTTAAACCAAGTGGGGGGCAGCCTCCAGCGCCATTGACAAAAGGAGGTCTTCCCCATGATTGGCTACATTTACAATGCCCTCAAGGAGGGATCGGGAGAGGAGAAAAACCTATGGCGAATTGGACAGTTCCTATTGTCCCTGGTGTAAGGCCCAAGATGGATCTTGAAATAGGTGGCAGGAGGTTTTGCTGCCTAGTGGACATGGGGGCTGATAGGACCATTCTTAGAAAGGAGGAGGTCCCATCATGATGGCACCTAGTTTCTGGGCCCCGAATCCTAGGTGTGGGAGGATACACCCCATCAGAGGAGACTTGAGAATGGCTCACCTGGCAGGATGCAGATGGAGCTAAAGGGGAGGTGTGACCCCTGGTGGTGGCAGGGTTGTCCGCCAACCTCATAGATACTATGATATTATGGGGGATGCACTGATAGCAAGGCCTTTTATGATGACCCTTTGGATCTTCAATAGTCTGATAGGCTTCCTGAGTCAGCAACTCAAGGGTTGTCTCACCATATCAGTTACAGGGGGGACCCAAAGAAAGAGCATCGGGTTTACCCCCAATTCTAAGGGCCACTGCCCCTCAGGTTCCAGCTATCCAGTGGTCCCCTGGGGGCATGAGTATGGGTGGAGCAGTGGCCATTACCTGAGACAAAGCTACAGGCTTTAAAGGAAATTGTGCAGGAACAATTACGGTTGGGCCACATC
>NW_008349529.1:2801071-2811861 GCF_000622305.1 Nannospalax galili
CCCTATTTTCTTACAGCATCTTAGGGGGCACCAAGGATTGCCTGGGCTTTTATCCCAAGGTAATGCAGAGGCAGACAAGATGGCTTCCACCCAGGTCCTGTCAGCAGGCCTGAATGAAGCTCAGGGGTTACATAACCTCTCTCATGTAAATTGGCGGGGACTCCATAAGAGGTTTCCTCAAGTTCCCATCAAGGACCTAAAGAAGACTGTACATAGATGTAAGTCTTGTCAACCCTTTCTACAGGTACTGCCTCTGCAACAGCTGGGGGTAAACCCCAGGGAAATCAAGCCCAATTCCTTTTGGCAGATGGATGTCACACACTGTGCTCCTTTTGGAAAGCTTAAGTATATTTTTGTGTTCATTGACACATTCTCACATGCCTGTTGGGCGCGCTCATACAGGAGAGAGAAGTCTAAACATGCTCAGTCTAATTTTCTCCAGTGCTTTGCTACATTGGGATTGCCCCAAAGAATTAAAACTGATAATGGACCATGTTTTGTAAGTAAAAATTTACAAGATTTCTTCTCACTTTGGGGACTTCAACACAATACAGGAATTCCCTACAATCCCCAAGGTCAAGCCATTATAGAACACAACCATCAAAACCTAAAAAAATTCAATTACAAAAACAAAAAGGGGGAATAGCCCCCACCAACAGTTGGGTATGGCCTTATTCACTATTAATGTTCTTAATTTTCAAAAAAAATCAGTTGGAATCCTGGTTCCATTGTTAACCATGGGTTGAGGCTTTGGGTGTGTCTACCCTACAGGAGATTCAAACCCCATATGGGTGCCTGTGAAAAACCTTAAGTGGGTAGGCCAGGATCCAACTCACTAGCATGATGGTCCATGGATGATAGTTCATGAGACAAAATTCCATCTGAGGTGAAGGACCCAGTTTCTTGACTTCATTGACAGTCAGCCTCTACAACTGGCTGATTGGCTAAAAGGTACATGGTCCCAGAAGTGTTTCAACTTGTCCTATGCCATGACTTGCTTTGTTTCTCTTGATAATGCTTATCTTTAAGTGTCTTTACCAGATAATTCGGTGACAGAGGACCCTTGAAACTGCCACGGCCCACCTCCTCATGATTACGGACTTCCCCAGGACCCCCTCCAGTTGCCCACACTTGGCTAACCAAGTTAGGCAGAGACTAAGACTGTCACAGACTGACATACCCATGCGGCTGCCCTTAATCATGATACATTTTTAGCCAAGGACGGGTAAGATGTCCTATGACAAGTACTCATAAGACAGGACATGCACATGGCCAGGCACATGATCCAATGACGGGCAAGGCTTAATCAGAGGTGACACAACCTAAGACAGACAAAAGTGCGTGAGATTAGAGGAAGGAATTAGCCATCTCTACTCAGGGAGCCGCCTATGAGGTGGGTAACCCGTGAAATAAAGTCAGTCTGGCCTTAAAATAAAAATAAAAATGGGGATATGTGGGGACCTAAAGGCCTCACCTTGCATAGGTCTGAAAGGAAGTTACTGGAGGCGCGGCCTGGTTTGCTTTGAAGTCTGAAGAATACTTCCGCACTACTGAGGAGTGCATGATCAGCACATGACCATCCTTAAGATACACCCTCGGCAGGGAGGGGGCAGTTCCAGGTGCCTTTATAAGCTTTGTAACACCTGCAATAAATGAGTCCCTGCTTGACTAGGCTCCCTGTTGCGTCTGAGTGTCCCCGGGTAATGGGAGTGGAGTGGGCTGGAGAACGGCTTGCTTACTCATCCCTAATCATCACCTTCCCGGCACAAACCTAGAAATTTTATAGCCACTTTTGAAGGAGCTGTGTCTTTGCTCTAGAAACTGTTATTGGCTATGTTAAAGCTGTAATGATATTCTTGTAAAAAAATAAAAATAATATTAAATTAAAATAATAAATAAATAAATAAATAAATAAATAAAACAATTAAAAAAAATAATAATAAGAAGAAAAAATGGTCTGTCCCATTACATGCTCTGATACCCACACAGAAATAATTCTAAGTTGCTGATGAAACTGAATTGTGTGTTATAAGCCTCTCAACTCATTTTTTAAAGAGTCTTAGCAGGGGTTAGCAGGCTGGCTCAGCAGGCAAAAGAACTGCTGCCAAGGCTGAAGGCCTGAGTTTGATTCCTGGGACTCACATGTGGAAAGAGAACCAACTGAAAATTTGTTCTCTGACCTATAGGTGCACGCTGCCATGCACAACACACACACACACACACACACACACACACACACACACACTAAAGAAATATAAAAGAAAATTTCTTTAAAGTCTTAGCGAGCTTTTAAAAAATATTGTATAGGCCCTGTGTAGCACACACCTTTCATCACGGCACTTGGGAGGCAAAGGCAGGCAGGTCTCTGTGAGACTGAGGTCAGCGTGGTCTACATAGTAGGTTCCAGGCCAACTGGGACTACAGGGAGACCCTGTCTCAAAAAGAAAAAAAAAAAATTATAGATTATTATTGTATGTGTGTATATGATGTGTGTGTGTGTGTGTGTGTGTGTGTGTGTGTGTGTGTGTAGGTCAGAGGACAGCTTTCCTTCCACTATGGGATCCAGGGTCTGGGAATCAAATTCAGGTTTGTGCAGCAAGCATTTTTATCTGCTGACCTCTTCAGCCCACACCTCAGCTCATTTTTCTTTCCCCACTTCTAACTTTCCTCACCTGAAAAGCCTGAAAGGTCTTGACTTCCCCAGTGTGGTAGAAGGCTCAGACTCCAGCCCCCACTGATTCTTCCTTCACAATTTTTTTGTTGCTGCCTCACAGTCCAGCTCAGAGAACAGATCCCTGACCTTCTTTCTGCCCTCATAGTCCTTTTATTTGAACACACTAGATACTGTAAATAATTGATTTACTACATACTACCTCTGTTTTATTCACTGAATCCCAGTACCTATAGCGGTCTAGTACATAGTAGACTTTAACCAGTATTGTTGGTTTTGGTGGTGGTGGTGTGGGTGTGCGCGTGTGTTGGTGGGGATGGAACTTCATACATGCTAAGCAGGTCTTTTACTACTAAGCTATATTCCCAACCCTAACCACTATCACTGAATGAATGAAAACTAGTTCCCATTCTCCTTAACCATTAAGTTCTTATGCAATTATTTTTGCAGAGCCTGAGTTCATGATGGTTCTGGCAGAGTTGGAGGCTAAATATTGTTATTAGCCACTGCTACTTCCAATAAAACATTGTTGCTTCACTGAAAAACCAATCTTTCTCTGTAGATTTCAAAGCACCTACCCTTTCTGAACATTCATAAGGAAAACTTCCTGTCTGAACCTCAACATTGGCTGGAGTATGAACTGAAACGACCGGCTTCTGCCATCAAACACTGACACAATATGGCCACACATAGGGTTGTGTGATCAGGTTGCCATGGTAACCTCTTCCCTCATCACTCTGAGCTAATGGTTCAATTCTAAAATTGCATGCTCTTGAGGTTTAGTGTGCTTCAACTCTGCCAGACCTCAGCTGGCAGGAAATTAACTGATGTATTATTATTCATCATAATTATTTGCTAATGATAATTTGTATTTAGAAATGGGAAAGAATGTGGATTTTTAAGTAGGCTTTTCAACCCACCTAACGCTGCTTTAATTATTAGCACTGGTTTAGCATGTTGCTGGAACATTCTCTTTATTTTCCTGTCCCCAAATGTACCATGCCCTATCACATACCTCTCCTTCAGTCATATTTGTGTTTCAAGAGGAGAGTCGCTGAATTTGCCTTTTTGATCTCATCCTTTAGGAGAGAAGAAAAAAGTTATGGGAGAACATATGGCCAATGTGATTTAAGTTGTTGGAGGCGAAAAGCCTAATTTTTAAAAGGAAAGTGAACCAACCATAAATTCTCCAAATTCTTGATTACTTGAAAAAAGCTAATTCATATTTTAAAAATAGTAAATGGAGACTTCCTTTTTCTTTCTTTTCTTTTCACATCCCCCTTTGAGACAGGTCCTACCATGTAGCCAAGCTGGCCTCAAATTGATTATCCTATTGATTCCATCACTTGAGCGTTGAGATTATAGGCATTCACTGCCATGCATGCATGGTCTCAGCCTTTCTTTATATAACCCTTTCCATTTCCAGAAAACATTCTATGATCTTTATAATTAGGTTCATTACTCATATAATAAATTATCTCCTTTTCTGGTTAGCTCTTTTTTACTCAAATAAAACAAAGATACCAGCTCCATTTTCTATTCTAACCTTAGTCCTAAACCTGAAAAGACTTGGGGCCTGGACTAAGCCAGTGTCAATAGTCATTAAAGGGTATAGATGCCGGTGTGAAAATGATTTCTGAGATGGAAGTTATCTATGATTGGATATGGGATGTTGTTCTAGTCTGCCTTCAATTGTTGTGACAAAACATTCTGACCAATACCAATTTGGGGAGGAAAGGGTTTATTTGGCTTACATCTCCTGAGTCACAAGGAGTCACAGGGAGCCCAAGGTAGGAACTCAGGGCAGGAACCTGGAGGCAGGAGCTGAAGCACAGGCCATGGAGGAACACTGCTTACTGGCTTGCTCCCTGGCCCATTCTCAACCTGCTTTCTTAAACAATACAGGACCACCTGGCCACAGGTGGCACCACCCACAGTTGGCTGGGCCCTCCCACATCACTCAACAATCAAGAAAATGTACCATAGACATGGCCACAGCTCAGTCCAATGGAAGCAATTCACCTTGAGGCTCCCTCTACCCAGGTGTGTCAAGTTGACAACTGAAGTCATCCAGCACAGATGCCTTATTCCATTGTTGCTGCTATAAGGCAATGTATATTTATAAAGATTAGAAGTTTATTTATATTATGATATAATGTGTGTTTACTTTTATAAACAACAGAAACTGAAGTCTCATAAGTCTGGAGGCTGAGAAGACTATGAAGAAGATATTGGTAGATCAGCATCCGATGAGGACCTATTCCTCACAGAATCTTCTACATGTCCTCACTTAGTGGAAGGCGGGGGGCGGGGAGGACAAAGAAGATACCCTGGGCCACTTTTACAAGGGCATAAATTTCATTTGTGAGGATCCCTCTCTCATGACCTCTTTGCCTCCCAAAGTTTCCACCTTCTAATCGCAGCATATTCAGCATTAGAGTTCAATATACTAATTTTCTCTTTGTGGTGTGTGTGTGTGTGTGTGTGTGTGTGTGTGTGTGTGTGTGTATTTGGTACATGTGAATATGGAGGTCAGAGGAGGACATTCAGTGCCTTCCTCTATCACTCTCCACTATTACCTTGAGAAAGGGCCTCTCACTAAACCAGATGCTCAACATTTTGGCAGGCCTGGCTGACTAATGAGCTCTCAGGATCTACCTGTCTCAACCCTGCCATCCCAATGCTGGGGTTACAGTCATGCACAACCATGCCAGGCTTTTTATATGGGTTCCGAAGATTTGAACTCAGGTCCTCATGCTTACACAGCAAGTACTCTTACTCACTGAGCCATCTCATTAGCCTTTCAATATATGAATTTTGAAGGGACACAGACATTCAAACCATAGCAGGAGATAAAGAGAAAAGAAGTTGATCTTCAACTTTCCATAGTGAGTTGGTAGAATAGTGGGTCATCATTGCCAACCATTGAATAGGGCATGCATTCTGAGAAACCTTGTACAAGAAGATGTAGATTGCATGAGGACCATGTAGCCTAGCTGGGTGAAGGAGATCAGCAGGCAGTTATGTGAGCCAGTCGCAGAAGATACTTGGAGTCAACTGGCCACATCATTTCAGGCTTTTCAGGTTGGAGAACTGGTGGGAATAACTAGGCTCAGCAAAGGCTGTGGTTTACACTGTTTGACTCCCAAACAAATCTTGCACAGACGGTATACACAATAAAGGGCATGAGGCTCCCTAGTCCAGTTCTGTGGTCTCCGCTGTGCATAGGAATAAAGAATATGCAGGTGCTGAGACACAGAACCATAGTCTGCTGACCTTTATTCTATTTTAAGCAGAAGTTGGGATGTTAAATAAAAATTCCAGGAGACCATTGTTTTAGACTAGACTCCTGTACCAGGGCCTAACAGACAGATTAAAAGTCAAAATGGAGTCACTTATACTGAGACACCATTTCACCAAAGCAAAGCTGAGTTGTTATTTAACTTTCTGAGAAGTGGGAAGACAGAGATTATAATCAAATTTCCCAACAGGCCAACAGCAGTTGGAGTGATAATGTTTCTTCTGCTTTAATCTTTATATCCTTTTGTCCTTACAAAAAGCAACCTGAAGCATACCTGTAAGCCCAGCACTTACAAAGCTGAGGTAAGAGGATGGTGCGTTCTATCTGGGCTACAGGCAAGACTTGGTTTCAAAAAACAGGCAAGTATAGAGACTTTCACCTGTAATCCCAGCACTGGGGAGGCAGAAGGATCACAGCAAGTTCAAGGTCAGATAGTAAGTTACAGATCAGATTGAGCTACACAGTGAGACTATCACCAAAATAAATAAAGAAATAAACCTAAATAACCAATCATTGATTTTCCTATTTGTCTGTTTTCCTTTCCCTTCCTTACGAGGTGGATGCCCTTGAAATGACCAATCTACTTTTGCTATTTTCAGCTTTTCTCTGTTGATAAAAACGACAATCTGAATATTTACTGTATTTTATGAAATCAAGTATCACCCGATTCTAGAACGGGAAATAAAACCCATGAAGATCTTGAAGCTAAGCTGTTGTGATTTTGTTCTTTGGCAGATGAGTGTTCTAGAAGCCAAAGGATAAGAGTGTCAAAGGAGGAGTGTGCTCAGCTGTGCTGGTGCTGCAAAAAGAAGCTGAGATGGGGACTACAAGGCCTATGACCTTAGCCAGAGAGGAGTGCTTGCCCAAGTGGTGAGGACAGGAGTTGCCTTGTGTTGAACTGGCAAAGGGTACATTTATGTGTGTGTGTGTGTGTGTGTGTGTGTGTGTGTGTGTGTGTGTGTGTGTTGGGGGGTATTCACAAGATTCCAGAATTTTTCCTTGCTCCCCCAAATATAAATTACATTCCACACTATTTTTTATATTTTACTTATTACTGCCTATTATTATTTATTATTGCCTACGTGTAAGCCCACCTGTGTCATGCAATGCCTGTAGAGGCCAGAAGAGGGCATCAGATTCCCTGGAACTGGAGTTACAGAGAGTTGTTAGCTGCCATGTGGATGCTGGGACTTGAACCTTGGTCCTCTGCAAGAAAGCCACTGCTCTTAACTGCTGAGCCATTTCTCTAGCCGCAATATGGCTGCTTGTATATTTTAAATCATCATAGTAGTCAGATTTTCATTGCTATTATGAAATAACTGATGTTAGGTACATTCTAAGGAAAAGAGGGTTATGTTGGCATATTGATTCTAGAGGTGCTAGGTTGAAGGCTACATATAATTGTGCCCTTCTTGCTGGCAGAGTCCCAAGAAGGTACAGAACATCACATGGAAAGAGACAAGGTGTTTTCTGTGTGTCTCCTTCTGCTTATAAAGCTACCAGGATTCAGTCACAGAGGGATCTACTCCAATAACCTTATCTAGCCCTAAAAACCTGCCAAAGGCCCCACCTCTAAACACCATAGTTTACTATCCATCCTTTTGATATCACACAATGAGAATTAAATTTGAATTTATGAAACATTGGAGACCACTCCAAATTCAAACTTTGTCCAAATCAAAGCAATCACTACTTAATTTTTCTACACAGATGAATGGGGGAGAGAAGGAGACAGTACATTAAACTCTCAGTGTGCAGTAGCATCCTGAGTTTACATCTGTCTCTTTCATTTTCCCTTTCTCTTAAAACATTGAATAATATGGTTACATATTATTATTTTCAATTTTTTAAAAATTAAAGTTGTTCTCTCTCCTACCCACAGGCCTCTCTCTCTGGGGTAAGTTGATTGCACCCTCCAGGCCTTGACTCCCCTAGCCTCATTCACCCTCCCATCTCCCTTGCCAATCTCTCCTCCTAGCCTGGGCCCTGTCCCATTCCTTGTCTTGGAGCCCCAGACACCTGGGGAACCACCACTGCTTCCTGATCCTTTGCATCCAGACCAACTCAGTTCCTTCTCCAGTCCACAGGAGCACTGCTTCTGGGCCTGGCCCTGCCCTCACCTCCCTCTGCTTCCCTGGGACTACAGGACCTGCCAGCCTCTTTCCTAGATGCCAGGGATGACCTTTCCTCTTCCTGATGATTTGCATCTAGACCAACCCAGCTCCTCAGTGCAGTTCCCAGGAGCCCTTGGGGCCGTTCCCCCACCCCCATCTTCCTTTGCATCTCTGGCTGGCATGGCCACCAGCTGCCCAAGACCTGCATCTTTCCTGGGCCCTGCTCCCAGGCCAGTCCAACCCCCAAATTCATGAGGCCAAAATCTTTCCTGGAGGGATCCAGACCTTAGGAGAAAGCCTGAGAGCATCTGATCCTCATCTGACTTGGGCCTCCGTGGGAATTCCTGAAGACAAAAGCAATCTGGCCACTCCAATACAAAATCAAAGGAGAGAACCGGAAGATTAGAGGAACCAGCTTTTCATGCCCAAAAAGTAAACCACAAAGACATATAAGTTCACAAAAAAAGCAGATCTAAACTTGAACACTTGAGTCTCACACAAGAATCAGAAACTACAAAAGAAATTCACATGTCAAAATCACAGAGAAAAAAACAATAACACGAAAAACCAAAATAACATATCCGCACCAAATACCAACAGTCCTCTAGAGGAGTACAATGAGAACCCCCTAGAGATAATGCAGGACATGGAACTCAAAAGAACAATTATAAACACAATAAAAGAATTCAGTGAATTTAAAGAACACACAAAGAAATCAAAGAATTGAAAGAAGATAGGGATAAACTTCTGAATGAATTCAGAAAAGAGCTAGAAATATTGAAGAATACTCAGGCTGAAATGAAGAAGGAAGTGAAACACTCAGTAAGCCAATTAGAAATGACAGGAAGCCTCAACAACAGGATGAACAAAATGGAAAACAGAATATCGACTGGAAGATAAAGTGGATGAACTAGACCACTCAAGCAAAGATTATGAAAAATTTACGAAATTACAAGTATGGAATATGCAGGAATCACGTGACACCAATAAAAAGACTAAACTTACAAATCATAGGCATACAGGAAGGAGAAGAATCCCAAGATATTGGAATGGACCAAATCTTCAACAGAATTGTGGAAGAAAATTTCCCAAAATTAAAGAGAGATATGCCCATACAAATACAAGAAGCATATAGAACACCAAACAGACAGGACCAGAAAAGAAACTCTCCACGGCACAACATAGCAAAAACACTAAATGTACAAAACAAAGAGACAATACTGAAAGCTGCAAAAGAGGAACAAGTCACATATAAAGGAAAACCCATTAGCATTACAGCTGACTTTTCAGTGCAAGCTATGAAAGCCAGAAGAGCCTGGACCAAAGTATTCCCAGTTTTAAATGACCACAGATGATGACTCAGATTACTACACCCAGCTAAAATGTCTATTGTAGTTGAAGGGGAAAGAAAAATCTTCCATGACATAAACAGGCTGAAGGAATTCATGTCCACAAAACCAGGCCTTCAGAGAGATCTGGAAGCAATACAAAGAGATGAAGAAAGGAATGACTATACCCAAGAGGTTGCAGAAAGAAATTCAGTGAAAGTATAACTGTGGAAAAGTACAGCTAAATCAAGAATAAAAACAGAAATAAAAATGACAGGATGCAATACTCATCTTTCATTAATAACTTTAAATATTAATGGATTGAACTCCCCAGTCAAAAGACACAAACTAGGTGAATGGATTAAGAAACAAAACCCATCTTTTTGTTGTCTTCAAGAAACTCATCTCACTCTCAAGGACAGAAACTATCTTAAAGTGAAAGGATGGGAAAAAAAAAAAAAAACCAAGGAATTGGTACTAAGGAAAAAGCAGGCATAGCAATTCAAATATCCGACAAAATAGACTTTAAAACCAAAACTAATCAGAACTCTCTCCCACCTGCAAGCCTCTCTCCAGGGTAAGCCCATCACACCCTCCATGCCTGGACTCCCCCAGCCCCATTCACCCTCCCATCTCCCTCGCCCTTCTCTCCTCCGAGTTTGGGCCCTGCCCATTCCTGGTTTTGGGGCCCCAGACACCTGGGGAACCAACACTGCTTCCTGAGCCCTTTCCTCCAAACCAACTTAGTGCCTTCTCTGGGCCTGAGGAGCACTACTTCTGGACCTGGCCCCACCCTCAACAACCCCTGCTTCCTTGGGCCTGCACCACCTGCCATCCTCTTTCTGGGACTTGGGAGCTGACCTTTCCTCTTCCTGATCCTTTGCATCCAGACCAACCCAGCTCCTCAGTGCAGTCCCCAGGAGCCCTTGGGGCCTCTTCCTGCCCCATCTGCCTTTGCATCTCTGGGTAGCACAGCCACCAGCTGCCCTAGACCAGCATCTTTTCTGGGCCAGGCTCCCAGGCCAGTCCAACCCCCAAATTCATGAGGCCAAAATCAGTCATGGAGGGATCCAGACCTTAGGAGAAAGCATGAAATCATCTGACCCTCATCTGAATAGGGCCTCTGTGGGAACTCCTGAAGACAAAATCAATCTGGCCTCTCCAATATAAAATCAAGAGAGAGAACCAGAAGCTTAGATGAACTAGCTTTTCATGCCCAAAAAGTAAGCCACAAAGACATAAATTTCACAAAAAGAAGTACACCTAAACTTGAAGGCCCGAGTCTCACACAAGAACCAGAAACTACAAAAGAAATTCACATGCCAAAATCACAGAGAAAAAATAATAACATGAAAAACCAAAATAACAACATTGTA
>NW_008349529.1:2812476-2813838 GCF_000622305.1 Nannospalax galili
GAAAAACTGGAAGCATTCCCATTGAAATCAGGAACCAGACAAGGCTGCCCACTATCCCCACTTCTCTTTAACATAGTGCTTGAAACTCTTGCAAGAGCAATAAGACAAGAGCAGGAAACTAAAGGAGTAATAATTGGAAAAGAAGAGAACAAATTATCCCTTTTTGCAGATGATATGATATTATATCTAAGAGAGGCCAAAAATTCCACCATAAAACTCCTAGAAATTATTAACATGCTCAGTAAACTAGCAGGTTACAAACTTAACCTACAAAAGTTTGTAGCCTTTCTATAAACCAATAACAAGCAATCAGAGAAAGAGCACATGGAAACACTCCCCTTCACAATAGCTGCAATAAATAAAATAACTTCCTTTCTATATACCAATGACAAGCAGTCAGAGAAATAGCACAGGGAAACCCTCCCATTCACAATAGCCACAAAAAAAATAAAATACCTTGGAATAAACCTGACCAAAGACATTAAAGAACTCTACAAGGAAAATTTTAACTCTTTAAAGAAAGAAATTGAGGAAGACATCAGAAGATGGAAGGACCTCCCATGCTCATGGATTGGAAGAACTAATATTGTGAAAATGACCATTCTACCAAAAGTCAATTATAGATTCAATGCAATCCCAATCAAAACCCTCATGACATTTTTCACAGAATTGGAAAAAAAATCTTAAGATTCGTATGGAAGCACAAAAGACCTTGGATAGCCAAAACAACCCTGAGCACTAAGAGCAATGCTGGGGGGATTACTGTACCAGATTTTAAGCTGTATTACACAGCTATAGTCATAAAAACAACATGGTACTGGCACAAAAATAGACCGATAGAGCAATGGAACAAAATTGAAGACCCAAATATGAGTAAATGCAATTTCAGCCACCTGATATTTGACAAAGGGGCCAAGAATATTCACTGGAGGAAAGACAGCATGTATAGCAAATGGTGCTGGCAAAACTGGATCTCCACCTGTAGAAGAATGAAACTAAACCCCGATCTTTCACCTTCCACAAAAGTCAATTCCAAATGGATCAAAGACCTCAATCAAAGGCCTGAAACTCTGAAACTGTTAGAAGAAAACATTGGGAAAAACCTACAAGATATAGGTATAGGAAAGGATTTTCTAAACCGGTCATCAATTGCTCAGGAAACAAGGGCAAGAATTAACAAATGGGACCTCATTAAATAAAAAAGCTTCTGTACATCAAAGGAGGCAACCAGGGAAACGAACAAAAAATCCACAGAATGGGAGAAAACTTTCACCAGCAACACATCCGACAGAGGTTTAATATCCAAAATAAATAATGAACTCAAAAAACAGAGAATCAAGACAAGAAGTAACCCAATTAAAA
>NW_008349529.1:2814783-2815511 GCF_000622305.1 Nannospalax galili
TGGCCCCTGCTCAGCCTGCTTTCTTATGCAACACAGGCCCACCTGCCCAGGGGTGGCACCACCCACAGTGGGCTGGGTCCTCCCACATCACTCATCAAGAAGATGCCCTCAGACATGGCCACAGGCCAGTCCAATAGAGGAAATTCCCCAACTGAGGCCCCCTCAACCCAGGTGTGTCAAGTTGACACTAAAGTTATCCAGCACAGAAGGGTATACAAGGAACCTAGGGGATAAAGGGAAAGAAGGAGCTCAAGAGAGTTAGGACCCTAGGAGAAGGGTATTATTAAGGGAGAAAGGGGGGAAATGGGGGAACCTTAAGTGGGAAAACCATAATGGATGGGGTGAGACAATGTGAGAGATAAAACTAGCCTAGCTAGTTTTGAAAACCAGAGAGAACTATATTACTCTTGCAACCTACTGACAAATTATACATAGCAAATCAAAAAATGTATGTCTAGGTAAGGTTTATGTGAGAACAACTGATCATTGCACAAGATTTATCTACATGACACACAGTAATTAAAAGTACCAGACTGGTGGAACTAACCTTCTTGGATGTTTAACAGATATACTTTGAGGCCTATACTAATTTGGTCAGAGGGTCACAAAGAGCAGTTTTTGCTCCTTGCCCTCCTAGGTCGACTAGTTCTAGGGGACTATGAGCATCTCTCAAAATGTCCTGTAATGGTGGTGGGTCACCTATCCTCTTGATCAAGGAGGCCAAGGAG
>NW_008349529.1:2815673-2816116 GCF_000622305.1 Nannospalax galili
CCAACTGTATGGCCTTAAACACCCAAAATGAAAGTATAACCAAAGATTAAAGGGGCCAATATAATTTTTTAAGGGTCCATATATATAGCTAAGGGCTACATAACAAATAACAATGCCAGATAGGCGATACCTTCTTTTGAGTTGTTGGCCAGGGTGACCAGAGGGACTCCCAGATAGTAATCCAGCATAGAACTGGGAAAATGAGCAGCAGAGTCCAATCTTATCTAAAGGAATATTGACACCTGATTGCTGCTAGATGAGGAACAGCTGATCCTCCTAAAACAAAGATCTCTAGATAGGCTGACTAGGTCCACCAGAAGGGCAAATAGGAGGGAATGGCTGGGTGTGCAAACAACACAGCAGACAGCAGCAGGGATAACAGAGTATCCCTAGTCGGGGGAGAGAGGCTATGGGATGGTACCATCTGGGAAGTGGGTGTATAG
>NW_008349529.1:2816537-2822245 GCF_000622305.1 Nannospalax galili
CCCACTTGTGAAAGAGATGTACTGTTGCTCTGGAGTGTTACTGAATATGTTAAAGCTGTGGTGAAATGCTTCTACTCATGTAGTTATTAAAAACTTAAAAAAATGATTAAAAATAATTCTTCAAAGCACAAAAAAATTGCTCCTTAATAATTAGTAGATTTGAAAAACATTACCATTGAAATCTACCTGACGACTTTATATCCATTCTCAGATGCCAAGGAGCTCAGAAAGTAACCAACTGTGACTAATAATAATCAGATGTATAGAGATTAGAAGTGCATGTGCAAACATCTTAATGTCAACTGCATTAAAAGTGAATTTTTCTGTATGAAACTGTGTGTTTTGACAATGAGATGGAGATCTTTTTTGACGGTTAAAACCTCATTTCATTTTATGTCTTATAGGGTTTATACTGAGAACAATATTGTATAACTGTAATAATTCAACTGTAAACCTAAAATTTTACAGCCAATTTTCAAAGAGATGCATCTTAGCTCAGGAAATTGTTATTGAATATGTCAATGCTGTTGTAATGAAATGCCTCTTCTAATTATGTAGTTATTAAATAAATAATTTTTAAAAAATTAAAGTTGTGTTGGGGCTGGAGAGATGGCACAGTGTTTAAGAGCCCTCTTGCAGAGGACCCAGGCTCATTTTCCAGTACCCACATGTCAGCTAACAATCCATCCCCAACTCCAGTTTCCAGGGATCCGATACCCTCCAGGGCTGCATGCATATGGTGCACTTACACACATGCAGGCAAAACACTCATACACATAAAATTGAAAAATATTGTCTTGAATTGTGTTCATGGGAAAGTTGCTCCTGTTGAATTCATGGGAGACTCTCATTTCTGACTAGCTCCTGCATTGAGACCAAGCAGACTGGGCAAGCCAGAGGGGAGTCAGTGGGGCAGATGGTCAATGAAAGTGAATTTTTAAATTAACCTGTTACTGCTAATTGGTGGCACACACCTTTGGTCCCAGCGCTTGGGAGGCAGAGGCAGGTGGATCTCTGTGAGTTCAGGGTCAGCCTGGTCTACATAGTGAGTTCCAGGTCAGCTAGGGCCACAGGGAGACCCTGTCTCAAAAAGACAAAAAAGAGAGAGAGAGAGAGAGAAAGAAAGGAAGGAGGGAAGGAAGGAAGGAAGGAAGGAAGGAAGGAAGGAAGGAAGGAAAGAAGGAAGGAAAAAGAAAGCCTGTTCCCAACAAAAATAAAAAATAAAAACCTGGGCCGGACGTGGTGGTGCACGCCTTTAATCCCAGCACTTGGGAGGGAGAGGCAGGCAGATCTCTGTGAGTTCAAGGCCAGCCTGGTCTACATAGTGAGTTCCAGGACAGCTGGAGCTACAGGGAGACCCTGTCTCAAAAAGACCAAAAAAATAAAAAATAAAAAAATAAAAACCTGGATAGTTACAGCAGTCTGTCAGAAGTGGCCCAGTTTCCCTGAGTTAGAATGAGAAAGCTTCCTCTTTTACCACAACAAGGAAAATAACTTTGAAACCCACTTAAATTTTTTTATTACATTTTTATGTATTTATTGGAGTCGGGGGCTGTTCATGCATGTTCACACATACCAGTGAGCAAGAGGACAGCTTGTAGGAGTCAGTTCTCTCCTTTCACCATGTTGGTTTTGGGGCCTGAACTCAGGTCATCAGGCTCGGCAGCAGGCAACTTACCAACTGAGCCATCTCTACTTTTTGCTCCTTAGTTTTGCTTTCTTTGGCCCGTTTCTACCAATAAAGCCATCCACTTCCCCTGGGTCCAGTGAAACACCCATTCTATTCACAGATGAGATATTTCTCAAGTCTATAATTGCAAATAAAAGCCAGAACCTTGAAACCACCAACACGCAGGTTTAATGCAGTAGCTCTGAACTCTGGGTACTAGGTAAATAGCCTTGGAGAAAATGTTGACCCCAGGCCAATTACATCTGCCTCTCTTGGGGTACAGTCCAAACGTGAATATTTTTAAAGCTCCAGAAGATTCTACATGCAGCTGTGGCTGAGAACAGCTGGGGTAAGCTATGTGTACAGCAAGAGTGGAACTGAAAACCATTCCATTGCTTTTATGTCCCACTGCCCCTTATCAGTCAGGCCAGCTCTAAAACTACATGCAGAACTAGAGAACTATTTTAAGACTGGGATTCATTGAGGATCCTGCCTCAGTCTCCCCACTATTTGGAAATATAGGGCTAAACCACTGTGCCAGATCAAGTCACCGTGAAACACTTTCAAAGCATCCTCTGCTGCTCTCCTAGTCTCTAATATTTATTCATGTATTTATGTGGCTTTTCCATTAATGTCTGCCTTCCTGACAAGTCAGATAGTTTGTGCATTATAACTGGCTCTAAGTACAGTGTCTAGTGCAGAGTACATGCTCAGTAAATACATACCGAGGGCTGGAGCTCAGTTGGTACAATGCTTGCCTAGCATATGCAAAACCCCAGGTTCAGTCCGTTCCTAGCACCACAAATAAGAAAGAAAAAAAAAAAAAAGAAAATACAGAAAGGACATATGAAGTTTTAGTTTGCTTGTAATGCTGTGATAAAACACTTTGACCAAAACCAACTTGGGGAGGAAAGGGTGTATTTAGCACACAGTTCATAGTCCATTACCGAGAGACGCTGAGGCAGGAACGCAGGTTAGGAATGTGGAAGCAAGAACTGAAGCACAGACCATGGAGGTATACTGCTTACTGGCTTGGTCCTCTGGCCTCTGTTTAGCCTGCTTTCTTGTATAACCCAGGACCATGTGCCCATGAGAGGCACCAAGCACATTAATTAAGAAAATGTCTCATAAGACGTGTGTGTGTGTGTGTGTGTGTGTTGTAGGCAAGTTTCAAAATATCTACAGATTAGATGGTGGAAATGAAAATGTTTTCTCCCTCTCACACCAGCTGATTCTCTGCTTCTCTTGCACCACCTTAGAGTTCTACATTTCATTGGCTCTCCAGAGTTAGCCTTCAGACTGCCAAGTTCAAGAGCTTAGTTCCACAAACTGTCCTCATTTTGGAGGCCAGTCACAAGCACCCATCCCCTGATTACCCATAACTTGGCTGCAAAGTCAAGTCAGACAGCCAGCTGGGAAGCCATGGAAAACCTAAAGCATCAACTTCTATTGGGGAGAATAACAGAAATGTGATATTTCTTTTTTTTTTAACTTTTACTTATTATTTTTATTTTATCTGTATAAATGTATTGCCTGCATGTAAGTGCACCCGTGTTATGCAATGTCCGAGGAGGTCAGAAGAGGGCGTTGGATCCCCTGTAACTGGAGTTACAGATGGTTGTTGGTTTGCATGTGGGTTCTGGGAAAGGAACCTGGTTCTCTGCAAGAGGAGTCAGTGCTCTTAACTGCTGAGCCATCTCTCCAGCCCATAAGAAGTGTGAGATTTTTAAGAAATGCACAGTAACCCAGTTCAGAAGAAAGTATGATGGTCTCCATCCTCAGGCCCAACAGCCTTTGGCTGAGGCCCAAGGTCAAGTTCCTGAGCAGGAGGGGTGCATAAGAACACCTGTACTGTCCAGACCAGTTCCAAGTTATTCTTTGGCTCCCAAGAATCCATGGTGTGTTGGTACTTATTTAAATAGCAACTGTCAGGGGAAAAAAAGATGAGAGAGAGAAAGAGAGAGAGAGAGAAAGAGAGAGAGAGAGAGAGAGAATAAGAAAGTACAAAGTTTTGTTTCATCAACAAAAAACAAGAATAAATGTCAGGTGTATGTAAGAGTGAGACCACTGAGGACAAGTCAGCCTTTCGGGTTGCAACAGCAAGAGGTTTATTTGATACACAGGTACCTGTGGGCACAGAGTCTCCTCGGAGGACTTGCGCGCCCCAGGTTGGGGTTTGGCAGTTTTTATAGAGCAGAAGCAGGGTACAGAAGCAGAAGAGCGGTTATTGGTTAATTCAAACACACACACAATAATTTCAAAAGTATGCAGAGATATGGGGTAAGGGTCGGGGCTAAGGGGAAGTGGGATTGCTAAATGGGAGGTGACCTCAGAGGCACAGGTGTTTTTCCCTCGATTTCCTGGTATCGGGCCCTCAGGGTGGTCAGGAGTTCTACCCGTAAAACTTGTTTATGGCTTGATCTGTGAAGCTTGACCGGCGCCTGCCCGTCTTGCAGCCTTTTGATAAGGCTGGTCCTGGTTTTTGTCAATTTTAAACATGTGGGCTCATGAGTACTCATGGCGCCTAGTCTTTTTCATTCCTCCCTTTTTCTATGGACATATGAGTGGAATCTTTCACTCATTACAACATGCCTGGGTCTTGGGTCCTCAGTGCCTGGTATTGGCTGGTGAGGACTAGTGCCTGCACTACAGACAGCCGTTCCTTCACGAATTGGACCAGTCGATTAAGTACACAAGGTCCCAGGGTTAAGATTAAAAGCAAAAGGACAAGTGGGCCTGCTAAGGAAGATATTAACGTGGTAAACCAGGGGGATTGATCATATAGTTTTTCAAACCAACCTCTTTGAGATTCAAAGTTACGCTTTCTTTCCTGTAGTCTTTCTTTTAGTTTATCTAGAGTCTGAGTTACCACTCCTGTTTGGTCTGTATAGAAACAGCATTCTTCCCTCAGGGCTGCACATAACCCTCCTTGCTTTAGGAACAGCAAGTCTAGTCCCCTTCTATTCTGCAGCACTACCTCAGAGAGAGAAGTCAGGGAGTCTTTTAGGGTTCTTATGGACTCCTCTAAGGCTATTAGATCCTGGTTCATGGCTTCATGAAGGAGCATAAACTGGTCCGAGCGAACTAAGGCAGTTGCCCCTGTCCCGATTCCCGCTGCTATTCCCCCAGCTCCCAATAATATAGCTAAGGTTATGCTCACAGGCTCTCGCTTGAATCTGACAGGGGTAGGTGTCTCTTCATAATGTTGTAATACATAGCTGTCTTCATGCCAATAAATTCTGGGCCATAACTGTACCAGGACACAAAAATCTTGGGTTAGATTTAGAACAGCGAGAGAGACACAAGGAGTCAGTCCCGTGCTGCATGCCCAGTAGGTGCCATTAGGGGGCACAAGGTATGCGTCGGCCTGGAGGGAAAGGGAGGAGTTATTCTTAAGGCAATGTTTAAATCCAGTGGGCACCTTTCCGATGCAGGTGCCTGTCGAGGTAACCTGAGTCAGGGTGAGCGTGTGGGTGGAAGAGGTGCAGGCGAGGGGGGCAGCAGAGTTCGCGGGTAGTACTGAGAAGTTTTCCTGGACGGCTATGCCCTCATAGTAAGGGGGGCTCAGGTTCAAACAGAGCCAGCAATTCTTAGATTTATCTGGCTCCGAGTGATTTAATGCCTGGAACGCTCCCCTGACGAGGCTTAGGAGTCTATCACCTGTTCCAGGGTATATGGTGGGAGGCAGGCTGGCAAAGTCATTGGTTTCTGGGATTTGTGAGGGCACCAAAGCAGATGACGGAAGAGAAGCTGGTCGCTGGTTACTGAGGACTGGGTTGGGACCTATAGCCACTGCAGGTGGGGGAGATATCTTTCTTCTAATTGTGAAAAGGAGGCCATCATCTCCCCTTTCCTTGTATAGTCTGATTCCCCAAGTAAATCCTTTGTCCCAATTTAGGGTTGACTTTTTACCTTGTGGGGTGAAATCTACGCGAAGGGGGTGGCACCATGCATGTTCACAGGCCTGTTTATGAATAGTTTTCCAATCCTCAAAAGTCCCATGAGAATAATTTGCTTTTACAGTGATATAGTCCCATGA
>NW_008349529.1:2825415-2828371 GCF_000622305.1 Nannospalax galili
TTACATTTTTCTTTAAAGTTATTTAATGACTCTATAATCATCTATTAATAATTTACTTAGCTATCCTTCTATTTCCTTTTTTTTTTTCATTCTATTTTGGTTTTCCCCCAAGGGAATTTAGCAGTTTCTAAAATTCTACATAGAAATAAAAGTCCACCCAGCAGTAGTGGCACATGCCTTTAGTCCCAGCATTCGGGAGGCAGAGGCAGGCAGATCTCTGTGAGAACAAAGCCAGCCTGGTCTACATAGCAAATGCCAGGCCAGCTGGGCTATAGGGAGATCCTGTCTCAAAAAATAATATCTTAAAAAAGAATATGTACAAGCCAAGTATGGCGGGAGGCTGAGGCAGGAGGATAGCCAGTTTGAGGCCAGCCAAGGCTATATATTAAGTTCCAGGACAGTCTGGGCTACATTTTGAGATATGGTAAGACCCTATCTCAAAATTTAGAAAAAAAAAGGAAAGAGAAGAAAAAATAAAATGAAGATAGAAATGAAAAGAGAAGGAAGGAAAGGAGAAAGAACATGTACACTCTTGCCTAAGGTTATATGGCTTGAAATAAATGGTAAATACAGCATCATATTTGAAGAACATCTTAAGTCTACAATAGCTTTCAGAATTCTACTATAGTATGGAGGGTCAAGTGTGTTAAGTAACCATTTCTAAAGTGACTCAGAAGCATGACTGATTTAGTATTTGATAGTCAATGTTTCCAAGGGTGATTCTAAACACGTTCACGTAGCACTGCAGATAGCCCCTATCTAGATTCAAAGTCAGAACTCACTGAAGAATGCCAAGGACACATGAAGAACATCCCACAGCCTGCACACCAGGGGAGTGTTTCTATTTATCTCCGGATGGCCATTTGCTTCTTTCATTTAAGGCATGTGCCTGAGCTGGGTCATTTAGCACAGAGCCTTGTAAATAAATTAGCAATGATATTTGAAACATTTTTTTTTTATAATGGGTTGAAAAGGGAAAAAAATATGAAAACTCATTTTGGCACACGTATTTAGAAAAAAAGGATTCTAAATACATTTTCAGAAAGGAATAAATATCATTCTTTGAGACTTTCATTGTATATAATGCATTTTTAATGTCAGGGTATTGAAATAGAGATAAGATTTTACAGTTTCTAAGTGGCTCAAGAAATTCCATCCAAAAAGAAAGGTTTGGGGGACTGGACAGATGACTCAGCAATTAAGAGTCAATATTGTTCTTCCAGAGGACCCATGTTCAATTCCCAGAACCCATGTCAGGCTGCTCACAGCTGTCTATAACTCTCACTCCAGAGGAGCCAACGCCTCTGGCTTCAGAGGTATACATCCCATACCACATGTATACATAATTAAAAATAAAATCAATCTTTAAAAAAAAAGGTTTTTTTTTCATTAGTTGTCAATTATGCTCTTACAAAACATTTTAAAACTAAAGATATGGACCAATGAAGCCAACCAAGAAGGCTTCCAGAGGTCATTTTTCTTTTAATCAATAGGAACAGAACTGTGTAAAGCCTAAGTTGGCTTAAAGTTCCTCCTATACCACAGACTTCCTCTCTCATAAAAAAGCTTTCACTCAGAATCAAATAACAAAATGGAGCATGACTTTCTTCCAGTAGAATCCCCAGTGGGATGGGAATGTGGTTGACATTCTTTTCTGCCACCCAGGGTGTCATTTGATCTGCAGCTGTATAGCGCATCCCTGACAGGAGCCTGCTCCTTTGCTAATGTCTAAAGCCTTTCCCAAGATAGGCATGACATCTCCCTGCTTGCTTGCCGCCTGCCCTACCACTTTGCCACCTGTGTCTCTGCCATCTGAGCTCCTATTTGGCTTCCCAATGGCAGCTCCATCAATATTTTTACCGTGACTGAGCCCACAGGAAGCAAAGGATAGCAGCAACAAAGTGGGGGATACAGACATTCTGCACAAACCTCTAGGTGATAGGCATCATAATGCAGTCTCCAGACTGCAGACTAAATGGCAAACCCACATGCTGCTGTTACCAAGTCAGACAGGCAGAGCCAGCACAGAAGTCCTAAGCAAACACCTCCGTAATTATCAGCCTGCAATTTGGTTGTTCTTACCTAGGAGAAAAAACTGCTCCTAGGTGTGAAAGGAGATGCCTAAGCTTAGAGCCTCTTTGAGTGTCCAGTCTTCCATTGATCAACTGTGTGATTTCTGGCAGCGTGTAATTTCTTCCTCTGAACTAGGTCCTCATTTACAGAAACAGGTAAGAGGACCACCCAGGAGCTGAAGAAGGAGGCAGCCTACCCTTGCTTACCACCTCTTGGCAACTCCATGTCAAGCCATGGTAAAATTGTTCTTCTGGATTCTAATACCTGGCCTCTTGCTGGGTTCACAAACCAGGGGGCCCTCCAACCCCCAATCTTACCCCAAATCCAGTTCTCATCACTGGGCTAGTATGCCACCTGTTGTAATCATGTTCATTCAATACATATTTGAGGTTTTTATCAGGCTCACAGCACTGAGTGAAATGGGCATGTCTCTTGCACTCATGACATTTACAAGTCAAATTAGAGAAACAGATAATGATACTGTTGATAAATAAACTGAAGGAAATGATCCTTAAGCTGAGAGCTAAAGATGAAGGGCTAAGTAGATAAAAGGAGGCTCGGGAGGAAGTTAGCCTGTGGCATGGGGAGCTGACAGAAAGCCTGAGGAGCTGGCTTGATGTAGAGATCATTTGGGGATTTGGACTCTGTGTTAGAGGAGTGGGAAATCACTGAAAGGTTGTAAGCATAAGATAGCGAAAGTCTATTTGCATTTTAAACACCCCCTGGTCCCTAAAAGTGTGGGAATAACACATTGCACAGATGAAAGAATATAAATCATGAGGCTATTGCCATAATCTGGGTAAGGGCCGGTAATGGCCTAGAGTGGGCCAATGAGCAGAGTGCGATGAGCAGACATAGCTGGGGCGGGCGGGCAGGCGGGGGC
>NW_008349529.1:2828560-2834351 GCF_000622305.1 Nannospalax galili
GGGCGGGGCGGGGAGGGGGATGGGGGTTGACAATCTCGATAGGGTTGATTCAGAGTCTACCTCGATGCAGTTATAAGGAAGACAGTGACCTAGTGTTCCTGACAGGGATACGGGATACACACAGTGGGATAGGGATACACACAGTGGGATAGACGTTCTTTTGTTTGTTTGGTTGGTTGGTTGGTTGTTTTTTGTTTTTGTTTTTGTTTTTGTTTTTTTTTAGAGACAGGGTCTCCCTGTAGCCCTAGCTGGCCTGCCTCTGCCTCTAGAGTGCTGGGATTAAAGGCGGGCATCAACACACCTGGTTTGGGGTTGGAGTTCTGTGAAGAACCAAGTTCTAAAGTGCTAATGCTCCACCCCTACCTGAGACAGCCCTTTCAGAGTAAGCCTTACTCCTCAAATCCCAAGTTAGTGGCTCAGGGACCAATCACCTGGATGCTAACTAGATTGTTGCCTATATTTTAGAGTATCTATTTGGGGATTTTACTTCTTTGGGAAAAAAGGCACTTACTTGGTGCCAAAGTTTCAGTCTGTATCCTGGGCCTCTCCTTTGCAACCTCAGGTCCAGACAAGAACCTATAGAATGCCCAAGGATGCCCATTAGGAAAGCCTGTGGTATCAGCAGGTGCCCAGGTAAGTAATCTCAGCATGGGAACTCCCTGCCAAGGTGAGTAATCTCAGCATAGGGACTCCCTGCCAAGTACTCAACCTCCCTGTCTTCTCATAGTAAGACTTCTGCTGAGTCCCACTGGATCCAAGATACAGACAGAAGCACCTGTCCTCTAGCAATGATAGTAGAAGCATGTTCAATGAAAACATTTAATTTCCAGCTTCTGGGAAACAAGGAATTACACAGCCTCATGGCAATAAACTAATGACTGATTTACTGAATTATTTTCATCATGGTGAAACTATTTTAATACTTTTGTTAATGTGCAAGAAGGAAGGGAATTAGCACTTCCAAAGGCACTCACATCAAATATTGATATTCTTTTCTGACACAGGTGACTTTCTGGAAAGGGCAGAACAGTTACAGCTTTGGTATTAGGTTTCAGAGCCTGAAAGGAAAAGGATATCCTGATAACAATTCTGAGCTTGTGAAAATAGGCTAGAATACAGAAACAAAAAAGAAGGAATTTTACAGTAAATAGTTAACTATGACTTTTACCAGCGCAGGATTCCACATAACAGGCTGCATGGTAAAAATAGTTCTGTGTGTTTATGTATTGCTGAATGACAGTTTGTATTGATGACGTCCTCACATTATCCAATTCAAACAAACCTGATAATGATAAGAAAGAAAGGAAAAAAACAAGAATCTGGCTCAGTTAGAGCAATGATTAATTCCCAACTATAATTAGCACCTCAGAAGGTCTCAGTAGAAATGCTAGCTGGATGTGTGGCAGTGAGAGTGATGTAACCCAACTGTTTGTGTCTGGATTAAGCTGTACTGGTGATGTTAGGGGCAGGGTGTAGACTCGGTCTTAAAGAATTTTATTACATTTTTACTTCGTGTGCATGCGTGTGTCATGAATGGAGGTCAGAGGACAACTTTTAGAAGTTGAGGCTCCTGCTGCCATGTGGTTCCTGGGGATGGAACTCAGTCCATGCCAAATTGGTAAATTGATTATTTCAAGCTGAAATCCCTGAAGAATCAGAAATTTAAAATGGGCCATTTTGCCTAATTTCCCTACATGCATCAAACCACTAATGATTCTTTTGGAAGGCTTCACGTACCAAGGCTAGAAAGTAGTCTAAGTAGTCTGGGTGGCCCAATAAGTCTACAAACTCTGAAGTAACCCTTATCCTTGCTTCTAAATCATTCTCTTTTTATTAAAGTCTAAAAATTTTATGCTTTGGTCATTTCTTTAGACTTTATTTTCTTGTAGTGATCCCCATGTATGGATAAATTTAATATAATTTTTATGCTTTTGTTTTGCTGCATACTCGTGTATTGATTCCCAGATCTAGCCGAAGAGCCCACAAGAGAGATGTGAAAACTGAGTATGAATGAAAGAGATCTTTTCCACACAATGAAACAAGGGGTTAACTTGGCATCTGAATGAACTGGGTTATAATTTTACGTGTGTACGCGTGTGGTACTGGGGATTGAACTCAGAGCCTCAGGTGGGATGGCCTTGGATTGTTTATGAATCTCTTTGAACTGGAATCTCCCTGTCTATAGAAAAGAGAGCTAATTGACTCTCAAAGCAACTCAAGATCATGTGTATGAAATCCCATCACTGAGCCTGTTACATGCAGGCACTCCAGGAAAGAAGGCTAGTTTTTCTGCAACTCAGTCCTGCTCCCATCCATGCTCCCACTGCTGTCAGATGACATCTTCAGTAGGTATTCTGTTGACAGTCCTGCCATCCCACCATATCTACTTGATCCATCACCATCACGATTGTGCTTTTTGCTGCTCCTTGCCTGGATTTCTTCCCTAGTCTAGACAGTCATCTTTTTCACCTCTGTCCACCTAAATCCATTTGTTTGTTTAACACAGCTCAAGTCCTACTTCCTTCAGGGAAGCCTCACTCATTGGCCTTCCTCTGTCTTTGGGATTGGCACCTATGATACCTTACAATTCATCGTATCAGAATTTCATATGTGCTTATCTCATCAGCAGATGGTAAGGTCCCTAACACGTAGGTGGTATCCCAAACTCTGTGTCTACTGAAAAGTCTTGGATGCAGGGCTCAAGGAGATACTGAGACAGATTGTTGAAGGTAAGAAGCTTATTAGAAGAGTTATTAATGGCAGGGACAGACAAATAGACAACAGCACGTCAAGGGCTCTGAGGAGAGTTCAGGCCCTGGCACTAGAGACAGACAGCATGGTGGGGAGGGGAGACTCTGAAGAGGAATCAGGCCCAAGTGGCAGAGTCTGGTCCCTTCTTACAGTTCCCTGAGGAAGGGAGCCGGCCTCTCAGCAGTAGCCTGCAGCCACACTCACTGATTCCCCAGCAGGAGTCAGGGAAGGGGGTGGGGTGCAGGATATGTGGCCATCAGCACCCCTTGGATGTAAATTTATTTCCTCAGGTGAGAGATCCAGGCACCTGGAAGTCTATTAGCCAAGGACAGTGCTCTCAGCAGGGTGCCTGTCAGGACCAGTACCAGTGAATGCAGCTCTTGTGGCTTGAGCAGCATTTGAATCTGAATTCTAACATCACATCCACCACCCAGCATATTGCTGACTACCTAATAGACAGACACTCACACTTGTTATTTGTTAATGGACTTATTTGTTCAGCATGGTCACCTTCACACTGCTTTATTAGATGAAGTGCCTGTGCTATTTATGCTGTCATTGGAGCAGAATTACAACCTTGAATAAAATCATGATCAAATCAGCCTTAAAAAATCTTCCTTAGAATTCAGTTATAGAGCTGAACACAGGAACATTATTTTCGAGCCCTAAGTATTTTACAGAGTCATCTAAACCTGACTCCTTTTATTTTAAAATTGAGAAAACCAAGACTTATACAGCAATTAAATGACTTGCCTAGCACAGCCAGTTCATGGAAGATGCAAAAGGGACACTGCGTTTTTGACTTCCAGAGAGTAAAACAAAAATGGTGAGGTGCCCAAACTGTCTAGTGCAAAGACGCTCACAGCTATGTGAGTGCTCAGAAACTGTGCAGAGATGGAGTCTTCATAGTCCAATAGTGAGGCAGCACCAGACTTGTGAACACCAGCACCCTGGAATCCAACCCTAATCCTGACTTGCTGTGTGATTCCCTGTTGAGCCACTTAATGCCATTTGAATCTCAACTCTCAGTCCTTCGCTGTCAGAACAGCTAAAGGAAATGGACTTGACTACCATGCCTCACCCCTCATCAGGCTCAGACTCCAAAGCAATAAAGGATGTAATGGCATTTTTTTTTTTTTTTGAGACATGGTTTCATGTATTCCAGGTTGATCTAGAACTCCTTATATAGCTGAGGATGACTTTGAACTCCTGTTCCTCTTGCCTCCACTTCTTGAGTGAAATTATAATCATGGATCACCATGCCTGGTTTTATACAGTGCTGGGGATTGAACCCAGGGCTTTGTGCATGCTAGGCAAGCACTCTATCAACTGTGCTACAACTTCAGTCCTATAACGGTACTTTTACACATAAAAATTATAATTAGGATATGGTCTTTCTGGGGAACTCTTTTTGGGGATGGTGCTGGGGACTGAACCCAGAGCTCTGCACATGCTAAGCACATGGAGTACTATTGAGCCCCAACCTTCCTGGGGTTTCATAGGCTAACAACTATAGGAGAAAACTGGCAGGTGGATCCCTTACCCAGTAAGGGCTTTGTACAATAAACACAGTTGCTTCTAGTTAGTTGTAACAACTGCAAGATTTTAAAAAATGCTTTATAAGTATCAGATTTGTAAAACTAAAAAAAGGAATTCTGGCAGCTTGTTTGCTCCAGGTGATTTTTTTGTTTTGGTTTGGTTTGGGTTTTTTTTTTTTGCAGGGGGAGGGGTTGTTTGTTTTCAGTTGGAGCATACTGGGGCTACTTAAGGCCTGAGATCAACAGATAGGTAGGTAGGTAGATAGATAGCTAGATAAATGATAGATAAATAGATGGATGCTTGATAGGTGGATGATAGATGAGATATGATGCTGAAGATAGAAACTAGCTACAAATGTATGAGACATTTGGTTAACTGCAGACATAAATTTCAGATAGTCTGACAGTGTCTTCTACAAGAATTTTGTTTTAAAAGGGTAATATATTTCTATAGCAAATGTTTTGATCTAGTTTGTGATATTTCAGGGCATCTTCCTAATCTCCAAATCAAATTAATTTTAATTTATTGTATGATTAATTTGTTTTTAGGGCTAAGGTATACTCAGTAGTACAACACTTAACTAGTTAGGATGTGTAAAGGCCAGGTTGCATCCCCAACAATGAAAAACAAAATAATAACTGTTGTACCCCATCCACTGGACCCCAAAAAGACCACTGAGGACCCAACACACCAAAATGCAAAAGCAAAGGTTTATGGTTTATTCGAGCTTAAGCTCGGGCTCTCAGACCTCACCAACTCAACGGATCCGTGCTGAGAGCCCAGAGTAAGGGACAGTGGAGTCTTTTATAGGTTTTAGACAAAAGGGGGGGCGGATACCGAAGATACATTTTGGTTGGTTCAAGGAGCCCGCACGCGCCAACAATTTAATTTTAAACCGATTGGATGTATAAGATGCAGCCCTGGAAGTTTCTTATTGTTAAGTGCTATTCTTAGGGCTGTGGAATGCACTGACTGTTATCTGTGGGGCCAGGAGTCTCCGTTTTTACCTTATAGGGCAGTTTCATGCCGGGCTTGCTTAATCTATAGTTTCCTGGAGTGGGGGTAGTAGGTGGGGGTCAGGGCATGCCAGGGCATGTCTAGGTATGCCTGAAGCAGGAACCAAGCATTTTACAGAAGCTAAAATAGCAGTTAGTGGGGGTCTGGAGGGATTGGGGGGTAGCAGGTGAATGAAGAGGGTCTCAGGGTCCCACAGTATAGGCCATGGAAATACTTGTCCAAGTATCCTCTTTTGAGATATTAAAAGATAAGAAACACACATGGACATACAGAACAGTATCTCACTACATCTCTTTGACTTGTGTGAAGGAAAACTATCAGTTTCTTCTTCTTTTTCTCTGCTGTCTACTAAAAAATACAAGGGGATGTAAGTTAGGATGCCACTGTAATTAGTGCCAAACACTGCTACAGGCATAAGACATGAGTGGTCCTATTTCTTATTTCATTCTCACACAAGTCTATGGAAAAAGTATTACCTTGGGGT
>NW_008349529.1:2835393-2837109 GCF_000622305.1 Nannospalax galili
CCCCATGTGTGTCTGACATCCCACCCCATAGACTGTTTTCCCTTCTCAGTGAACCAAATTACAAGGGGGTTGCACCGTGGTTGGGCACAGGGCCCCCCCATATCTCCTCCAGTGGTCCCTCCCCAGCCCAGGGTGGTAGATCCGGGGGCCCGTTATAGGGTTATTAGATCTCCAGTTGATGACCCTTTCCACCAGTATGTGCCGGTGGTCTCACAGCCCCAGTCGGCGCAATAATAATCCCCAGGTCCCCCACATTTGTTCTTAACTTGTCTGCTACGTTTGTGGCCTGGACAAATGTAGATGACGAGGCTTCACGTGCACGATCTGGGGCCAGGGTCTCGGCAGCTGAAGGGAAGAAAGGGGGTCTGGTCATGAGCTTCCCATTCTCCTTCAAAGATGTCACAGAGGTCAACCCAAAGGTCGGGGTACCAAGTGTTGGGAGAGGCTGACTTGGAGGTAGAGTTGATGACCGTCCCCATGGTGGGGTTGGTGATTACCCAAGTTAAGTTTTGGGGCATATGGGGATATATGTTACTTGCAGGAAAGGTGCCATAAGCCGATAAGCAGTTCAATGTCAACAATAGAGAGGTTAGCAGGAAGGGTCTCGTTGGATGTGTAGCTTGAATGGATTTGAAGGGTGTGGGGATGCCTTCCTGGTGTCTCCCTTGTAATCCTCTGGGACTGCAAATGGGTCAGCAGGTTTTGCATGGGAGTAGTGCACCCAAGCCACGACACCATCCACTTTGAGTGCGGTGGGAGTCATCAAGAGGATCACGAAGGGGCCCTTCCATCTTGGCTGGAGATTTTTCCTTTGATGTCTGCAGATGAAGACCCAGTTGCCTGGTTTAAACCTGTGGGGTTGTGGGGGGACAGCAGTTTCATATATGGCTCTGAGTTGCAGCCAGACCCGTTGGTGGGTTAGCTGCAACCGTTGGAGTGAGTCCAGTAGGTCCTGGTCTCCCAAGGTCGATACTAGGTCAGCTTGGAGGCTAGGTATCATAGGAGGGGGGTTTCCATACATGATTTCAAAGGGGGTCAAACACATCTGGCATGGAGTGTTTCTTACTCTAAAAAGGGCAAAGGGGAGGAGAGCCACCCAGTCTGTTAAGGTCTCTTTCAGAGTTCTATTCATTCTCTCTACCTGTCCTGAATTCTGGGATCTATAAGCACAATGTAGTTTCCAATTGGCCCCCAGTGCAGTGGCTATTCCCTGGCTTACCTGAGAGAAAAGGGCTGGCCCATTATCTGATCCGATTATAGTTGGGAAACCATACCTGGGTAGGATTTCTTCGATTAGCTTCTTGGCCACCACGTGAGCAGTCTCATGCTTGGTTGGGTAGGCTTCAGTCCATCCAGAGAAGGTGTCTATGAATACTAGTAAATATTTATATCCAAATTTTCCTTGTTTGATCTCAGTGAAATCAGTCTCCCAATACGTACTCGGTCGTGTCCCTCTGCTCCTGGATCCTGGGTTAGCACTGGATGGAGCTGAGTTGGTTAACTGGCAGGCATGACAATACCTAACAATTTTTTCAATGGCTCTATTTCCTTCCTGAATTTTAACTTTGGCCCGTCTTAGTAAGTCTTGCATCCTTCAGGTGCCCATGTGTGATGCTTGATGTATTTTCTTAAGCAATCTTATGCCTAAATTCTGAGGTAGGATAACTTTCCCTTCCATTGTCCTCCACCAGCCCTCTAGGCATTGAGTCATAGGGA
>NW_008349529.1:2837609-2838561 GCF_000622305.1 Nannospalax galili
GCACCTGTGCCAGAATTTCAGTACAGTCATGGAGTGGGTCCCTGAGATCGGGATCTGGCAACAGCATGGCTGGGTTCAGGGCCATTGGTACCTGGATGGTGATCCTGGGTGGATTTAGGAGCAGAGCCTGATATTGAGTTAATCGGGCATTGCTCAACCATCAATCAGGGGGTTGCTTGAGCACCCCTTCAAGGGCATGAGGGGTTGCCACAAGCAGGTCCTGTCCCAGGGTTAACTTGTTAGCATCCTTAACCAGCAGGGCCACTGCTGCTATAATTCACAGGCAGGGGTGCCATCCAGCTGCTACAGAGTCTAACTTCTTTGATAGGTATGCAATAAGTCTCTTCCAGGGGCCTACTCTCTGGGTGAGGACCCCTTTCACAATACCTTTACGTTCATCCACATATAGACAGAAAGGTTTACTTATGTCTGGTAGTCCTAGGGCAGGGGCCTCTAAGAGCTTGTGTTTTAGGGTTTCAAAGGCCTCTTGCCTTTCCTGCATCCAGTTGAAGTCCTGTCCTTCTTTGGTAGCCTCATATAGGGGTTTTGCAATTTCAGCGAACCCCAAAATCCAGAGGCGGCAGAACCCCATGGTACCCAGGAATTCCCTCACCTGTTTTCTGGAGGTTGGAGCAGGTATCTTTAGCACAGTCTCTTTGCGGGCCTTAGTCAATCACCACTGCCCCTCCTTGAGGATGTACCCTAGGTAAGTCCCTTCTTGCAGACATATCTGAGCTTTCTTTGCTGAGGCCCAGTATCCCAAGTCCCCAAGTATGTAGAGTAAGTCCTCTGTCCCCTCCAGGCAGGACTTCTGGTCTGGTGCCACAATCAATAAGTCATCTACATATCGTAACAGGCTTATGTCGGGGTGTTGGGCTCTGCACTCACCCAGATCTTCATGCAGGGCCTCATTGAATATAGTTGGAGAATTTTTAAACCCTTGAGGCAGTCG
>NW_008349529.1:2838705-2839841 GCF_000622305.1 Nannospalax galili
TTGGGGACAGTGGGATGAATGTCAATGACTCTCTTGTTCACCTCCCTCAAATCTTTTACTGGTCTATAGTCCCCAGATTGGGGCTTTTTGACAGGCAGGAGTGGGGTGTTCCAGGCAGACTGGGTCATTCTCAGCACCCCCAGTTCCATTAATCTTCTGATATGTGGAGTAATTCCACATTTTGCCTCTAGGAGCACAGGATACTGGTGCACTTTAACAGGGTCTGCCCCTGCTTTGAGTTCAACATATACAGGAGGCCTGTGTCCTGCCAGACCCATACCCCCTGTTTCTGCCCAGGCTTGGGGAAATTTTTGGAGCCAATCTGATATATCAGGGTTTGGTTGGATCAGCTCCTGATGGAGTCTATATTCCTCAGTCAGGTCATTGGTGACTAGAACCTGAACTGGTGCCCCGTTGTGAAGCAGGGTGGCTCCTTTAGCTGTGAAGTGGATCTGTGCCCTCATTTTTGACAATAACTCTCTTCCCAGAAGTGGGTAGGGACATTCTAGTATTACTAGAAACAAGTGGGATACCCGGCCCTTCCCTAAATCTACTGTTCTTTGGGTAGTCCATGAATAGGGCTTTGTTCCTGTTGCCCCCTGTACCCATGTAGTTCTGGAGGACACTGGCCCTCTTGGCTCCAATAAAACCGAATTCTGGGCATCAGTATCCACCATAAACTCAATTGGTTTCCCCTCGCTCAATTGATTTCCCCTCTATTTTCTGGGTTACCCTGGGCTCAAGGAGGGGACCTGAGCCCCATCTCCCATAGTCACTGTCTTCACCCCCAATTAGAGCTGGTAATACCTTAGCTGATTGCTTATTCTTCTTGGGGCAGTCCTTCACCCAGTGCCCTTCCTCCTTGCAGTACACACACTGGTTTTTCCCTACTTTATTTCATGGTCTGGATCCCACCAATGAGCTCCTTCCATACTGGGTGTTGGTTGCCAATAATATCTCTCTGAGGTTCCTTCTTTCCCTTTATCCCCTAGATTTCTTGTACACCCTTCCCTCCCCCTTCCCTTAAACTAACCCAATTTTTATTCATATCTCCCTTTTTAAGGCCTGTTTCCTACTGTTCTTCTCTTTCAGGTTCTTTCTTTTCCTTTACCTCCCTGTTTCCTTTCCATTATCCT